>NC_066245.1:13791840-14113939 GCF_024542735.1 Bombus huntii | reverse complement strand
TACCTAAAACTATGTTGTTTTATAAAATAGGTGATTATACTAACAATAAGTTGCATTATTTCAATGGCAAATGATTTTCAAAATCAGAAAAATTGTGTGCCGGATATTTACTAGGCGAATTGTTGTCGACGGTCAATATTTTTGATAAGATGAGTGTTTTCTTTTGTAGTTCAATGGATTATATATACATTTAAAATGGATCTTGTTAGATATTGCAAATTTGAAAATACTTTTTGTCGGTTTGGTGTGGTGCATCTTCTAATTGGATTTCGTGTTGAATGCATTTACATTAAATTGGATTTCGCGGAATCGCAACGATGAACACTGAGGTAATCTCTGATCTAATTGAACTCGCTAGGTGATTAGTTTATTAACTTACTATAGTAGGTCCAACGAGATCACTTATTTTTCTCCTTTCATTTTGTTCGCCTTTAGTCTTTGCTGTTACTCTCGCTTCTCTCTTTCAATGGAATTCGTCTAGGATGGTTACAAGATAAATTTATATATATTTTTTACGATTATTGGTAGTATTATTCAAACCGCCCGATATCATTCTGGAAAGATAACAATTTTATTTAACATTAGCTAATAGTAGTATAAAAATTAACCACTTTCGATTTGGCTTTTCCTTTCCTTGCTTTTTTCAATTAAAAATTCTACCGCATAATAATTCCTCTGCAATGTCCGTGTCACATTTTATCGCGTTTTTCTATCGGATCGCGAAGCTGATAGCGATAATACCATCGCACTCAATTCCAAGTCCGCGTAAGACGTTTGATACGTCGTGTTTCATTAAGAGCGGACAGGTTGGATCGATTTTCGATCCTCGACTGCGTACACATACAGCTAGGCGTGTTTTCCATACCCCCAATACTAGTCCCGGTAAAAGATAGGAGAGACCTGACCTGATCGATACACGTGGCTTTGTATAACCGTCCCGGAAATGACGAAGATGTTCCCCGGCATAGCACACCACTTTTGTCCTTGCAGAAAATTACTCTGGGGAATATCGGCGACACTCGGTTGGAATGTTATGCTTCGAGCGTTCGTTAACTTTGTGTCATGGTAACCTAGTAAATCTTATCAGTTTCAGGTTACGAAAATGATGAAAATGACGAAGATCGATCTTTAAATTTTGTTTTATCCATGTGTCGGATACATCCTTCGAAACCTACGAACTTGTCGGAACAAATCCACAATTTCCGCCTATCCATTCATAGACTGACAGAAAACTGTTGACACGTTACGAAATGGTTGCGCAATGCGTGCCGTATGAAGCAGCGAAAATTTCTAAAAGAATATATAGAACGCAGTTGCGCGATTCGTGTCTGGCGACGTTAGATGCGCAGTTGTTCGTCGTGTGCAAAGCTCGTATATCAATAGTGATTACGATCCGAGCCAGCGGAAATATCGTTGATTTGTTTTATTTATTCTCGCTACCGTTTTATCAGATGGACGTACAGACTGCTTAACTCAATCTCAAAGCGATCGAGCACAGAAATTTGCGAGTTGGGCAGAATGCTTGGAAAGTTTAACACTACTACATATGTAGAGACTCTCTTTTATTCGAATATCTCTTCATTTTCTAAACTGTTAATTAGTTTCACCTCGTTAATTGATTCCTCAGACATATTACAAAATACTTCCTCGATTGAATTTTGAACGCGACATATTTCGTTCTAATATCTTTGGTACGTTTCAAATTCTTGGATGTTTCTTTATTGAAAAATTTGTCACAATATATTAAACATTCTGAGTAATATTACTTCTAGGTTGTATCTGTTACGATTATATATGTTAATTATAAGTTAGTCTCATCTGGAAATTCCAGGTAAGAAAACACGAACGGTTACACAGTTCACCGAATTATGTTCAAAGGGTGTATTTATACCGATAAAGACAGCGTCCTAGATTTATGAACGTGTGCTACGTTATTGAGAATATGTCGCTATTATTGATCATTCCTCATTAAAGTAGCTTTGTTGAGACTTTTTGCATTTTTAATGAATTCTTTCCAACTTCTTATTTTATAGCGTTTTTCTATATTTAGACAGCGAGAAATACAATCGAACCAAAATATTTCTCATGATATACCCGATAGAATTGCCATCTATATTTATTATATATTTATAATATATACATATATTTACTCTTTTACCGAATTTAAAGTGTGCACATACGCCTTAAAGGAGCGCAATTACATTTTCATTCGGATCCTTTTAAAGAAAATTTTTACGATTTTAATAAAGCAAGATGCACATCATAAAATACCCAATAACCAATATATCCTTTATCATCTTTCGTGTACCATATGTCGAACTGTCGGACTTTTACGAACCCACTGATACGTTCATATGATAACGTAGATCCTGATACCATCACTGAAACGATAAAATTATATTTCATAGTTGTAAATTTTTCATTTATTGAAACACACGCGACAATCTTTCATTATAGATCTTTATATTCGGACACCTCTTTCAAAAGTGATAAAAATATGCCAATGAAGGGAATCAATTTTAATGAAACTGTTTTATAAGTCGTTTTATATATTTATGAGAAATTTGAAAATCCAAAAAAATCTCTGTAGATTTCGTTATTTTACATCTGTTTATAAAAATACGAATTTGCATAAATATAGTTTAGTATAGTAATAATATAGTAAATATCCATGTCTAATGGCGTTCCAAATATTTTATTTTACTATCTTCATATGGCATAATGTGATGCGTTTGTCAGCCCGGTTGATATATTGCCATCACCGAATACAAAATTTACCATAAATTTATAATTCATAGGATTTCATGCGTAATATAATTGAATTTCTTAAAATATCAACACTAACACTTAGGATCGGTTAATGAGATATAAACCTTTCTTCGTGAATGATTACGTGACGCAATTAAGAACGAAACATGAAATAGCCGCGCAGTTTCTGTTAATGCGATCCGCTTCTATTAAACGTTTCTATTAAAAGTTTTCATTTCTTTTCTATTAAAAAAACTTTTGCTTCTTTTTATCAAATTATTATAATGGTAATTAATTTAACATTATTGAACGTGGTTGCGATATAGCTTATAGTTAGTTTAAAGTTATTGTAACTGGACTGCGGATCTTTTTGTAATTTAAAGTATGATATAAGAACCTGTGTAGAAATACAGGATATTTTACGCAGACATATCTTTAAAATGGTTAACGGCGAAAGAAAACGAAAAAGAAGTATTATAAAACAAAGTAAAATATTCATTTTATCGATTTTATTAAAATTACTTAATAATATTGCGTATCATGCTCGCATATGCTTCTAAAAAATATGGAAAATATGCAAAGCGAATATTTCGTTGCTTAACACCTACAAGTAAGATAAATTTATATCTAGGCCCTATTTTATTATCAATTTTTCATAAAAATATATATTTGCATAAAAATCTGCATTTGCATAAAAGTCTAATTATGACATTACAATAATTACATATACAAAAAGTATCATTGAGCCGTTTAGTAAACGGTACTGCGGAATTGGTTCTCTTACACGAAAATTTATAGTATAACTAGGTAGATGTTTAGATTTCGCATTGTCATGAACGTTTCGTAAATACTAAGAGTATTTCGTAAGTATTTTTAATGCCGTGATCGTTAGTACTGTTTTAAAATCATGTTAAATATTGTTTGTATATGGCTTCACACCTACATTCCTTTTACAACGAATTATTTCTTAAAAACGAATATTTGCTATTTCTTTATGGAGATGTTTCGTTTCTTAAACGAGACGTTTCGTGCAATAACGATTGAAATAAATTATACGACGTTGACAATTTTTGAGCTGTGCATTGCTACTTATCTTAGGGAAGATAACCGAGAAATGTTGTCTAGTAGTATTTTGAAGAATTTTTTAAAGCTACTTATTAGTATCACTGACATGATCATAACTCGATAAAAATTTTATGTATTTGAGAATTTATTTAGTCAGTTTTCCATGTCAGCCGCGCTATGAACTTTATCGAAGTCGTTTCTGTATTGAGAATGTGGTTGCAAGTGTTTACGATTGGCAGTGAAATCTGAAAATGCAATAAAATCACTGTCGTTTTAACTTCCAAAGATTCATGCGTAACGCTACGTCACTGCATTCCGTTATGGAGGAAAGAAAAGAAATCCGACAAACACATAACTTACATAACATTCATTACTGAAACAAACATATTTTTATTCCTATGGTTTTCACCATGTTACCTTTTGTTTGTAAACTACTTTCGCGATCAACCTATTACGACTCTATATAAACTCATCAATATCACCTATGCATACATACAATATATACATATAATACATACATACGTTAGATTAGCGAAAACTTAACGAAAAAGAATGCCACATCTTTTTTGTTGCACAAAATTTTGCTTGCTATGAGCGCGAACATAAAATTAACGATTCTCTATTTTTACCCATTTCTTCCCGTTTCCTATCTGGAATTGACTTGTCAGCTGCGGTTGCTGCTAAATAATAACTCGAATATCGTAGTTGATTTCGATTTGAAACGTATACATACATATCGATGTTGATTCGATCGCTAACGATCGACGAGGTATGACAGGAAAATGAGATCATTGGTTGTCTTATAAATACTTTTTAAAAGAGCGACGATTGATCGTTAAAGGTACCGTTAAAAGTTACGCTACATTTCTCTCGTACGTGGTACGCGTATTTTTACTTTTACACATAGCACGCTGAATTCCGGATCATCGATGTTGAAAATCTCGCCGACCAAGCGAGAATATTTCGTTAGGCAGCTTTGTTGAAACGAAAGTGGTTATGGTATGATGGCCTACGCTTATAGCACCGCGCGCAACATCCTAACAGCTACCAGCTAGCTAGATTAACGAGCGTCAGAATGAATTATAAAGACTGCCGCGATGACGTCTTTTCTTTCTTTTCCGTTCATCATAGTCACAAAGTATTGTGCAGAGGCGAAGAAAAATGAAAAGAAAATGCTACACGCCGACTACATCGGGAAATTTCTCACCGCCCGGTATACAAGGAGGGAAACGCTTGAAAAATTAAAACGCGTTTAAATACACGAGGATGAACTTTCGCCCTGGCAAAAGGTAGAATGTTGGTAAAAAGCTACACGCTTGTTCGCTGGTTTCCAGCATGGCTCGTGCTTAATCCTTTTTGTTTATTGTTTGACATTATTCGATTCTTGATGTTTACGGATAGAGTGTTTCGCTTCTTGGGTTAACGTAAATTGGAAAATTGTAGCTACGTCTAAATAAATTTAAGCATACAAAAATGTTTTTTGTATCATAAAATATTAAATAATACTTATATCATATATCATTTCTCATTTCTACTTTTTGCTTTTCAAAAGTTCCCTATTTTCTATTGCATATAATTTGAAATGGTTAAACGCGATCAATAAAAAGTAAAAGAAAGTCCCACTTTTCTCGACAGTTTTTCTGTATATTCCAATTACATGGCTATAAACTTTTAATAGGTGTTATATTATACCTTAGTTGAAACAAACAGGTCTTCGCCGTCTCGTTTCACCTTAATCAGTTGTCTCCAGAACGTATTTACGCATTTCGAGAAATTTGCTGCGTTTAAGAATTTCACTGAACACGGAGACCCGTGTTCCAACCAATCTGTATAACTTTGCACCTGATGTAACTCGAATTTGCATACCTCTACTTTAAAACTTCAATTTTCACAAATATCAGAAGAAATATATGTTCGTAAATCGCAGATTTGCTTTTTAAATCGAGCGTTTCTGGGCAAATCAAACTAGCTCTTTACAAAATAAATAATCATTACATTTTTCCAATATTAATTGCTAAATAAATAAATAAACCACAAAGTGACGATACATTTCTTAGGAAAAATTATAATATTCAAATTCCTAATTAATCTGGATTTTAATTAGTCAAAGCTGCGTGCATTTTGATCTCGAACGCTTATGTACAAACACACAGCCGTGTCACCGCGTCGCACCGTGTCGATAGTGCCTGTTTGTTAATTAATGTCGAACTGAACTCTAGCTTCATTAACTTCTTTCAGTTCAACGGAGTTCACCAACTATCAAACCTGATATGTAATCGATACTTCTGTTGTATTGAAACGGAGCTAGTAAATTTCGTAAACGACTTTTAGAATAATATCTCTATTAAGAATTTTAATATTAAACGCGCGAGATTAAATCGTCATACGATAATATGAATTGCAGCAATCCAAGCATATTGAACTATGAATCGTTCCCCTATGATGAAACCCCTAACTATGAAACGGATCGTGTAATCAAAACGTTACCAAGATTCGATATACAGGGTGGTTGGTAACTGGTGATACAAGCGGAAAGGGGGTGATTCTACGCGAAAAAAGAAGTCGAAAATATAGAATAAAAATTTTTCGTTCGAGACTTTGTTTTCGAGAAAATCTACTTTGAATTTTTTTTTTAATTTTGAAAAATTAAAAAAAAGAATTAAAAAAAATTTTTATTCTACATTTTCGACTTCTTTTTTCGCGTAGAATCACCCCCTTTCCGCTTGTACCACCAGTTACCAACCATCCTGTATACTGTCTAAGAAAGTACACGTGTAGGTATTCTTCAGCTTGTCTTTGGAAATACATGCAATAAACACAGTTACCTTATTTTGCTCCAACAAAGGACAGAAAGACAAAATGATTTATGTGACTGAAAGCTCACGTTCGACGGATGAAATCGAATTTCCTACAAATAATACAATTTACGCGACATATTGATATCGTATAGTAACGATTGAAGTAGTCTTCTGGTATAGTGTTATCGTGTCGTTATATGTTCATGAAACTCGTTATAGGATGGCATAGTAGGGTATTTGACGTGCAGTAAGTGGCACACTGTTTCGTATTCCATAGGGATCGATCGAAGCAGTTCGCCAACATGACGCGACGTTCGAAACGTTAATTCGTTAGCTGGTAGTGTGTTGAATATAGAGGCTTCCTCGTAATTTAGCAAGCAATTTAGCCAAATGTATTAGCCTGAGGCATCTGAAAGTAAAATTCAACGTTACCGTTTTTGGTTGAGATCGACCGCTTTCTATGCATTTCGAAGAAAATTTTCTTAAGAATCGACTTGCAAATTGGAAGGTTCAGGCGGTTGTTATGCCTGCGATGAAGCGAGTCGGATTCTTCTTAAGTCTATACGTTGTATCGACGTTACTTTTATACGAACGTTTCTTAAAATCTGTTGATGAATATTTTGGAAAAATTTGGAAGAAATGGACTTCAATAAATACTTTTATTTAGTAGAATAGCGATCAAATGTTTCGCGTTACGATGTTCTCTCTTAATATACAACACTTAAATAATTCGAGTAAAAGAGTGAATATTTTTGTCAAAAAAGGACCGAAAATACTTGATTAAAAGCACGACCAGTAATTTTATTCTTTGAACAATGTTTTAGCTTTATATTTTAAATCATTTTATTTAAAAAGCCGTCGAGAATTAATCGTACTTAATAGGTACGCAGCTGAATTCGATATTCAGTACCCAGCATCTGTCGCTTATAAATTCTCAATTGGAATAATTCATCAATGCCGAACTGTTCTTTTAACAGTTCCTTTTATAGACCTACTCTCCGTTATTACCTATTCACAAACGAACGTTGTAAATAGTATTTAATTTATATTTATATATATTGTCTTATTCATAACCATTCGCAAAGTGCTATAGTAGATTATTAAGTAGCTATTTGATGTTGTACATAATAATATTATTTACTAGCTGATGTTACATCGTAAATTAATTTAAAAAGGGAAGACCAACTAAATTAGGAGGATCGGATTAATCTTAAAGTGATTATTCCACGAGGGAATCATCGCAATGTTAATTTCTTTAATTTGCAAATACCATTAGCTTCCGAGAAACGGTTTGCAATTACAGAGAATTTTATCATCAAATCGTAACTAGGTCATAGGTAAATATTCTCGCAGATCGGACGAAGGTAGGTGTATATGTTAGATGTATTTTACTTTATCTTTCGAAAAATTCCAGTAAACTAGACTGCGTTTATCTTTGTTAAAAGTTATGGGATTTCTGCTTCCCGAGGGATTCGACGATCTCGGATACAACTACCAGTAAGAAAAATCATGTAGGACATGATTGCGTGCAACGAAATGCAAAAAATAAAGGAGAAACATTCGCGACCGAGATATCGAGGAAATCTTGTTGCCATTCAATGCTCGCGATTTTTTATGCCGATTTTTCCATCGCAGAGAGCGCTTTCGAATTTGTCATTGAAGACATCTACGAAGCGTTCGTCTCGTTCTGCCTGTACCTTTGTTTTCAGATGTAACTAAAAACCATCGCTCGAACTCTGGCTCGTCAAATATTTTATGAAACTTTACGTGAATATTATACTATCGGTTATATTATATTTTGAACTTTCTACTTAGAACTGAAACAATTTTCAAGCCTAAAGCAAACATTTGCCAATTATCGAAGTTGATTAGCGAGTAGAAATCGAAACACGAAGCCAGTTAGTTTGCCAATAAAACCAATTATTTACAATTGCTGAAATAATTTTCTCAATTGCATGTGGCGACGCGACTTTCCGAATTCCATTTTCTATCTTTAATTGTCTCTATCCTTATTAGTCGAAGACGAAGGACGAAAGTAAAACCTGAACTCATATCTCGCGAAAACCACGAATTACTCGATGGTAAAGGTGAGACGCGTAAGACAATTAATTATCCCAGTTAATTTAGAGGCTCTTAATCCAGAGGCTGCTTCATATCCACCGTATTGTATCAAATCTTGTTTCAATCGTGACCTTTATTTTAGTTAATGACGATTCGTTGTCCTCTATGCCAAGTATTACATAGAAGAAAATATGTTGGATTAGGTATCAGATACGGCGAATAGTTACATGAAAATTTATAGATAGACATATCGTGTTAACGCAGCGTTAGCGCTTAAGGGATTAAACAATTAGCGAAACCAAACGAAGCACGTTTAATCGATGTTTAATAAACAAAATTTATTTTGATAGGTTTTCGATAAATTCGCCAATTTTATTCTTTGAACCCACTAAACGCAACACCGCATAGCTTTTAATCGTAAGCAATAAACCATTCTGATTGTTGATTTTATATAGTCGAGATGCGTGTCAGTTGAAGAATTAAGTCCGATTTTTAATCTTGGAGAATATTAATTTTGTCATGCATAACTTCTACTTTGGCTGTTGTTTCGACGGTTTTACATTCGGTGGATTACCTTTGCGACGTTGTAAATTTATAAATAATACATTATATCCTTATATTATATCCTTAAATTTATTTAATTTAATTTATTCGATCTAGCTTATCTCTTTGTTCTCTGTTGAAGAACTCATACTCTTGTCACTCTCCCTATATTTTACAGTTTGTAGCAGAAAATTTCAGGAAATTCAGCCGGAGGTATCGCGATTATCTGTCTTATATTTCCTGATTCTAAATTTTTAATTCGCTCGCTCTTTTCTCTGATTAATATTGGACGTTTCTCCTCCGAGATGAAAGAGATTCCTTGAGGCATACGCCAGCCTGCGAAAAAGCGAACTGCCGTCTCGAAATAGGTCCTGCACGAAATACGACCAACCTAGTAATTAGAGGCGCGTAGTTAGAAAGAAGGTGTGCGTATATGTAGAGTCTGTACGTGTCACTAACTGTGCGCTAGCAATGATTCACAGTTTTCTTTCTTTCTCTGCCTCCCACGCGACTAGGTACAATGTTCCTTTTCTCTTTTTCATTTCTTTCTCTTCTTCTTTTTTCTTCTTCTTTTTCTTTCTTGCGTTCATAATACTGGGTAATCTATATCTCTTCCTATATACACACATATTGTATATATGTATTCTTTATTTGAGATAAATCTTAGGATTTTTATACTTACAAAGAGATATCCGATTATCTTACAGATAAACCTGCGTTAATTCGAAAGACAAGATTATCATAGAGCTTAAAGTTCCTTTTTTCCGTTTCGTTTTATTAAGTTTCGAATATTTTGGAATAGAAGGAAATTGATTGAAAAACTGTGCTTCCTAATTTTATATTGTGAAATTTATTTAATAAGGTATTCAAAAAATTTTATGTATGTACATTTCATGATCGATAATGGAATAATAAGATAAGAAGTTAATAGATTGATAGTTCATACGAAGCTAAAGTGGAAAACTGAGAATTCGAGTATCTACAGATTCTTGGAGTTTAATCAACTTTAATCAAGACAACTATATGAAACACGAGTACAAAGGGAATTGCGTATGCGTACGTGCATTTTGGAACGTATGATTAAATCCCTTGATTGACATTGCGCGTTCGTACAGTTACACATACGTTAGAAACACACATCGCGAATAAAATGATACACGTGTATCGGAAGAATTTTTATATAATCGAAAGAATTTTGTATTCAATTGAGAAATATGTATGAGCAACGCATCAGAGCAAAAATATGGAAGTTATTCCTTCGAAATTGTCAAGCGAAATCATATTCATTAATAATATTCGCCACTTTTTGTCACGGAATTCTCTTGGAACTGTATATATACTAATTATTATATCCATAACAGAGAAAACTACGATACAAATACTCTTTTAAAATATTGTCTCTCAGAGTCTTTAAAAATAAATGTAAACTATACGATTAGTAATTATTGATGAATTTTCAGATATCTCAAACGCAGAAAGCAGCTCAACGAAAGTAGAGTCGCAAGAAGCTTCACAAAAAAAGTCGCAAGAGGGAAAGAAGGAGGCAGATTCGAAAAATTCGAACGAGAAAAAAGAAGAGGGGAAGAAGGAAGAAAAGGGTACGGACAAAGAAAGGGAAGCGGCTGCAACCAGGATACAAGCAGCTTTCCGTGGCCATCACGCCAGGAAGAGTATGAAAGAGACTGAATCCTCGATAAAGCAGACGGGGACCAAATCAAACTCAGAGCCAACCAAAGAACAACTTCAGCAGGAGTTCCGCGCCGACGACAAGGGTGAGTGTCACGTGCGGACCCTCGAAATCGTTCCCAAAAGGGATGTCTTTAATTTTAGAACTCTCCTTTTCCTGCCAATCTCGTTCAGTCACCTTGAAAACATCCTTCGTTTCTCTTCGAGAGCTAAAGAGCTTTACCTCTCTGCCAGCATCCTTTCTACTATACACATATATCTCGTATAATTCTATGTTATATGTATTTTATATAACGATGTGCCACTGAGATTGGATAATTTTGATGCATTAAAGTAGGTTTTAAAGTAAAGAGGTTAAAGTAGTATTTTCGCTCGTTCATGTTCTATTAAAATATAGATAAATATAAATCGAATATAGATCGAATATAAATCGATATAAATCGGAACTCTGAAGTATTATATACGTATATATGTATTTGATTAGTAGTGGTTCAGAATTGAAAATAACTAGCTGCACTTACATAATACACCATATTTTTAAAAACATATTTACGTTTAAAATTGCAAGCGGTTTTAATAAGCAGCAACATTAAAAGTTTATGTAAGTTTCTGAAATTCCATTGATATTGTAATATTAATACGAACCGTTTTACTGAATTCTGAACGTTGAACGTATGGTATGTTCATCGTTATCGAAATAATTCATCCTTTCTCCAAAATTCAGCTTTCGATCGCACAATGTTATTACATTGTAAAAGTATTTACCATAACAAGCAGATGTGATTTATTCTGTATGCGTCTAAACACTTTGCATATGTATTTATATCTTTGTTCACATACAATCAGCTCGTCAGTTTCGAGTTTATGCGATAGAATTCCGACATACATATATCGTATTTTAGATAGAAAAATGGAATTGCCAATATTTTCTTTCGTTTTCACCGTTGTATTATTAGAAATTATTGTTATATGTATCCCGTAATAAATACAAAATAATTTCTGTTACTTGCACCCTTCTCACCATTAAGAGCATCACGAAAGTTTATTTTTCAATGGGACGTTATTTGTTTGATGGAATCACCATCGATTCTTTATTTCTTGTAACGAGTATAAAAAATAATAATTTAGCCAATTGCAACTGTAGTGTCTCTACGTTCCCATTCGGTAATGAGAAAACTTCTCGAAAGCTTATTTGTTCATTTCACTGCCCTCGAATTATATTTCGACAAATTTAATGATTATAATTTAGTAGACTGTACTTTTTCTCTCTGTGTCGTATTAATTTAGACGAATACCTTTTTTCAATAAATTTTATGCACGATAGATACAATCTTATTTTTCGAATATGTTGTTAAATTAAATTCGGTAATTGGTTTTTATCATATTTTTAAATAGAAACTATGTTATATCATGTACTCGCCAGATCATACAGTCATGTTGTAGTGTTGTCAGCAGTGAAAAAAGGTCACGAGGAGGATTTGAGAAAAAGCTTTGGAAGAACCATATGCTTACATTTCACTTGTTCTTTCTTCTGTAACGATGTCATCGCGCTCGATAGCCGTGTTATATACGAGATCAAATTTTGTAGTTCGTAAAGTGGATGGAGAAGACAGTCCGCAAACGAGAGTCGTCATAAAGTTGACTGGCATTCTCCTCCTCGTGTGGCAGTTTTCTCGGCAGCGGTTCCCCGAGGGTCATGAAAATCTTCCTAAAGGTTGTTACCGTCACTGAATTTTGACTTGGGATCTTGGAAATTCCACGAAAATTGCTTGCGATTTTCAGGGCCGTTTCATGACCCAGATCTTCACGGCTAGCTCGACTTTGCAACGTTCCCGGAAATTTACATATTCGATAGGATCCTATCTACGCTTCTGAGATAGGAAACGGACATAAATATTCGGTTAGGCAATCATATAATGGTAACGCAGGATAGATTTCTTGCTATTACAATTATTATGACAACGTGTAAAGATTCGTGAC
This sequence comes from Bombus huntii, assembly GCF_024542735.1. Taxonomy (NCBI): domain Eukaryota; kingdom Metazoa; phylum Arthropoda; class Insecta; order Hymenoptera; family Apidae; genus Bombus; species Bombus huntii. The sequence goes on along the minus strand of NC_066245.1, from coordinate 14,101,058 downwards.
CAATGGATATCCCCGACGGAACCGTTTAATGTCAAAGGTATATCGCAATTTTGACACATATAAAGCGAATAACTTTGCAGAAGTTTGACACTGACGGTTTGCAAAATCGGTTGTGCTTTGTGTAACTTTATTTAGCGATGATTAATTATCTGGCGCTCGCCCGGCAATTGTTTTTCGTCCTATAGAAAATTTATATTGTCACGCCCCGTTTGATTAATTTATCCATGACTTAATCTTATTCTATAATCTTTTTATTTCAATAATCTTTTAGTCTGATATAACGGAACTTTGTGTATGCCGTCTAATTAATATTAAAAGATGTTTTATAAAAAAAATTATACAAAGAAAATTCTCTCCTGACAAAGATTGGCCAAATCTTTTAAGCATACATTGCATTAGATTTTGAGATTTTGAATTTGGAATAAACTCGTGCTATTCTTGGGTGCGTTTATCCTTGAGAAAATACCCTCGTACTTTTATCATTTTTAAACCCTCTCAATCTCTTCCCAAACAATTCTATATGACACAAGATTGTCCATCGTATGCAGACAAAGTATTTGTTACAAATGCTATCAAAGTAAAATAACGTCTCTTTGATGCACCTTAAAAGTACGTCATTGTTGACACGCGAATATCTTCTAACAGTTTAAATAATTTTCGTTTAATTTATCCAGTAGATGTAACATTATCAAAAATGAAAGAATTTATGTTTTTAAAGTTGAACATTTCGTACTTCGATGTCGTAGCTTCGTTTTATTTATCTAGCTTAATCGCGATATTATTGTTTAAAACAATGATTTATGGCAACTTATTGTTGGGCGATTTATTATATTGTCGTCCACCATCTCGCTTTTTCGCGTAAAAATTGATTGTACTCTATATCGTTTGTTTTGCTCGTCAGTTAACGTGAATTAATTTACCGCCGGTAAAAGCAAACTTTTATCGGCGATGTAACACGATCCACCTGTGTCACTGCCTGCAAATTTACTTTACACATATGCTATCCTCCTCTAGGGAAATTATAGAAGAAATTTATTTACGCGTTAAAGTGATCGCGATTTCGATTGTTTTTAATTAAAAATAAAGATTGAAGTTCTATAAATTTCAAAATTGTTCTAATCGAGGTTAGAAAAATTGTAATAATAAAGTTAAGGATACAGATAAGCTCAAATTGTGAAATCTATATCTGACAACGAGTCGAAAAATGTTTTCATAAACGTTCAATACTTATTTGATGATGATACATCATCACGTTTGGAAGATTGCTTTCACAAACTATCATTTATTTCACTGCCTGCTTATAGCAGTCGCTATACCACTAGTTAAAACAGTTCTATTTCCATGGATCACTATCGTTTGCGAATAATTATTTGAAAATAATTATTTATAAGTATAAAAGACATATCTTACTTAATCGTGGTAAAATCTGGCGACGTTAATGTCGACGATATTATTTTTTCTAACGACACTAAATTACTAATAGTAATAATAGCAGAAATATCGTCTGTGTAAATGTACACATATATGTGCATATAAAAAGTAAGTGTAAAAGCCACCGTAGCGTGATTCTACGGCTCTAGATCGATGGAGATTTGTAGAAAAAAGTTCATGTAATACTAACTTTGAGTATTATTATCAAGGAGAAAATCTGTTTTCGTTGCTACTTCATTATATTTTACACATCACGATGAACAAAAGTGTCAAAGGGATCATGGGTTGGAAATGATCATTTCTTCCGGAAAAGAATATTAATAAGAATAAGTTTTAATAATTCTTAAACTAGCTTTATTCACAATGTGTTTACATCTATATTCACATTTAATGAGAAAGTAGCGTGCTATATACGAAAAAACAGGAAATTACAAATTAGCTCGTGAAATATATGTGAGAATATAGGAATAATGGCAGATCTCTGCTTGCGGAAGACATTCCTTCTTTTTGAGTAAAATACGTTACAATAATTCTGACCTCGAAGATCATATTCAATCGAGGTCAACTTTGCACGAACTTTTTTTACGAGTGTCCATTGACTCAGAGACGTAAAATTACACTGCAGTGGTTGTTACACTTACTGTTTATACACCCCGTACATCGTAATGAACCTTCGGTAAAATTTTCTTCTCACTGTTTTGATATGCCACTTTATTTATTAATAAATTCATAACCTTGGTTTCACAACATTGGAAAGTAAAACAAAGCTTCATCATATCCTATTTGTACGCAAAGTGTTTACTGATCTCGTAGAGCGCCTCGATATTATGGAGAGATTCAAAATTAGTATTCCAGTGAGAAATCTGCAGTACCATGAAATTTTCTATTTATGTTCAATCACATAACACTGAATTTGCTTATCGCATCGGCATAAATCGCATGACCATTAATATTTATAATGTATTTTCTGCAATTGATATATTTTTTGAATCTTTTTCTAACATATCAGAAAGTCACTATGCCGTACTTCATTGTATCATAGTTTCAGTTTTGGTTGTAAATAGTTGTAATGTTTATTTATATATATAAATATATATATATATTAACTTTGTACATTCCAATGAAATTATTCCCGTATATAATAAACAATAAACGATGACGATTTTGATCGCGATACTAATTAGTCACTCGTCGTTTCACAAAAGATAAAATTAATAGAAAATTTTCAGCAAAAGCCTCTTTAACTTTGCGGTTCGAGAAACGCGAAATAATCCTAACTGACAGGCTGAGCACCGTGAAATAATGTAGAGTAACAGCGTCCATTAGCGACGATGAAATACTAGCGATGACGAAACCGGAATTAGACAATTTGCTGACCGTTCTCGATGAAATATGAATGGTTTTGACCGAAATACGAATCTCAATTAATATTTATTTACAGATACGGTACGGAACGAGACCAGTGAGAATCGTTTTAATAACGATACAGTTACTCAGAAATTTGTAGCCACGAATGCTATTTGGCTACGTGATTTGTAATTTCCCATTAGAATGTCGATCATATTTTATCGCCTAAAATTGATCAATTGTACGTGTATTGCGTACTATGTCATTTCGTGATGTAAGGATGAAGAATAAGAAAACACAAAGTTTATACTTTGGCTCATAATATCGAGTTATATTCGTAGCATGGATCGAGGAAATAGAACAAAGACCGTATTTGTATGAAAATTTAATTTTACCTCTGACTGTAATTTTATGTTATAAGTTTGTGGAATATAAGACGCACGATATTTCAACGTTTTGCTTCAGGCATAATGTACAAATAGAATGTGTAAAATGGAGGATATTACATAACTTGCCAAAAATGGAAGACAAGTTTATTCGTTGTTTAAAACGTAAAAAGAAAAATACGCTAGCGATGTTTATTCTTGCGAAGAGGAAGAGATTGAGTGAATTTTGGCTAATAGGTACTCACTCACAGAGACCAAAATCACAGAAATTCATAGACGTCCGTTGACATAGAGCAAATTCAGGAAAGTCGACTGACAAAGATTGACTAACAGAGATCGACTAATATTGATTAACTGATACAAAATTAATTCCAAGACATAAGAATAATCTCGCTCTCTATGCGATTAGAATATTTTTCTCGATGCAATTATAATTTTAAACTTGGAATTCTAGCTGATAAAAAGCTAAATTTCATATTTAATACAGTTATTAACGAAACATCAATCTTCGATAAGGTGAGAAAATGTTAAAGGTCAATGATTAAAAGGAAGGTTAAAGCATACGTAACAAAAGAAAAATAAATTTAAACGACGTGCATAAAATTGTCCTGCTAGGTCGAAAAATGAAATGATTATGAACATTGAACAATATGAAAAAAGTAAAAAAACAGAAATGGACCATTTAACGGCGTGATATTAGGCTATCACATTAGGATATTAGGCTATTACAGCGCGATAGCCTAATATCGCGTCGTTAAATGATCCATTTCTGTTTTTTTTTACTTTTTTCATATTGTTCAATATGATTAAATATCGATTTTAATTCTTGTTGACCAACCATCCGTCGATCTTTCTTGTTTTGTCTTCGTTTCCAGCTTTTCGATATTTCGACCGCAAAGGAAACTAATTTTTCCGGTAGAAACTTCCAAATATAGTCGCGGAAATATTTTTATAAGAACTAAATGTAGAAGCAAAACACAGTAAGTGATATCTTTTATCATCGTAAGATATATTATACTGATATGAGAGTTTAATCGAGGATACTTTATTCAATACTTGTGTAATTAACGATTTTGCTCACTGTGCAAATTCGGAGCAACTGTATTTCGCGAACGGATCAACTGCAAGTCAGTTGAATTTGCACAATACCGAATTCGAAATTGATCCTCGATTCAGAACTGGGTCAGCCATTGTTTTTTCAAAGCGGTCGACACGATTCAACGAAATGAACAGTGGTTAAACTTGATTCCGAATGACAGGCACTCGCTGAGACTGATGTGCTTGTGTGAGTGTGAAAACCATTTTCCTGTTTCTTGCCTTGAATAAGAGATTTTTAGATTTTCTTAAAAAATACAAAATGAAATAACAGAATCTATTTTTAAAAATACATTGCATACTAAATACTAGATGTTTCTAAAATTTTAGGCAAATTTTTGTAAATTACTTGTACATTAGATAATGAACAGGCACATACGTAATATCACTACTAACCATAACCGCTGTACCACAATATCGTATTACCACATTTCTCCTTTTTCGGCGATATTTCTGAATAAAATATATACTGAAAAAATAAAATTCCGAGAATCACGTTTCGCTCTAAAAATAAATTTCCTCAATGTCAAAGCAGTTTTTCGTAGGAAGACACTTTTATACTGTCAGTGCAAAAAGCTTGAAACTTGGAATCCCGTTTCCTCGACTTGACAAGGCTAGAACGTATCGATCCTATGCTCGTCTATCGATATTAACTTAAGAGCACTTTTCTCTTTGGTTGACAGAGCTTTGCGACGCGGCGACCAAAATCCAGGCATCTTTCCGTGGCCACATGTCGAGAAAGGAGCAAGCTACAGCCCTTGCGAAATCGGCGGAGAATGCCGTCGATAATGTCGTCTCCAAGATGGAGGAGAAGGTGAGTTCTCAGTTTTATTTCTTTTATTCGTTTAGAAAATATGAAACACGGATATCGAAAATATGGTAAAAGAAAACGTGAAATAATTTTATGAATGGAAATATCAAAAAGAAAAAGCATTCCGAATGTTTAGCCCTTTTTTTTACCATTTAAAAAGTATTTCGATACTTATACAGGAAACAGAACAGAACTATACAGGAACGTTGAATTGGTACTTGAAATTCGACATTTCTATGTCATTTTATTCGTTTAATGCGTTCAATATGCGATAAAACTTATTGTATTAAAAACAGAATGAGTTTTATACGTTTATACATCGCTCGAACAAGCAAAATTTATATATATAGGGGGAATATAGTTAATAAATTCGGAAAATTTCAAGTAAAGAGGAAAAGAACGATCAAAGAGACGTAATACGATTTTATATCAGAACTCCATTAGAAAGTTAGATAATGTTTTTAAAACGTGAAATTTTTCTAACGAAATGTATTATGCCAACTAATTAATTAATATCATCATCACTAGTCGAACTTTTATTTGTGCGATAAATGTATTTTAATAAATTATATTTTAATAAAACCAATATCCTACGTTATTAGTAGAACGTTGTAATCGACCTATACAACCTGCAACAATCTGCTATAGTCAAACATCGTTATATGTGTTTCTATTCGCTATGGAATTCAACTATAATCCACGTGGCGATAGAATTTATTCTCCTTTCAGGAGAGGATCAACAGTGATATGTGTATACGCATGTAACGAAAAGAAATACTCTTAAAGTAATAATATATAACGTTTTACTAAATACATAATTTATATATTTATTATTAACAAAATAACTATTTTATATGTAACAGAATAACTTGAAGTATTAACGCACACCACTCTATTCTCTTATACATCTCAAACAGGAACGAATTTGTTTTATTGCATATTCATTCATTCCGTGTTTTCCTTTTGTCTTCCTCTCTTTCACTCCTTGCTCGCACAATACGGATGTACACACATCTATTTTCTAACAAATACAAAAGGAAATAAACATCAAAGAATTTTTTTTATTTGTAATATTAAATAATAAATGTATTCGTATTACAAATTCCGGTTTTGGTACTATACACGTAATGTCGACTGACACCTAATAGCAGCATAGAATATCATTTTAAAAACATAATACAAATGAGGAAACGTAGGGAAATTTCTCGGGATTGAAATTTTCAAATCTCAAGACGAAAAAAGTTGGAGACTTTGTAGCAGCTTGTTTGAAAACTGTGGCATTAAAGTTTCCTCCGGCTTTCCTCGTCTAAGTTTCCATTCCATTGAGGATTTCTGCTTTCGTAACTAGGTTGCAACCCATATAGGTACATGGTGTATGTATTATAATAGGCGTTGAAGTGCGGCTGGTTTAAAATTCAATGGTTCGTCCTCTCGAGATTAATTGGAAATCGATATTCTATTATCGAAAGTAATATCGTACTATACCGTGACCAATTCTTAATCAGATATCAGGTAGATACACTTCTAACATCTTTATCGTCGTGTTGTCTTTTCCCTCGTTTCTCCTCTCTTTTTTTAATCTCGATAATGGATCTTTGATCTTTTTTCAATTGGGGAACGTTTCTGCAAAGTTTGTTAAGTTTCTCAAAATCCGTTCGCTTGAAATTTATAAGTACTTGAATTCCATTAACGACATAACGCAGATGGAAAGAAGAATCCTGCCTTTTTTAGTAGATATGTACAATATATCCTGATTAAAAGAATAAAGAGATATTGCCTCAAAAGTAATACTATTTCTTATCGAAGATTTCTTTTCACGTAGTGGCAAGCGTTCCAATTTCTTTGAATTTTTATTGAAATGCAGTCTATTTCGAAACGAAATATTATTGGCAGAGATAATGTAAAAAAAATATTAAAACTATATCTATAGATAGGGCTCATTATAAAAAATATACCAGTGAAGTGTAAGATGTAAAACGTAGATATAGATTATAATAATTTAATTATACGTGACAATTATTATGCTCAATCAAGTCTTCATTCTTTGATCATTTGCCCTTTGGACATAGCAACTATTTTTTTTTTATGGCTTTCCACGCTCATACACACACACCTACATATGTTCACACGCTAGAATTCTTTATCAAACATATTTTCTCATGACACATGCACTTTTATTTACAAAAATATCAGGTCACAGTGGGCTTTCTTTTACCATACGCGTTATACGCGTTTGCAATACTTAAAATCTCCAGATCAGAAACGAAAAACTCTACCTTTCAAAGTAATTTTTGTTTTACACCCATACCAGTTTTTGCCGCCGACCGTAATTTCGAGCAATACACTACCCGCTTCTTACTTGTACACACGATTCTCTCTCTGACGCATTTTCCTCGACCCATTGCATCGCAAGCTTCGTGTTCGCGACCTGGTCTGCGACAGACGCTGACTTAGCATCTTTTTTACTACTACCACCGGTATATCTAGGAAAAGATATGGGTCAGTTCGTTTCCTGAATTTCGACCGCCATTCGGTTTTTAGCGCTACGCTTTTAAGTCTTGTATCTTGAGAACCATTTAAGGTGTTCGCTTGAAGCAAAAATGCATTGTCAAGGATGTACTTTGCTTTATCATGGACGAGATACAGCGGGACCTGGTACCTTATAGGATTAGGATTTTGTGTTATGAAATACCGATCGCTCAGAAAAATGACTTTGCTAAAGTACGTATCTAAGATGTAGAGCAGCGAACGTAGCAGTTACATATATTCAATTCATATCGAAGATTATCTGTATAATAAATAAAATTGTTCTCAATTAAACAGATAAAGTACATATCTGCGATAATGGCGAGAATACAGATATCCATACTTAATTAAGATTTCAAACATGAGAAGATTTTCAAATCTTTATAAAACTATTCTATTAGCTATTCTATAAATAGCTAATGCTTACTATATAATACATACATGTGAGTATGCATCGATATATCGTATCAGATTTTATCTGCTTCTCGACAAACGAGCTACTTGAATAAGGGAAGTTCGATTCCATAGTATCTTTGATCTCAATCCTATCGACCATATAATGATCCTCACGATGAGTAGAATACGATGTAACGAAAAAGATTTCACCTTGAATTTCAATGTTAAGGTGAATTTTTCGGCTACATTTGTTCGCAGGTTTTCACCGATCCAGAAGTGTAAAATAACTCTACGGCCGATTCGATTATATGAGTTGCGTGCATTCATGTATATGCAATATAGCGGCAGGCTCGATGAAAAATCGTTTTTCGATGTGAAAAATGTGATATTAATGTGGATTGTAGAAATTCTTCCGCGCTGAAACATTTCATAGCGATTCATAAAGATTGATCTTCCCTATAGCATCCTGTCACCGTGCTTTGCTTTTGTTCCCGACTAGCGAATATGGGTCATGCGTATAATGTATACACTTCCAGCAATCATAAGTTGAACGCATTTTTACGACAGGAAATGTTGTTGATAAGAACGATATACCAATTTTAATTCGAAAAGCGTATAAAGGTAGAAAAATGTATGTTTAAGTATGTCGGAGATGAAAGGACATCGAAGCCTCCCCTTTGGAACTTCGGGATAATCCCCTAACACCGTAATCTAGATTCTATCTATAGGCGTAATTAAACAATTGTCGTCTTTCGATCCGATTGTATTTGTTTGAGATTTGTGATAGTGAGCTTGGGCTTGAGGCGACAGCCAGTCGCCGAACGTAGCCGCGGTCACGGGATGAACGCTTTGTCTAACAAAGGTAAGGAGTAATTCTATAGCTCTCCTTAAAAGAAATATTTGTAGCGGCACGCGACAGTAAACATTCCAACGGTTTCTGTCCCGTGGCTCGCCACACGCAGATCCTATTCTTCGGGTATGATGGTTACCAGATGCAAACGCGTCTCCACAGTACGTGATCAGCTAGTCCGAGGGCCGTTATAAACACTAAGATCTAGTTACCTAAGGTCCTTCAAACAGACAAACAGTCTTTGTCCCAACTACGGGAAGATAGGAGAGACCTATTTTTCAACGAACGGCGTCTCCCACCAGCAACTTTCTCTCGAGGGCGGCTAGCATCTTTTTCTAACCACCGATATGGAGATTGACCAATTAGCAGCAACGCCAATTTCCCTCGCCTTCTGAACGAAGGCTATCCCCGACGAATCCGATGATCTCGTGTCCTTAGACACACCCTATCATAGTTTTCCTCCGCAGCATCATCGCGATGGAAAGTCATTCTCTCGTGAGGTTGTATTAGCGAGTTACTTTGTGTCTGTACGCTCGGTGGATATCCCCCGTTTTAACAAAGAGTTCGACTTAGATATTGTGAGCATGTTCATCTATCATCCCGTTGACCGCGGATTCGTTATTGAACCTAAGATCATTGTCATTAGTTTCTCGAGTATCTAATTACCACGGTTACTTGTCCAATTCTATAATAATCGTATTTGCACTAGTTAATGTCTTCTCTATTGCATAACGACATCGTGTAGTCCGAACGAAGATTCGTTTCACGCCCCTAACTCTAATTCTAATGTAAACCCGACAAGTATATGATATTTATACCTAAAAAATTATTCAAATGGGAAGTGGACGAATGTTTTCACTTATTTGTATGATACGTTAGTTTTCAATAGCCGTGAAATAGAGTCTGTTCTTTTCTTCATACTTTTGAGGAGTGAGCGAAGTGCAAAAAAAGATAACAAGTTTTCTTCCGAAGCAATCGAGACACCAAAAAAACACGAGAAAGGCAATGTTAATTTTTGTCCTTTGAAATAATCCGACGAAATATTTCTCCAATGAAAACAATATCTTCATCAAGTTCCATTGTTTTCATTACTATAATTAGATTTATATCCGTAATTGTGCCACAACTACTGTTTATAATATTTTTATAAACTTCCAGGCATTTTTTATTCTAGAATTACATAGCTCTTATAGATATAGTATATACTTGCAAAAACGTGTAATCGTAATTGTTTTATACGAGATTCGTCTAGCGATTTAAAGAATGTAAGAAGACAATTTTGTATTCACGGAGTACGTAGATTATTCAGGAGAAAAGAATTCATCAAAAGAGCACTTAGGGGATCAAGAGATTCAATGAAATTTTTGCCTCCTAAAATTTGTAATATATATTACTTGTACGACCTAAAATTAAAATTTTGTTGGGCGCAACGACGAGAGAGAGGATTCATCGACATTCGTATGGACGTCGCTCTATGACGTTCATTCGCTAAAGAATTCATGGAATATCGCATGAAGCTCGCTAGCATTAATTCCAAACGGACAATCGCGTATTCTTGGTCAAAAGCATGGCACGAGCTAAATAATTGATCGCTAGCTTTTAAAAGAAGAGAAATATAAAAAAAAGCTAAAAAAGAAGGAAGAAGAAACTCGCTTTCGTATCGTTCGACTCGTGTGATCGGAAGATAATTTCGTGTGCTGTGATATAACTTGAAGGGTCGGCCGAAGGAGAAAGAGGGAGCACGTGTAAAAAAGGAAAGGGTAATCCATTCCGTCCGCCAGCGAGCTAATTGCAAGGTAGAGTCACGCTTCGTTACCTTCGTGACATTATCTCACGCTGTCCAAACTTTGTTCGGACAACTTTTCGTAGAGTGTATCGCGTGGGATGCGGTTGACTCAAAAAGTTATGTGATCATTGCTAGCAGGCTTGTATTTTATTCAGCCACGTGAGTAACGATAGTTCTAAAGCTCTGGTGGAGATACGTAGCATGTACGTTTGTTGCGCACGTGTTTCGAAATTGTATCGACCCTAAAATTAAAGCTACGGAGTGCACAATCAAAATTTCCGATTCCCACTCCGATTCCTCCTTTTTTTATTTCCGACTACGACTCTGACTCCGATCCCGACTCCGAGCAACATTTATGATAAATTGTTGACATACTAATTATACATACGTATGTAAATAATTAAATTATTAATACTTAGTATATTTACATATATATTATATAGAGTATGAAAAACTAAAACTATGCTAACAGTGAAAGTAAATAAGGAAAAAAATGATGAAGATAAAGGCGCCAGTAAAGAAGAAAGATATTTGTTATATACGGTAGAATATATTATATAAATTCTCTTTCTAATGTGAAAAACAGTAAGTTCGATATTTATAATTCAATATTTACAGTTTTGTGCAACACGAGATCTCATAGAAATGTAACAGCCGTTCTATATTACTTATTATTATTACAGTATTAGAGGATTATCCATACCTTATACTTTTATAAATACAGAGATACAAAGTATTTTTGATTAATATATAAACAATTTTATTACAAATTTTAATAATATCGTGCATATTTTTGATTTTTGTAAAATTTACAAACAGGAAGTCGGAGTCGGTATATTTTCTACCATCTTCACCTCCGGCTCCAGTGATTAGAAATTCCTTCTGAACTTCGATTCCGACTTCAATTCTACTGTCTAAAACGTCGTCCGATAATACCAAAAAGCTTCGAAATCAATTTCAGAATCTTAAAATTTGTTCGATAAACTTGTTAGTTTCAAAGAGGGAGAAGCGAGGGTAACTTTCTCGATCAGAGTTGCAACCATCCAATTTATAAATAAATATTCCGAGGAACATATCGAGTCGATTTCGTTCGCTTCACTTGTTTCGCGGATTCATAATCTCTATGGTGAATTGAAATGCTAGTAATTAAAACGTCAAAATTCGAAACGCATGACACGAATGAGCGCAACATAGAAGGTGTCTGAAAGTGTAGTTGGCGATGTTAAACTTGATAGACATTCGTTGATACGCACGAACATTTGCACACGCGGTTTGCAGAATAGAGTGAAAATAACAAGCAAAAGTAATTATGGGCTATGTGTGTGTCATTGTCCGTCTTGCTTGTTCCTAAATCATGTATCTACATCGTTGGTTAATTATCGACGCCGCGAAATTATTCTGTCTATCGTAATGCGCGTTTAATTTTGTGTGGAAATGAAATGAAAAAGATAATTACAAATAATGAAAGATCTCGAATTAGTGCTCTTTTTTTTAATGTTTAATGCAGGAGTATTATCTACAGCAGAATACTTTTTCCTTTAATATGGTTAACAACGATCGACAACAAGACAGTACTTTATGAATATACACGGTGGTTGTTGGTAACTGCTGGTACAAGTGGAAAGGGGGTGTGGCGGATGAAAGGGGAATGAGCGTTTCGTCCCGGGATTACCGGTGGACTCGTCAATAAGGCTATGCCCGGTAGTCTCTGCCTTAGACGTAGAGGGAGTCTCGCTAGGTACGGTATTTGTATCAATCGCTCGTATATTCGACCGCTAGCGAGTTAGACAGACTCGTTGTCGTCGTAGCCCTCTAGTGTTGGCGGTTGGTACCAGCGGATCGCCCGGGAGGTGTTGCGCCGCGTTGATGCCTCGACCTGTCGGCGTCCTATTGATACCGATCCACCACAGGGGTGATTCTACGCCAAAAAAGAAGTCGAAAATATAGAATAAAAAATTTTTTTAATTCTTTTTTTTTAATTTTTCCATCGAGACAACGATCTACAGTGAGATCCGTTATAACGATACGTGATAAAGTGCACGCGTACCGAGCGAAAATTCAAAGTCGATTTTCTCGAAAACAAAGCCTCAAACGAAAAATTTTTATTCTATATTTTCGACTTCTTTTTTCGCGTAGAATCACCCCCTTTCCGCTTGTACCACCAGTTACCAACCACCCTGTATAATATTGGTTCGCCAAATTTAAACTATCGAGAAACGACATTTGATATGCACCAGCCTAATGCGTGAAATAATGCCCAGATGAATATCTAACAACAGCGTACGATACAAGCTCTACGTACAAAGAAACAAAGCATCTTGCATCACGTGCTATCCGTATGAATAGCTAATGGTTATTGTAGGAGCGACTTGTGTAAGTCCATAGCGCAATTTGTTAGACACGCTCTCGGAATGGTTTTATGTAATAACCTATTAACTGATAATACACGTTTTCTAGCCGAGAACCTTCTGCTAAATCGACCGTCACAAGATCGCATTTATCGAAGAAACGTTACGAGCAGATTGCCGGGCGATCAAAAACTATGACTAAATTCGACGACTAGCCGCGTACCAGCTGATTACTTCAATGAGTCTATCATGGTCGCCTGCGATTTTCCGACAGTGCGTAATAACCCTAAGATCCGACCCATTACTAGGACCTAGCCTAGTCTACGACAATGGCACAGCGGCATCGCAGTGCCTGCGACGCTGTGTATCGGGTCTAATGGAATTAACTACCGTGTTTCTTTGTTTAGATTCCACAGCTGCAGTGCATTAATCGATAATTAGGATACACTTATCATACACATATACATAGATGTCAACATCGATCTTGATGTCGTCAGTCGTGATGAAAATTCATTACTGGCAGAGATTAGCGTGAAATTCAATGATCGATAAATTTCTGACGAAGTTATATTCCACTGTAAATCAAGCTTATGATTGATAAGCAATTTGATCTCTCGTTAATGATTCCACGCGAAGATTCGTAGCTTTTATTCTGAATTATTAAAACGAAATATTTTCTAAAAGATGGTTAACATTGTGAATAATGTTATTTCACGTCAAAGAAACCAGGTTTAACATCCCGCGATCTTACCTTTTTTAATTTCTTTGAAAGACCAACGTCCATACCTTAAACGATAGTACGAGCAATCAGGGGAAAGCGTCGAGTAACCAAGCTTCCCTGTGTGCTTTTAGAAAATGACGAAGTTGAAGGGGTAAGTTGCAAATTCTACGCGGATTGGAGGGTGTCACGCGAGAAAATACTTTTAAGTCGTCGCGTTTCTTCCAACAACGATCGACGTATTACAGAGCACGCCAATCCAATTATTCGTGCGCTAATAAAATACGCTTTAACCGCTGGATATCGTGTCATGTGAATAAATCTAGGCCCAGGGAAAGTTTATTCGTTTTAATTCCGATTTATGTGCTATGTTGTATTGTTTCGTTCAGTACAGAAATCGATGAGAAACGTAAAAATCCAATTGACTCTGATATCGATTCGCGATGCATCTGCAGAAAATTCCTGCTGTAAATACATTACGCGAGTACGGCGAGTCGGGGAAACAGGCGCGAGAATGAGGTAAATGTTGAAATTAGAGTGTGTGCGAAGAATTCACAACGATACGCGATTTTTAAAGGTTCCTTGTGTTTCGTTTACCACGACCGTCGGTTCTTTTTATAAATTCTTACGCCGCGTTTTTCAGACTACTACGGTCATATTTGATTAATGCCGCGTTGGATCTCTGCGAGAAAATAATTTCGCTGCCAAAGTAGATCCGATTGCAGATTGAGCGAACGCAGTTGGGAGATTTTAGAATTTTATACGACCCGCTATTTCTTTTTAAATTTAGATCAAAGCGAAGAAAATCGAATCTTGGAAAATATAAAAGTACAGAGAGTAAAATTGAAAGTTGCTTCGCACTTTAGTTATACACATAAATATATAGGTATACTATTACACTTACATTTATGTAGTTATACTATGAGTCGCGTGCTACGATATTATAAAACATAGAACTACAGATACAACGTTATTTTATTTTTGATTTGTATATTTATTCTCGTATTTGCATTATTTTCTTCTCTTTGAGTAACCAGTCTATTGTAGTCATTATTCACTCCAATATTTAGACCGTGACTTTTGTTACGTATTGTGATGTCTTTTATGATTTGTTATTTAGAACGAGTGGATTTCTTTGCGAGTCTGTTAATAAAACCTTTATGGTGTTATAAAACGGAGATTAAGCCGTTATTTTATATTCGAATACATAACAAATATACCAATATATAAATATATATTAAATTAAATAAAAAAGAAAACCGATTTAACGTCTGGACTCTTTATTCTAGATTTTTCGTAGTTAAAGTATTAGATATGCAATTAAAACGAGATTTCTAAAAAGAGTTAGAAGTTTATTAGACGAATAAAAAATTCATAAACTATTCCAAATTAGACGGTACACTGTCCCACTTACTGAATTTTTTCTAAAAATACAGTACAAGGTAAGGAGTATTTTTATGGACTTAGCACACGCAAGGACACCGGTGACTCCGATAAAAACCAAAGGTAAAATTTGCTACGGCGGTTAATCCAATCAATCCGTGGAAACGCATTTATTTTGGTCCAAGTTTTTGCACCTTTATTGCGAACGTAAAGTCAAACAACAGAAGCTAAAAAATACAGAAAAGAGGATGACGCCATAAACTAAACGGGCTCTTTCTCGACAACGGGTAACAAAAGATCGCGTATTGAATGCTATCAAAAGTATGTATACATATCCGTTGGCCGGCAGTTCTCTGTGTAGGTCGCGCCGCAGCCGCAGCTGCAAATGTTTGTATCCTTTATTACAAGCACCGTTTGTTCCTACGCTACGTTTGCATTGCCGCGAGAAAGTTTCTTTTGGTTGTGCCCACGGTCTAGCTAGCAGCCATTGACACACGTGCATAGAAGAAAACGCGTCACTATACGAGAGACAGATACATAAAATAGGAGGGACTGCAATCAGTGAAACGGAGATGGAGAATATCAAAAGAGAAAAACGAAAGGAGGAAAAGGAGAAATGCAAAAATAGCGAAGAAGAGTGAAAGGAAAAGAAGGTTAAAAGCAGAGGAAGCGGGGCGAGTATTGGAAAGGAGCAAAGAGCGCAATTGATGCGTTCTAGGGAACCGGAAAAATTGAGCTGACAAATGGAACGGATAAGGTTACAGAAGTGACATTAATTTCGAGACGTAGGAAACAAAGTACCGTATAGGGTATAGCAACGGATGTTAGAAAAGTTTTTATTAGGTTTGTTCGTTATAAGTTATTGGTATGCTGTCATCCAGCTACGGATTTCGTGAAAAGGGGGGAAATGGAAATTTTGTATCGTTAAATCGATGTAGAGGCGAGTTTTTAAGACCGTTCGGGAAACGCCGAATTGACATTTACCGGCAGAAAACAACCGAAACTCAAACGCCGTTCCAGAAGAAGCAGATGGAATCAAGATTCAAGAAAGAATCGGAGTTTACACGTCAAAACGAAAAAGAGAAAGCAAGATGGTCGGTTAAATAAAATCATTGATAAGAACGAAAGAAACGGAAATAAAGGACGAGGAGAAGAAAAAAGCACGAGGGAATGTTCCTTTGCTATTATCGGGTCGCCATTTTTCTTCATCAACTCCGTCCGACTATGGGATCTAAATTCTTCTCCTTCGTTCTTTCTTACCTCTTCGACTTACAATCGATGTCAGGAATGATTCATCCGTTTTGCTCTTTCTATCCACCGTCGAATGAATTTCTGCTCGACAGAAACGTTGAAGACCTATACGCATTTGAAGAAACGAAACGATGCCGCAAAGCGACGAGAGTTAACATCTCGAACGTTGTTCGAACGACCATTTTATCGATGTTTCTCGTTAATAATGCGGTAAAGTGTATCATACAAGTTTAAAGCTGCGTGCACGCCACGTAATATAACGCGTTACACATAACAAGTTATAAAAGTATGCATATAAAAGAATTATAAAACAATTTGTTGTGTAATATTATTTTAAACTATTTTTATATGGTTTGTAGCTTAACGAGGTACTTCGTACACGTAGAAGCTTCGAGAACCTATTACGCGACGTATAATAATACGAGGTTATATGACGTCTGACCATAACTAAATTGTAACTACTGAATCCACGAGCGGTCCAAAGGAAATGCATAATTCATCGAGTAATCGCTCTCGTGGAACGCTTGCGATTTTGTTAAGCAGCAATTCCAGCGTATCTTCAGGGTTTACCACTGCTAATGTTGACCTCGTTGCTGCAATCACTCGAGCATTTCATGTGTATTCGTGATGCCCACACATCGATTGCAATGGCAATGTTCTCGATACGTTGCGCACCAAATTAACGAAAGAAATTTACTCTTCTAGTAGTAATGGGGTTATTGACCCATCTGCATTGGTGAAGTATATACTATATATTTAATTTTGTTCTTGAATCATGATCGCGATGTCAATGAATAGTATCGGTACGTGTGAGTTAATGTTATTCGTTCCGCGTTAGGTAAAAGTATCAGTCAGAAGAATTTAACGGATAAAATGAGTAATTTTGGATCGTAGCGAGGGTCGTCGATTACTCCAAGAACTCGATCTACGTTTCTCGTTTGTCATTAAATTCTCTATAGACGAAGTAGAATTTTCCAGGCACGCAGGAACTTTTATCGATCATTGGAATTTGTCAATGTAACGAGAAACGAATTTCTTTGTTCCAACACCAAATTATCGAAAGTTTAACCAAGCGATTGCTCTCAAGTGCATAATGCAATTCTCGAGTAATCGAAGATACGTCAGTCTCCGATCGAATAACGACGCATCATCTCCAAGATTACAGTAATACGTTTTATTATCGTTTCTCCTGTTATCATCACAGTTCGAACTTCACGTTTATTTGCCTTAGACCTTCCGGTTAATTCGTATCTCAAAGGATAAATTGTTCGTTTGCCTAACGTACATGATAGTCAAAGACAAAATGATAGACAAAATATATCGGACTAACGCGAAGAATCCTCTATCGCCTTTGTCACAGATTTCTATAGAAACGAGAAAATGTTCTTCTATTCGCGACGATAAGAAGTATGCATATAAAGCGAAATGAATTTTTATTAAGAAGATGATATTTGATGTATGCGAGAAGTTATGTAAAACGGAACATCCGTAACCTTCTCACACAGGAAATACATATGTGCACATACCGTTCTCTTTAAAGTTATCATATTTCTGTTCCAGCCAAGAAATCAACTTGACACGGTTTCTTCCCCTTAAACATCTATCTATTATCGAGTACATTACGCGGATTTGAATACTAATGTACTTATCCTTCATCGGATGGCATCACTATATAACGCTATGAAAATTCGAAAAATTTGTATGTCAAATTTTTAAGTTCCAATGTCCAAACGTTAATTCGTAATGCTTTATAGTTAGTAATTTTTTGTATAAATGAAGCGAACTAAACGACGATAATTTCTCAATGTCAAATAAATACATATCTAGATTGAAACCTCTCACGACTCCTTCTAATAAATACAATGCAGACGATAAATTCACATTTATGTGTATCGACATTCGTCTTGCTTTACCATTTTAACGTAAAACAATGATTTATCGTGTCTGGAACTTTCACCAGCAATCAGCTTCATCTAAATAAAAGCAATATTAAAATGCGCTTGTCACAACTTATAATGGAATATAAAATCACACTCTCGTATTACCGAAACCGTTTTGGCAAGCGTTTCGTTATCGATTCTAATCTCACCAAGCTGGGTATCCACTTAACCGACAGCTCTCTCCACTCAGAAACACATCAGATTTGGCTAACCTAGTTCTACAAGGTATGAATTCGCTGAGAGATGTGAATAGTCACTTTTCCATGTTTAGGTGTCAAACCACTAATTCAGTGGATGCCTCGAATTTAATGGAAATTCCTGTCTGCGCTGAAGACGCTGAAACACTTGATGCAATTTATCGCAAGGACTTGGAAACTTGAGAAAACGTCGATAATAAAATACTTACTGTTCAAGTTTTGCATCAAGAATATTTATTTTTTTACGCGTTTCACACAGCGGCGAAAACGATCTACAGATCGTTGGAAGTTTTATTATTAGGAAGTAGCTGTGGCTATTAGTTCCGAGTGGACAGTTCTTACTGTTAAACTTCTTCTCAGGCATATCTTATCTTATCGCGATATAATCTTAAAACTGCAAATTTATGACTTCTTATGATTTATGCTATGTTATGGAGTTCCTCGATGTCATATGAACACCGTGTGTGCCATAAATCTGTATCTCTAAAACGGTAACACATTTTTCTGAATTCCTGTCGTAAGCAGGAATATTAGATATATATGTCGGAGATGAAAGAACACCGGAGCCTTTGGAATTTTGGATAACCCCGCAACATTGTAACCTAGAGTCTACTATAGCTGTAATTGAACAATTGTAGTTATTCAACCCGATTGTAATTATTCGAGAATTGTGATAATGAGCTTGGGCTCGAGGCGACAGTCAGTCGCCGAACGTAGCCGCGGTCACGGGATGAACGCTTTGCCTAACAAAGGTATGAAGTAATTCTATAGCTCTCCTTAAAAGAAATATTTGTGGCGACACGCGACAGTAAACATTCCAACGGTTTCTGTCCCGTGGCTCGCCACGGGCAGACCCTATTCTTCGAGTAAGATGATTGCCAGATGTCGATGCGTCTCCGCAGTACATGTTCGGCTAGCCCGAGGGCCCGTTATAAATCTTAAGGTTTAGTTAACTAAAGTCCTTCAAACAGACAAACAGTCTTTGTCCCAACTACGGGAAGATAGGGGAGACATATTTTTCAACGAGCGGCGTCTCCCACTAGCAACTTTCCCTCGAGGGCGGCTAGCATCCTTTTCTAACCACCGATATGGAGATTAACCAATTAGCAGCAACACTTTCTGAACGAAGGCTTTTCTCGACGAATCCGATGATCTCGTATCCTTAGACACACCCCGTTATAGTTTTCCTGTGTGGCATCATCGGGACGGAAAAGGCATTCTCGCCCGCGATCTCATCGATCCAAGAGTAACGCCTTCGCGATCAGTGATTATTCTCTCAGACTTAGACTTTGTGAGTACGTTCTGTTGTCATCCCGTTGACCGCGGATTCGTTATTGAACCTAGGATCATTGTCATTAGTATCTCGAGCACCTAACTACCGCGGTTACTTGTCCGGTTCTATAATAATCGTATTTGCACTAGTCAATGTCTTCTCTATTGCATAACGACAACGTGTAACCCAAACGAAGATTCGTTTCACGCCCCTAACCCTAATTCTAATGTAAACCCGACATATACATATATTTCATTTCGATCAAGACATTTCAGACTTAATATTCTTGTTAGGAAACAGTTATAATGTAAATAAATCGCTCATACAGATCATTGTCTTCTCGTGTAAAATTTTATTTTTGTATGTAAGAAAGTAGAACAGGGAACGATATCATCGGGGTGAAACAACGCTCGTCTGTGCACTTTGTAAAAATCAGATCATTACTGTTGTATATTATTATTAAATCGATTCGACGTAATAGAAAAAGTTTTCGACGTCGCTTGCTTTTGATTGCGATGGTGACGTGATTAGATGAATGGATCGTCGTTAGAAGCTCTAAGATCCAAATTCAATACAAGTCGCGTTTACTCACGGAGACATAATTTTTGTTTTTGTCGTTCCGTGTTTTTTCTTCGTAGGATGGCTTCTCGAAAATTGAAACGTTACAAAAATATTTTGTATATCTTTTGTAGTTATCGTTGATTAATTAGTAATTATTTCATCGACATAGAAGCGTAAGAAACAGCGAAGCGGTTTAATTAAATCAATACGGCATATTCACACGATAAAAGAATGAAATTACTCGCTGATGAATGTAGGAACGGTAATGAACTTTCAGCTGCGATGAACTGTAATCGAAAAGGAGAAGTATTTTATAGAGCGTCCTATAGTTGGTTTATGCAGCAATCAATTGTTTTCAACGCTGCTTAAAACCTGTATTTAAATATAGATCTCCATGTATAACTTCGCTATTTTAGATTAATTTTCACTCGATTAATAACAATTTCACCCGACGATGATCTGAATCTCGATTAAAACTCGAAACATTACGTTTAGTTACATAAAAAATGCGATTTTTCATTGTAAGCGTTAATGTGGTGAAACTAACAAATTGATCGAGAGCGAAACTTACAAAAGCAAAATAGAAAGTTTCAATTATTCAGAACAGTTTGAAAGTGGGTTGCGTGAAACAAATCGATGTTTATAGAATATAATTATCCTAGAGAAACATGGTGTAACATCGGTAAGAAATGTTTACGTAGTTATTTGTATACATACGTACCGTTACAGAATTAGCAAAGTACATATGTGAGTACCTGTCGTTTCGCTTAGATCTTTCACGTATTCCTTGCTCCCGTTCAACCTGCCTTTTTCATGTCGAACCTTGTTTCTTTCGACATTTGAACGCTAACGTGTTCGAGGCGTCGCAAGTAACATTGTCGTTTGACACTGATCAAGTAGATTTCTTAGTTCCCTTTTGATAACGGTATCTGCGAAGTTTCTTCGAATTTCGTAGATGACTCTCAAAGAATATCTAAGTGATAATTCGCAAGTTCTATAGTTACGAACATTCGCTCGTGTAGCAACTTTAAAATATGGAGAATTTTTTGAGCTTCTGTTACAATATTTCATAGTCTATTATTTTTAATAGACTATTATATTTAAGTTGAAGAAAAATTCTTGAGAAACAAAGCACGCGACTCTTGAATAAAGCGACGCTAAGCTTCTAATTGAACATATACCACGCCAACGTGTTTAGAAAATAGATCGCGAGATATTACATAACACCGGTGCAATTCTCAGCAAGGAGCAGCAATCGAGCTTGATCGCGTGCAATAAAGAATTTTGATTGAAATGAGTCGTGGAAAATATACTGAAGCAGCTTTAATCGGTTGTAGTTTGCTCTTATGAGTAATGATTGAAAAAAGTTTTATTTTCGAGCTCTCAAATTAATTAATTTTTTTATAAGTAGAAATATTATTTCTTTGTAAGCATTTTTGCTCCTGTGTTTGCAAGATGAAGTGCCGACGGCTACATGTTTACAAATAAAAGCCTCGAATTCATTTCTAGTACACTATGGGCTCTTTCCCACGTGCGGCTAGTTACACGCGATGCTGAACGAAGGTCAGCTTCGTTCTTTTCAATAGAGCCATACATTTTTTAACACATTAATCAGTCTCTCATGGCATTCCTTATAAAAAGTTGTAACCTATTTATGTCGAAAAACTATTAATACTGAACGAAAAAATTGTTGGTAAATCAGATATCGGTTCGGTGATGTCAAGCTGGTGTAACAGATTAAATCCTGTTGTTGATATCCGTGATCGGCTACAGTACGAATTATCGAGACACGTTCTGAGCATCTGAGTTCGACAGGCTCGAGAGCATCCAAATTCGATATGGATATCCGCGTATCAGGAACTGTCTGGATGCCTCCGCACGTCGAAGACGGATTATTTCCTTCGGTTGGATGATAAACCAGTAAGATCTATAGTTCGCCTCCAGCGATTTTAGTTGCACCTTCCTATTATCAAAATTCCAGAAAATAGAGAATGTTACAGAGAATAGAGCGAGCAAGAAAATTTCGATAATAATTCTAGGTATTTCCAGCGATAATTTTTCAATAATAGTGTTAACAATATTTTTAACTAACAAATAACTCTAGTGACAAATTTTCAAAACTTCGCCCTTTCTTGATGTTGTAGGAATGATACTCAATTTATTTTCCACCGTCGTATCGAAGGAAAAGATCCCTTTTGTCCTCGTCTCCCTGTTTAAATTTCTTGCCATGAGAAGGCGTGATAGTATTGAAAAATTTCATTGACGCTGTAGCACCGATTTGCTTGACATCTCAGTCATTCGTTTATTCTAAACGTAAAAAAGTTTATCGCAGACAAATTTTTGACGATCGATTTTTGCAATGTTAAGTAGTAGCTAAGTAGGACGACAATTTAAGTTACTTTATTATTTACGATTCCTAATAGAATTCTGTTTATGTGTTAATTTAGTATCGATTAACTTGTTAACTGAAGAAAGTAAGAATCGCGTCATCAGTATTCACAGTCCTATCATACACCTATACTTACACCTGTACCTATTTTAACACATTGTGCCGCCTCAATCTAATCCATCAAGTTTGTTCGTTTACGTCAGTTATTTGGATTCTACTGAAAAAGAAGAAAAAAACAATTACATTATTTCGCTTCATCCGACTAGTCACTCACAACTTTCTAATCGATCGACCGTATTTCCATGCGAAATAAAACGGTAACCAACAGTCGCTCGATGGGATTGTGGATTTTTCCCCTCTGCTATATCCGGCTGGGAGGATCGTTGAAACGCTTTCGTGTTAAATCTGACCTTAAACTTCGCCGAGCAGTACGAGTGTACGCAAAGGTCGGAGCACGCAACGAATCCGCTCGCTTTTTCTCTGTTTTTCCATATGAGTTGATAGTACTCTCGAAGAAAGAGCATGTGCGAGAGAGAGAGAGAAGAAAAGGAGAATGTTGGATCTATTCAAAAGTTCTGCAATATAAAACTTTTCAGTTGAAAAGTTGCGTCCTGACGGAGGCATTTTGAGACTCGAACGCGCACAAGAGAGCAAAGAAACAGAAAATCATGAAAAAAGTTGCTCACAGAAAGTGGGTCGCGATTGTAATGCGTGTTACGGCGCTCTAGCTAGCTACGATCGATAAACAGTTCAAAATTTTTAGCGACGTTCGTTCCGCGACCTTTTGATCCGAGCCTCGAACATGGTCGACCAAAGTTCAAGGGCTCCTTCTAACAAGTGCCTTTACGTTTCTGGGCCTTTTTAGGATTTATCAAAAATTGCTTCTTGTTTTGATCGAGACTGAAGTCTCGATCGAATGATTTTGATTGAACGCCAATGAACGTTCATCGCATACTACTGCCGACCTTTCTACGCTTTGCCGATAAATTAATCGAGGATTCTTACATTCGATATGTATCAAAGTGTAAGCCGGACAAACTTATTACTACATCCTACCGCATGCTGTTTCTTACTAGTGTTCCTTCAAAGGAATTCAAATGCAACGCGGAAAAATATCGCCGATTGTAATCGAAGTGGAAGAATGTACACAGAGAAATTTGTTTTATGTCGTTGGAAAGTGCGCCAAGAAACTGCTATGATTTTGAAATTTATGAGTACTTGCATAGCAAAAATGTGAAAATGGAAATACAGCTATTTTTACTTGCTGTTTTCAATGTCCCATTATCATGTGACTCGCTAAAATCATAAATTATTGCCAACATTTTACATCTCGTAATCGCATGGCAACTTTCGCTTCTTGTTTTTTTCCCGCGCGTTAAACATTTTTAAATCGTAATATTTGTTAGTTTTTTAAAACTATTTATTTTTACTTATAGTATACAAAATGAAGCTCCTTTATATTTCACATGTATTTCGAAAAAATTCCACGTTGTATCGATCTTAACAAGAATTACGAACAACCTAGTGCGAGAAAAAAGACTTAAAAATCCTTACAGCAACGAGCGTCTATAAATACGGAGAAAACAAAGCAGTGCGAACGTCGTACAAATTTTTCAAAAAAATCGTCGATCCATATATCACCATGGCTCACTATAGCGATGGCTTTCCCGAAAAGAACACGAAACACGATAATGGAGAAGCAATCCTATTCGAAGATTTATGTATTGGCGTTTCACGCTGATACCAACGTGCTTCAACTTTGCATATCGATTCTATCTAACCTCCAGCCGGTACGGTGTAAACCGAAAGATCGAATAGAAAGAGGGAAGATCCTGACGCGACGACAAAGGATTCGTTGTTTTTAAATAGCGTTAGAGAGACAATATAGTGGAATGAAATTTTCCTATCGTCGAGGCTTATATCGTACAGGGGAAAAAATCAAAAAACGAAAAAGAAATAAAATTTGTTTCCATGGAACGAAAGGGACGAGCACGCTCTCATGGAGATACGATATAGGTTAAGTTAAGAGCAAAGAAAGAGGGAAAGCTCACAGGTGCATATTCACTTAGGAAAAACGGTTAGGAGGAGATCCGATGAAAAGAAGTTTCTCCTTCGGTGAGCAACCAGAAGAATCCGTGTCAACGTGTGTAGAAAATAGACCACAAGAAACAATATTGATACAATTCTTTCAATGAAGAAGGTGCGATCATAGCTGCTCGCGTGCAATGAGAAATCTTGACTGGAACGAATTGACTAGAACGCGGAGAATGTGCTATTTCGGTAGATTTAACCGGTAATAATTTGCTGTTAGGATTAATTCTCGGCGAAAATAGTGATTTAAATATTGGAGATGGACTTTCATTGTTCTAAAGATGTATCCTAGAAAACGTAGAGATGTAAGAGATACGTTATATCAGTTTAAATAATTTAAATAAATTTTAACTTATTAAATCTTTTAATGATTTCGTAAGAAATATCATACTCTTGTTCCGCTTTTCATCGCTCGTATCGATCACGTTTTGAAAAATATTACTCGAATCGTTAACAGACATCGAATTGGCTTATTTCGTCTTAATTTTATCGTCACTTGGTATTAAATCACGATCCACTTTGGAAAAAAGAGCTTTACGGATCTATTTCTCGCGCGTTATTCTTTTGATATATCTGTGACATAATGTGAATCAATTCGAAAACTATGCAAGCATATCAAGCACTTGTTTGATATCCGTTCATCGTAAGAGTTCGTGGGGGGGGGGGAGATTTGAAAACTAACTCAATTCTCGATCGAACACTGCGAACAGAGTAATGCAATGCATACAGAATACAGACAAATGATTCTTTGCTCGTACTCGTTTAGACACGGAGTGGAAAGCAGCAAACGTTTATTTATTCGTGAAGAAGTTTATCGATCGGAACGTTAATTTTCGAAAAATACGAATAAGAAAAAACAAGGATACCGTAGCGGGATGATATAAGCTCAGACATAGAACTTTCATGAAAACTCGTTAATCAGCTATTTGCGAGAACTTTCTGTTTATT
Source organism: Bombus huntii (assembly GCF_024542735.1). NCBI lineage: Eukaryota > Metazoa > Arthropoda > Insecta > Hymenoptera > Apidae > Bombus > Bombus huntii. The sequence continues at coordinate 14,075,331 of NC_066245.1, read as the reverse complement.
TTCTATAAGTTTCGAAATATAGAGAACAGGTTTGATCGTTTAAAGTACAAGAACTTCGGTAACATCGTCGAAATAGTATGCAAGCGTAAAATTTATAAAAAAAAATGAAGATCCATTTTCTGAAATTTTTAAACGAATTAATGCAATTGGAGCTTAACAAACGTCCAATAAATAATAACTCGGTAAAGTCTAAAAAATACTTGCGCACAAGATAGAAGCCTTTTGTATTGTTTCCATCGATATCCTGTACAAGTAAAACAAATTTTCCAGAAATTCTGAAGTTTGACGGGTCAACTAGTTCCCTTTTAGACGTAGATATCTCCGTTGCGTCTCTTTGCTTCTTTAAAATCCGAGCCATTCTAAACTGTATCCTGCTTATACGGGGGCTCGTGAAAAAACATTCGATCCGTCGTGTTTTATTCGCGTCTCCGTATCTCTCATCGCTTGGTAAACAGAATTCCGTTCATGTACAAAGCTGGTTGGCTATGCGACGTCGGTTGTGTACTTCTTCTTCCGTTTCTCTGATGAAAAACAGCAGCACGAAAACAACGAATCAATGGAACAGCAGATAGAAAAAAGAAAACGCGCGAAACGTAGAAAAGTTAAAGATAACGGGGACGCGGTTAGAAAAAGTCGAAGAAAAAGTCGTACGAGCAAGGGGGCAAGTGTCTCGAAGGTTTATTCGCTAGAAGAATCGGACGTTGCTTCTCTGATCGACCTTATCCCCATCTTCTTATCGATATCGCGTGGAACAGAAAACGAGTAAAGGTTCGCGGGTTTCTTTGTCAACGTACGTGACAGAAAACTGAATATACGCTTGCCGTCTGGCGGGTGACCCGTGGGCGACAGCGAGAGGAAAAATTGACGTGCACGGAAAATGAAAGCAATCATAAGATATCACAAGTTTCCTCTTCTTTTATTGAATATACATATAGATTAGAACCCGGTATACAGGATGACAAAGAAGTAGGTGGCCAAACATTAGTACCATATTCCACTATTCTTAATGATTAGAAAAGGCATATATACACAAGGACCGAAATATGTACTTTCGGAGATATAGACACTTTACGAATATAAGGGAATATTGTAAGAATGTTTGAAACTTACTGAAAAGAAATTGCTGAAAATAATCTCCTTTGAGAATACATAACATCGACGTGATGTCGTCGTTTCGAAGATTGTCGAAGACGTTCAAAAATTCCTGGTGTATTTCGAATTACTTTACATGTAGCGATAATCCGATTTTTTAGTATTTCCAGGTTATCAATAGCGCTATTACCATAAACCGAACTTTTAAAACGCCCGCACAAATAAAAATCCAAAGGATTTAAGTTGAGATAGCGTGCAGACTAGGCAATTGGTCCTCCTCTGCTAATCTATCAGCTAGTGTAATTCCTATTAAGACAGTTCCACTAAAATGTGTTGGAGCACCGTCATGCACAAACTACGTACCAATCACATGTCATGTAACAGTGTAGAAAGATTATTTTCCAAAAATCGTGTTTAATTCCTACAGTTAAGTATAGACGGAAGAAAAGATGGTCCAATAAAAAAGTCTCCAATAATTCCAGCTCAAATGTTACATGAAAACTGATATTGGCCTCGAGATTGATTAACGGTGTGTGAATTTTCATTTATCCATAGTGTAATTCATAGATAGCTATCGGTTATGAAAATTGACATTAGAAAAGATTATTTGTGGTTAATAACCCAGTTGCAGAAGTTCTTATACCCCTGTAAGATAAAGTAAGGATACAAAAGATTTTCTCATAAAAATTTTTTTTTCAATTTTCAAAAAAATTTTGTATTTCTAATGCTATTTATCTCGTACTTAGTTCTGCATTTTCTTCGGCCCGTTTTATCTAATCTTCAACTTCAGTTGTTTGAACATGGTCCCTGGTTAATTGTAATAGGCGAAAAAGATTCAGTTTTCCTAGGCCTACATTGCACCGAAGTGAAAGTTCTGAAGCAGGATATCGTCTCTGAGTCTGCTGATGGAGACGCTGAACTTTTCTGACGTTTTCTTTAACTGACATATATAAAGGGAATATCTGCTCACTCCTTATTAACACAAATCATTCAGATAGCACTATATTCATTGTGAAACGTTTATATACATACCAATTTACTATGAAACACAGTGTCTTCAATGTAAACACAACTTGCTCTAACATATTATTTATTTTTAACAAAAGAAATGATGACAGTGTTTGAAATTCGACGAAAATGTGTCTATATCTTAGGCTGTGTGTCTATATCTTTTTTTTGGAACCTGCATTAATCGTTTATATAACGTTTTTTCATCCTTGAGAGCAGTGGAACGTAGTAAAATAACGAACGACCCAATAAGTCTAGAGTATTTTCGTTTCATTTTAATGTCCCATAATCGCAGCGAGTCGCCTTTTGTCCTACTCACGATAACGCAATTATTCCCGCTCGTTGCTTTAATTAACATCTTTGTCCGGTCCAACATGTAAAAACGTTCCGAGAAAAAAAAATGAAAAAAGAAATAGTAGAGAAAGGAATTAAAAAATTATCCAACACGGTGCAAGTTTCGTCTAATTCCAGCACCTTCTAACCCAATATTTGCCCTCAATTAAAGCGGTTGGCGGCTTTGTCAAAGATAGACGAGCGAAACGGTGAGTTCGTTTGCATGTTCATTTACATCTGACACCCTGTGAACACGTTTGATCACGAAAATTTGCAAGAGAAAGAGAAAACAGACGACAGAATGATGCATCCTCGACGCGATATAAAACCAATGACAGTCAACGTTCAAACAACAATTTTCACTAAAACGAGAACTGTTTGCGTCGCCTTGTATCCTATACTTTAAAATTACTTCTAATATATTTAACTACGGTTTTATTTCAGTGCCGAAACTCTCAACCTTTTCATTTTTTCGAAGATAGTGTAATACATTTGGTATAAAAGCCATTGAAAATTCCACGATTTGACTGTTCTCTTTAAACGACGACGACGAGCGTTTACCTGTGCTGGTCGCGTGAACTCATAGAATTAAACTGGGTCAATTCGGTGGTTTCGCCATGAATACGCGGATGCACTTCGTTACGCGCAAATGTGCTTTCGTTGTGAAGAAAGAGCTTCTTTTTCTGTTAATAACCGGTCTGTTACAAACATCGTCGTTATCTCGATTGTAAGAACAGAGTTTTAATGGGGCCTCCGAGTGCCAGTTGCCGTGGCGAATTATCGATTGCCGGACGCTGTAAACTTAACCTTCTGGGGAAAGAAAGTTTGAGTTTTGTTTTCTATTTCGAGAAATTTTTAGTGGTTTGCTTTATATTATCGATGAGAAAAGAATAGCTCTGCCTGGTCTATATACTTGCCGATCTATCAAAATCAGCTATGTGACTTCCTACGAATGAAAACACGCATCAAAGGATTGTGGGCAAAAATTTATTGCGGCTGATTTGCATAAATGTGGTTGCATAATTCATTAGGGATCTTTGTATTCACGTATCAAGGAACGCGGCGAGTAGGGAATAATGGAGATGTACCAGATATTTGTCACGAACGCAATTCATTAGTTTCTCCAGTTTCGAGGGAATAAATTTCTTGCTCAACGAGCTCGCAGATTCTCGACATAAATCGCGCATTCAGCAAATACAATCAGTGACGAGGAATGCAGAAAAAAGGAATAAAGAAGGAAAGGATCCAAGGAAAGAAGATGGAACGATACGTAGCGTGAACCAAAGATCGACCATGAGTCGATAGAATAGGTAGTTGCCCAAAAAACGTTTCCTTACGTAAAGATCTTTTAAAATAATTGGCAATGGACGAGTAAATCGTGCAATTGCACGAAACAGTCGACCATAAACAATCACGAATAGGTTGGCAAACACTTAAAGTCACGGTAACTTTCTATTTTGTTAAGGAAAAGATCGCAAACAAAATTGGTTAAGAATTACGAAAGCTCGAATATATAGTTTGAGACCATTTCGATATAATATGTGTTTATCTTAGCTCGCACTATAGTAATCCATCCCGATTCTTAGATTGTGAAAGTTAACATCGTCGTTACGAACAGCGCTTTCGATACTATAGATATCGATCACACAAGGTTCTCTAATGGGATCAGGAGAACAGCTAGTTTCGTGACGATTATATCACTCTACGCCAACATATGAAACGATTACGCATTAATTGCGATACTTCTGTAATGAAACAGTTACCGTGTCTATGGTAAAATTAGTAGCGGCATTTGACAGAGATAAAATCGCATACCTCGCCTCTGGACTGCAATTTCCACGTGTCATAAGACGTAAGCGGCGGCAGATGCGGTGAAAAACACGAAGAAATCCATAGAAGAAAGCATCGCCGAATAATTTTATCGCTATCGAAATTGGAACACCGATTTAAAATTATTTCCAGGAACAATCTACCAACCATTCAGAAAATTAGTCTTCTCGATGAACAATTTGTATTCAGCTTCCAGCGAAACACGTGTAACTCGAAACCGCGCATACTATGTCTGAAGCAAACGCCCAAACAATTCGAACGACTAGGCCTACGAACGATAATCCTTTATTGGCGAATAAAATTACGTTCGTATCAGAGGATTTGAGAGAAGATGCGAAGGAAAAATCACGACAATCATTGCGATACAGCTAGCTCCATAATTAATATGGCAAAGTCGATGAATTTCGATGTTGTGTTAAACACCGTGATCGGTAAGTTCATCGACGACACGAGTGGATTATCATTAACCACTTAAAATTACGTCGATTTACCGATACAGGGCCTTAACCAACAGTAACCAACTGCATCAATGGGTTCTTTGAATCTTGTTCGCCGATTGTCAAAATCCTTCACAAAAGTTTCTTTAAATTATCGCGTATTGTTACGGCGAACAAGAAATAGGATGCATACGCCATTATAGAACCGTTCTATTCGAGATTCGAGAGGTCTGTTATGAATCCATTATGAATATACACATGTATATTCGACACATTCCACTGTTTTTAACGCTTTCAGGAATTTTATTCTACCTAGAACGCAGTATAAAATTTTATTTCCTCAAAGATTAGCTAGTAAAGATTTCAGTCAAATTCTATTAATACAGAAAAAATAGACAGTTGCTTTTTTAACTTTTTAACTTTTTTAACTCATAAATAAAAATTTTAAGCTGTTTTAAACAGCTTGTGTTGAAAGGTCTAAGTTTAAAGTGAACGTAGATAGCCGTAAATTTGATGGCTTGTTGTTTGAATACCGTAGGATATATGTATTACATCAATCGATGGATTTGGTATATTTATACGAGAGAATGTTTATGAGTCTTTTTAAATAGAAAATGTAAATTTGAGCTCAATTTTAATGTCGCTAAGTGATGGTAGATTTCATCGATCGATCTCTGATGAATTTGGGAAATGTTGTACGTCTTGATAAATTACAAATAAAGAAAATATTTTTAGAGATAAAATAATATTTACGTAGATAGAGTATATATTTCACGTTTGTGCACGGTTTATAGCTTTCGCCGAATTATGAACTAGACTATCCAGTTACAGAAGTAAATTTCCCTTTTATTGTAAAAGTTATACATAATAATCTAAACGTCCGTACATTGCTTCAATTCGGTACATACCTTTCTCGAATATCTATAATTATTCAACATAATCTTACGATTCTATCAATACCATTTCTATTTGTCAATGACATTACTAACCTTGATATTTCATCGCAAATGTTCATGTCCTATTACAATGCTGCAACGAACATTCAAAAATATTTATATAAAAATATAAATACATCATGCTATTACACAAACACTGTATTATATTGTTACAAATGTGTTATTTGTTTCATTTTTAGGGAGAATATTTCCCAAATAACTCTTTCGATAAATTGAAAAGTACCAAAGCTTTAAATAATTTAAAAGGAAATGGACAATGAATAAATGGAATGAAATTTTGTATTACTTTAATATTCAAAGTGTGTACATCTTTCAATAAAGAGTGAAATTTTTAAGCTTCGTCCTCCTTTATAGAACAATTTGCTAGCAAATAATGTTCGTGCTAGTACTATATCAAGTTTATTATCTATCTTTACAAAGAAAAGAAACGAACAGGGAAAAAGACCTGTCCATTATTATAGCACTTTTGTATCTTCGCGTATAATTTCTCTTGGAAGAGGAAATGTAAAAAGGGCGACACTATGTTTCAAGAAAGCTTCTCATTTTCCTTCGCAAATGTCTCCACTAGGAACAATTTCTAAATTAATTAAAAAACGTAGTGTCTTATCTAATTTTTATTTGTTGTCAGATATTTATGGGAAGACGATAAAAAAGTTGATATGTACTGTTGTATTTCATAAATGTCATAAAGTGGCATATATGTTATGTATTAATAAACATTTAATTAACGATCATTTACACAACAAGATTTATATACTTAATAAAGTACTTAATAAGGTTCTCATTACCACCAAACGATCGATGAAGCTTTCACTTTGTAAATAAAGCAAAACAGTTTTTTTTATAAGAATAAGACAGTTATTGCTCTATTGAAGATTATGCCAAAGAATAGGCTAAGAAATAACTTCATATAATAAATATACCTTGTTATAGAACAAGATTTCTTCGCTATGAAAGCTAAAATATGTTAAGAGAAAAGTAATTTCTAGCAAGTACCTTAGAAATTAGCCCTTTACCAATGAACGTCTCATGGATACAATAATGTTGCAAACGATTATAATCGATTCTTTTAAAAGATAATAAACATATGCATTATCCTGGTCTTGTCTGTCGTATTAAAATATCATACAATAGTTCGTACTAGGATAAATAAAGAATCGTGTTCCTTTCCCCATTCGTTTCCCCTTTCAACAACACTTCTGTTAACATTACCTAGTCACACACGTGAAAATATAACAATCCTCCCTCCAGTCGAAACTTTTTGTCGCATAATACACCTTTACCTTTAGCATCATCCGAACATAACCATATAAAAACTGTATTTATAAATAAATCAAGACATCAATCTTCAAAGGCTCGTAAAACAAGTTTCTTTCGTAAGCCACAAGCATGAGTGAATGCAAATAAAGAAACGGTATGTGAGAAGGATTGTTTGCATTTATGTGGAAATTCAAAACGCAAATACACCGACTTTATGAAGGGAACAATAATTATCCAGTGATGCATAGTTCTGTAGGAGTGATAGTAATTTCAAACTGATGATCGGGTTCCAGAGATCGTGATCCACCATTATGACCCGTCGAGTCTGTAGCGGAGGAACTCGTGGTATTATGCGTTCGATCGCGACCGACTGTTATCTATTGGGAACACTGCGCCGAGTGCCTTTTTCCAATCCAATTGACTAGTTATGGTTGCGTCATTGAAAGAATGAAATACCGAGCTCTATGTTTTCCTTTGTGATATCATGAAAGATGATAATACCTCCGTTGAAAATTGATTAATTTTCTATATTTAAGCATTATGAATCCTGGTTCTCTTTAGAGAGTCTAAAGGACTTTACTCAAAGGGTAGATCTCCATTTTATATTGATATAACTCTTTCTTTTAGCGTTTATTTCATCGATGGATATGCTGTTAAAAGTAAAAAATAAGATTAATCGTTTAAAAAGTTACTTACGCCTTAATACAATGCAATGTTAAAAGAAACTGAATATCAAACATTTAGAAAATCATGAACATTAAAAAACGAATGAATATCTGAATTGAATACAGAGACATCACTCTCATTTCCACTTTTCGACAGAAACGGAAAAAATGAACTAATTATCGTTAATGGGAAAAATCCAATTTACTATCTTTATTGGAAAAAAAGTTAAATGGAAAAACTTTTTACATATTTCGGCGGATGTACACCTACTATCCGCCGCTCGAGTGTGATTCAAAGAGATGAGACAACTGACGAGAGAGGAGATGAAAGAAAATCGTGCCAAGCCTCTTTGTACTTTGTTCTGGTTGCTCTGGATCATCCAAAGAATTTTGAAATTCTATACAGCTAATGTTGCGTCAATTTTCGAACGTTTGAAGCAAAATAAATAATTTGCAACGTAAGAAAGTTTGCGAAAGAAATTGAAATTAAAACCACTCATTCAGCCTGTTTCACAAATCTTTCTATGGTGGAGATAATGGTGTAGCATTGTTGTAAAAAGTAAACAAACACGAATGCATGCTATAAAAATGTGACGATATTAATTTAAATCTCTGCAAAAATTTTTAACTTTTGCATAGAAAATGTTACTATTGTTAAGAAAGATAGAATTACTTCCTATTGAAAAAATTATAAAATATTATAAAAATGATAATACAGGAAATCTTATCTTCCGTTTAATCATTTACTTAACTGATACAGCTCTGCAGGAATACCATAAAAATAAACCTTCCATGGTGCTTGAAACATTTAACCGGGATTAGATAAGACGGTTTATAGTCATTGAAAAAGTCGTTTCAACAAACTCTGTTTCAAAGTATAATAGCATGTAAATCTATGAATATGTATTTTCTCACGAACGTCTCGCGGGCGTACGCAAAACAGTTTATGGGTGCGCTTTTTTAAAAGTTATACAATGCCCGATTCGTAATTTTTGTTCGAAATAAATTTAATATGGTAATAAATATCATTCAATTAAGAAACCGCGCTAATAACGATAATAGAAACTGAGCAGAATTAATTCTGATAAAATGCAAGGCAAAGAATAGGAAATTCTGAAAACAGATTATTTTTAAACATGAATAGACTAACTGAATGATCCTACTGGAATATTCAAGTGTCGAGGTACTCTGATAAACGTCCTTACATTAGGTATAATAAGGGATTCAGGTAAAAATGCAAAAACGTTGCAATTCATAAATACATTCTTTTCTCGAATATGGGTGAAAGTTTTATGTTACTCTCGATAAAACAGTGTCCGTATTAATCTGCCAGTAATGATACTAATAAATTTATTCTCACATCGCTTCATAAATTTTGAATTGTAAAATTTTATCGGTCAAAGAACAAAAGTTTCCTTTCTCGGCTATCATCTTGATTAAAATGAATCTCTCAGGTTCGTTTATAGCGGACATCGAAAGTTAATCCGTTGTAATTTTCTCGAAAGTCGACGGATCCGGATTTTAGCAAGTCTAACCGAGACATATTTCTATAGATCGCAAGTTTACAGAAGCGGGCGACTTATTAGCTTGGAAGAGTTCAACTCTCATCTAATTGCTATTCAAAGGATTGTACAAAGGAAGACAGCCGAGAACAAAGTTCGACGTTGGGCCGCAGGCGATTCCCGAACCGATGGAAAATTATTAAGCCCTAACCGACATTGTTCTTGACGGGTGCGTGCCTGCACCAAGTCCAATAATTAGACTCAACTTCATAGAAAATTCCTCCCTATAAGTTGCTTTTGCTTTTCGACAAGTTGCCACGCATCCGCTAAACTCTATAGGAACTTTACTAGTGGTACGAAGACAACGAAATCTGCTTAATCGAAGCAACTATTTTGCAAAATCGGTTATATCGATTTTGTAACTGTACCTGATGATAAAGACAACGTTCGATTGACCGTAATCGATACAGATCGAAAGATTGAAACAAGGAAAAATATTTCTCGTGATGGGTTTGACACGACAACTCGGACGATCGAACGTTCGTAATTAATTAAACAGAACTAATTGGATGTTGTACTTTACTTACACGAATATCCTCGAGTAGCCATAGAATCGTTTAACTATTAAACGAAGTTCTCGAGTATTCGAGATCTACGACCCTTCCTGGCTAAAAGCTCGAAACCACCGAAAACCCTTTAAACTTTAAAGCCAACTTTCGGAATATGCAACGAGATCATCATTCTTTTCTGCTTTGCTTACAACGTGTAAGTTGGGTTATATAGTCAGAAAGTCATGAAGTGGTATTAAATTTAATGTAAACATATATGCCACATAATGCCGGAAATTAGAGAAATTAAACAAATTTTTATATCCTTTTTCATATCTTATCGCGCAAATCTTTAATAAACTCGCGCCTATACATATATGTATGTCGGATTAAGGTTGGAATTTTGGGCGTTCGATGAACCTTCACTCAAATTTACCATCGCGGATATAGCTGATATTTATTGGTACAAATGTGGCCACTACAAGAGGCTATAAGTAATAGCGGATGGACGAGATGTTGATGACAACGAATTCAGGTTCGATAACGAATCCACGGTCCACGGGATGACGAATGCGATGCGATACACGTATAACTCCACGTGCAAGTAAAACTTATCTGCATGAACTCAAAAAATATCCAAGTGGAACTACCCTTATATATTCCTCTCCCCACCTCTCGGGTCAATCTTTGTTTTTAAGGAGGACTATATCATTATTCCATACCTCTGTTACGTACACGTCCCTCCCGTGACCGTGGCTACGTTCAGTGACCCGGTACGTCACTTCAAGCCCATCGTCATAAAATCGGATTAGAACATTAAAACTATTTCTTATTTTTATTACTTAAGTGTAGCTATAGTAAAAGTCTGGACTAGGGTATTGGAGTTCTTTCCAACATTCTAAAAGGAAAGTCCCGATGTTCTTTCATCTCCGACATGTATATATATGTCGGAGACGAAAGGACACCGGGGCCCCTCTGGAACTTCAGGATAACCTCCTAACATTGTAATCTAGAGTCTACTATAGCCGTAATGAAACAATCGCAGTTATCCAAGCCGATGGTAACCGTCCGGGATTAGTGACGGTGAGCTTTGGCTCGGGGCGACAGCCTGTCGCCCAACGTAGCCGCGGTCAACGGGACGGGCGCTCCATCTAACAAAGGTGCGGAGCGGTGTTATGACTCTCATTAAAGGAACTACTCATAGAGGTATCGGACAGTATAACATGCTAACGGTTCCTTAGGACAAGTAATACCTGAGGTTGAGGCACGTACACAGCACAAGTCCCGGTAGCCCGAGGATCCGCTATAAAACCTGGGTTTTTCGGCAATTAAGTTGTTTTGCAAACGGACAGGCAGCTTCTGTCCCAAATTGACCAATCGACAGCGACGTCGATCCGAGGATCTTGGGCGTCGTTGGGACGGAGAGGCATTCCTGACTGAGACCTCATCGAGGAAGGGAATAGCTCCTTACGATCAGTACACGTTTGAGTTAGAACAAGCGTATCCATCCTCCCGTTGACCGTGGATTCGTTATCGAATCTAAGACCACTATCACTAGTGTCGCGAGGGCCTAATCGCCGCTGTTGATTGTCGAATCGGTAGTGTTCATACCCGTTGTATCAGGCCGTATCTTCGTTATAACACGACCCTGGCCAACTCCAAGGGAGGTCTAGCAAGTGCCCACAACTCTATTTACCGCCGCTTCTCTGACATATATACTATATACCTAGCGATCATATTTTCAATCGCAAAATGGGCTGCCATAAATCTTTTCTCCTCATAACCTTTCATTTATAACCATCCCAAAAATTTATGCTTTATCCCTTCTGATGAATTTCAAGTCTTGTGATATTTGCAATTTCGCAGCAAACCGTGAAAATTACTTTGTAGAAGTCGGAAACGAATTAAGAACAAAAGTAATCGAGGAAGTGAAGGAAGAAAAACCAAAGACACGGTGCATTATTCGTAATTAAATCCATTATCAATGACAATTTTAACTGACACCCTAACCCTTGCCCTCTTTATATCATTCAACACCAACCTGTCAAATTATCTTACGATCCTACCAGTCGACGAATAATGCTCGAATACGAAAGTTTTCTTTCTCTGCGCAAGCAAAATCATTGGTTATAGCGGAAAGTACAGACGATACGAAAAGCCTTTTCACACGAACGTAGCTAGTAAGTCTATGAACACGAACGAGAGAAAGAGAGAAATGATAGAGAAGGATGGCTTAATAAGAAGTCGAATGCAAATACGTTCGCGCGTAATTACAATCTACATGTTTATAAACCTCCTTTGCATGTGATGTGGCTTCTTTTTACCCTCTGCCTGGCTGTTTCGAGACCCGCTCGAGCCTTGTTATCCAGGTCTCGCGCTGTGACGTCAGACCCACTTGGGTTCGTTATAATTAAGCCTAAATTTAGTCAGTGCGACGATAATTGAGCATACAGTTGCGAAGAACAAGCCGTGATGAAGAGAAAATGCACGAAATTATGCGAACGTCTCGTTTTACTGACTAGAATTTATCATGGTGATTTTGTTTGCGTAGCACGATCAAGTCGTGGATGGATGATTCTAGCGCGGGAAGGATTACTTTGAGTATCTTGAATAATCGAAGTTTCGTTGAGAAAATATCGTAAATGGGAAGAATTTGAAAAATTGGTATTCGCAATAATAATGGAAAGGAAAAATTGAAGCGAAAACTAGAAACACGATACAGAAAAATAGAACATTTAAGTCGATAGTTATATAATAGAAATAAAATTGATCTTTATTGCCATGTTTAATAATTTGTAATAAAACTAGATCGTAGATCGCGGATAGACTGTATTCATCAACTAAATATATTAAAATTGCTTTTGTTAAGATTACGTAAATTGCAATTTCTAACTTAAAAGAGACTTAAATTTTATCTTTCCTTATATTAAAAATGAAATACTTAAAAATTTTCCTCTTCGAAGACCTACTTGTTTAGCAATTTTGTTTAAAAGGTGAATTTTAAAGAGTAAACTTTGTGATAAAAAGTTTTGTGTGTTTGTTGTGTGGTGATAAAAGAGATGCTCGGTACGCCATGAAACGTATTTGCTAACTATAACTGTATATGATTTGAGTAATATTTTATACCACGATGAAAGAAACGCAAAAATTTGGTAATACGACAAATAATATTTCCGACATCGAATTTCACCGAAATTCATATTGCTTTATACATTTAACAGTTTACTTTTAAGTAAATTAATAAAAAGATGAACTCAAGGTATTATTCTTATTTGGTACAAGGTAATTTTACAAACAAGTTAAAGTCGAAAGAAACGTGATGTGTATTCTCTCTTTCCCTCTAATGAAACACACCATAAACATGCTGAAATGAATTGGCTCGCGATTGTTAGTGAACAGCAACATTGTATTATATTACGAACATACGTTCTACGCTTATTTGCAATTACAAATTTACATACCGAGGTTGAATCTTCTTGTTTTAAACAAAATAAGTATTTCGTATATCTTCTACTTTTTTTAACTTTACTGTCTGAAATTTTTTTAAGTCCTCGATCATCTTAAAGGTACAGCTTCGCCTAGCACAAAACAAATGTCACGATTTCATTCGGTATAGTCTTTTCAAACGAATTTAGTAGTAGTTAGTATTTAGAAAACAATCTAGTAAGCTATAACGCAAACACGTGTTCATACAATCGAACTTTTGACATATAGTCGTTAACGAACATTAACAACACAACGCGTAATCTCAACAAACATGTTTTTATTTACAATAGCAAATCTATACGTCAACGTTGCAATCTATTGTTTCAGGCGAAGGACGCCGTGAACGAGCTTGAGGGTATCGATCTCACGGATCCTGATCTACACAAGGCAGCGACGAAGATCCAAGCAAGCTTCCGAGGTCACAAGGTCCGCCAAGAAGTGTTATCGAATCCTGTGCACGATGCGCCTAAAAATTAAGGATGAGATTGGAGTGTTGATTTTTAAAAATCAGATCGCCGATAGTATGCCCGAAATAAAACTAAGAACGAAGACGGAAAAAAGAGACAAAAAATACAAACATAAAAGAAAAATAAGTCGAACAATCAAAACATAAGCAGTAAATCGGGCTTCGTCTTTGCTTTTTCGTTTGTCGCTGAGTCGAATCCGCTTCATTCTGCGGCACGATTATTATCTAAATTGTACGTTCCGCTGTGATTTGTTTAAAACTGAGCTTGTAAGTTCGCATAAATCTTCAAACACGGATAATCCCCGTCAAACAATTTTCCATCCGAATTCGTACTTACGTATTTTTCGCCCTTTTGGAAATATGGTATTCCAAATATATGGATATTATTTATTCTGGTTATACATGATTTTCAATTTCTATATTGAAGATCCGTTAAATTCGCATTAAGCACACCCGCCTATTTCAGGCTAGTATGCTTATTGCTTAATATTTTAAAATACATGTATGTATTACATACTATCAACATCCTTGTTATTCATATTTCGTCGAGATACGAATCTTAATAGTTGAAGGAACAAATTGAAGAAAACGGACAAGTCGATAAAAAGACCACGCTACTTATAATACCGAGCATAGCATTATAATAACACGTTGAATCGAATCGCGGTCAAGCATGAATGAAATACACTTATTTTAGTAGAAGAAGACTGTTTGAGCTTCACCCACTGGTTGGCCAAAAGAATGAACGAAAAGGAGCTAGACAAAACTAAAGAAACGCAGTGGGAAATTAATTGGCTGGATAGCCGAGCGAAGCCAGCAGCCTTTTCATAAATTCGAAGCGCGAATAAAGGAGCACAGCGGGTGAGTGCGTTTCTTCGAGCAGATCCAATTACGTGGATCGATTTAATCGCTCGGCCGCGTATTCAATATTTCAGTGCGGAAGTTTTCGTTTAATCAACCGACACGTGAAACTAGTGCGTTCAAGATGAACACGGTGAACGCTCGATAAATTTGCCAGTCCGTTGTCAATGCGAAATTTATTGGCAGTCGAAAAAGCTTGGAAAGGATTATTTGCGATAGCGAGCGCCAATATATGTACGTATGGATGGCTGATTCAAAATTTCGACAATAGATTGCACGGGGCGCGATGCACACGCTACCGCCGCATTCTCTTCCTCCCTTGTATAATTTTACCGTACGAGAACCACCGTCGAGACTCAACTACTCGGCCATTCGTATCGGACGTTCCTCTTTTATGTTATACACTGTACACCATGAAGATTCGCAAATGAAAACAGTGAAAGATTACAAACACCGAATAATTAAAATGTCATCCGACCACATACTCGATACGTGAAATCACGAGTCTGCTCGCCATAAGAGGGTGGAGTCGTGTTGTTCCTTGCAAAAGTGAATTAATTTGAAAAAATACGGCACGAACATAATAGCAGCTGCAATCTTTGATAATCAATCGAAAGTCGATCGTTTCTTTCTCTTTCCGAGTGTATACTCGTAATATCGTTCACATCGATAAATTTAATTTCGCGCTATAACAAGTCGATTGAATTCGTTGATCATATTGTAACGCTTCATGTAAATCCAACCAGATATAAAGAAATATATGTACATAATGATGTTACGAATATGAAAACAATAGAGAATTATTGGTCGGAAATTATCCCCTAGTAAGGCGCATGCCTGAGCAAACAACATGTTTAATCGATAAACGTGTCGTCCAAATTACATTGCTCTAACTTTAAGGATCTCCATACCGTTATGTTTAACCGCAAGTTATTTTTCAAACACCAAATGCAAATATTTTTACGTGTTTAGATCGTATATTACGACACACAATTATGGATATATGTACACATACATACACGCAGATGCTTTTGCCACCCCTTAGACGCAATAATTCGACGACAAAGAGGTTACAACGCTCCAGTCGAACTGCCATGTAACGGGAGCGCGTTTCATATCATTCTATTCTCATCTAGTCCGTGGTTTTAATTTTTTCGGATTTGTTTTAATTCGAGTCAACCTAACCCCCAATCGGTGGAAGAGTAATACGTTGTTTTTAGCAGGCCTAAAAACATTACGAAGCTTTTTACAATCTTTACGAGCACACGTGCAAACTTTCTTCAAATTCCCGATGATTGTCGATTTTCGACCTATTCGGTTATTAATGAGAGACATAAAAATCGATATTAAGAAATACATGGTGATTTGTTCGACAAAGAATCTTTTTTGCTTTTAAAAATGAGAAAATGATGACGCACCGTTCAAGATGATTAAACAATTTGCCGGTATAGCTGGTCATAATGTAACGAAATACTTAATGTTTTACAAATTCTCTTTAAATACAAATAAAAGTATTATATCAAGCACGCTGTGCGTTTACTTACATTTGATGTTATCTTTGATTTGTACTGGGTAATTGGTCAGATCAAGGACTTTTTGAACAGAACATCTTTTGTCTGAATTATATATATGTATAATTATATATGTTGCCTAAAAAATAAGCGTGCAGCGTTGAAATACTATTATTATTATTAGTATGAAGTACAACGTTTATTGTGATAAAAATTTTACAAAATATTCTTTTAAAAATTCAAGCATTTTTCTTTAACTTTTTTATGCTTTATCTAAGGATAATTCAAATATTTTATATTATTTCAACTATTATTGTAATTATTAAATCCTACCAACTATGCTCTCTTTGTTTCACGTTATTAACCACGGGTGAAATAAAGAAAAACCTTTCGTACAACTATCGAGCGGCTTCATTATGCATATACTCATGTTCCTGGAATTATTGCATAATTTATGACGCACTGAGTTGACCATGATAACATTAAATGTTCAGTAGGAACTGTTATCGTTTTATCAGTTTCATTAACGACCTAACTGTTGACTTTGGTTGTCGTTTATTTCTCCTGTAAATATTTTCGATATGCGTCACCGATTCTTGTCACGCGTTGTCATGTATCACAACGTTTCTAACGGATATTGCGCAAAACACGATTGTATTTTCGGAAAATAACTCAATTATGTACGTGTACATGCACGATTAATATTATTAATACTTGGAAACACATGTTACACAAATTTTTGCACTTGTCTCTGATAATCGTAAAAAGTTATTGAGAAATTGTTATATATAGTAGTAAGCAAATTTTAGACGCTACGCCGAAATAAAAAAATTAAGTACGGTTTAAGAAACGTAGAATTCCGCAAAGAGCTCGATTCTATACAGTATTCTCATACTGAAATGCACACTATGAACAAAATGTGAATACTATACCGTTATCATATATATACAGTTATTGTATTATTAGTAATCTTTTATGTTGAAGGAATGAATCTCTAAAATTTCTCTTCGTAGATATCAAAGAACTCTTACACTTGTCATTGTATATGTGAAAAATATTTATCAATTTCTTATAACTTCTACTTCATAATTATATTATTTTCATTTATCTGTTAACCTAATAATTGACAAAAAAGGATTGCAAATTTGAAATCACGTTTTCAAATATCGTTCATGCTTTATCGATTCCAATTCTCTTGCATTTTCACGTTACCTCATAGGATACAACTGATCGCTTTTAGAAAGCTGGTGAAAATATTATTATCGTTGAAAATGTCTATGAAAGTCAGTATATGGTCGATGATTAACCAATCGAACATTCAAATCATGATCCATATACTTGCTTAATTTAGTTTTGTTCGCGAATAACCAAACAGGAAATTTGACATATAAAATTTGAAAGCCGATTCACACTGTGTCCTATCGAGTCTCGGTAACGACGCTAGAAATCTATATAGAGAACGATCTAATATATTAAACCTATTTATAATATTATATTCCTGTTATAATAATATTTGTATGCTACACCAACTAAGAAGCTCCTGTACGAATATTATTATAATCCACACTGACATTCTATACATATACATATATTAATACTATTAATATATTGTGTTTATATTATATGTTATATGTGTATAATAATATTAATATTGTCGAATATATAAATATTTATGATGTCCGTCAATGACATGATACGGCAATTGCATTTTTATTATTGCCGTCTAGTGGGGATCGGCTTTATATTTTCACAAAGAATTATCATTCGTTTACAGAGAAATTCATTTTTTGATATTTCAACTAAAGAAATAAATATATTATAAGTACTTTTTTAAACCGAGAATGAATAGTGCAAAGTTGAAATTGGGCATTCTACAACGTTGCGTATTCAAATATGAAAATTATATATTTCCAGGATAGAATTTCTCTTGGAAGCAAATACACGGACAAATGATGGATAACTTTATTTGCTCTAAGCAAAATTCTGGTGTAAGAAAATTCATATTATCGAAGAATAATTAAAAATTTTTTAATATTTTGAAGCTTCTGTAGTTGCAAGGGTATTTCTCACTGCGTATGGTACGCGATTATGAGGTCAAGAATTAACGGAGAAGGTTATTGTAATAAATTATAGGCATTTTCTTCGGTATATGACGTTACCACACAGATATAGATTAGTAACGCACAAGATGTTGCGAGAAATTGTATTGTAAGGATGTAACAAACAATTGTAATGTTTAAACGAGCAGTACCATACATGTAATCTGTTTGTTTAAAATAAATACCCATTAAGTGTACAAACAATTTCAATCTGAAGAATTAATAGAAATACACCTTTAAATAAATTAATCGTTTTGGATAGTTTAGTAACTCTTTTCTGTTCTCAGTTGATTATTCATATACTGATAATTTATACATGGAAAATGTGCACGATCGGGAATACAAAATAAATCTTTTCTTAAATAAAAACTAAAATTGAGCCAAGTTGATTGTCATGGTACATAGTCCTTGAATTATATACTTTCATAGCGAATGTCAGATGGCACTGTAGTTGCTATAAAGTTTGTTTACTTCGTTCCCGTAATACTTAGTTCGTAGCAGCTCGTAGTGGTAAGTACAAATTATTCTGTTGATATTATTAATATTATACAATGTAATACTTAAAGTTTTATACTATAATAAATAAAATATTTCTTATTTAGTTTCAGTAAAGTTTAACCACCAATGGGTAAAAGATATTATTGCGAGTATTGTGACAGATCCTTTAAGGATGACCCAGAAGCCAGAAAAAAACATCTTTCGAGTTTACAACATACAAAAAATCGCGCAGATCATTATAATATGTTCAAAGATAAATATCTAGTAATACTTTATCGATAAAATATTTAAAACATATGAAATTAAGTATAACTTGCTAATCATAACCTCAAAATTGTTACACATTCGTTACGATTATAAAAATAATTTTATTTATTTTTCTCTATAAATCCAGAAGCTATATTAAAAGAAGAAAGCGCAAAGATACCATGCAAATGGTATTTAAGTGGTGGTGATTGCGCATTTGGCCTTGGTTGCAGATATTCCCACTATACTCCTCCTATGATATGGGAACTTCAACGACTGGGTAATGATCATAATAATTCAAAGTAAATGTAAAAAGAATACTATACCGCATACTATATAACCATTATTTATTATTTATAGTTGCCATGAAATATCAATCAAAACTGAATGTGACGCTTGAAAATGGTTGGCCAAATACTGATGATATAATCAAAGAATATTTTGAGAATCCTACAAGTACAAGCGATGCAGATGATTTTATTTATCCTGTTTGGCCTAGACCGTTGGAATTACAGAATTATTCCATGTTGCCACCATCATTATGGCCTATCACACCAGAAAGCTTAGCAAATACCAAAACTTTCAAGGAATGGAGTTAAAAACATAAGAAGTATAGGATTCTTTCTTAAATTGAATTAAATTATAGTTTGATTGCAATCTCAACTTGATACATGTAAATAATTCAAAATGTACTTCTTTTTCAAAGGATCGGATATATCGTAAATAAATTGATATAAATACAAAATACCGGAAATTTCTGAAATGTCCTTAATTCAGAACTAGTAAAATAATACTTAAAAAAGGCAACAGTTAAATAGTATGTAGTAATTTTTCGACATTTTCCGATTAAACAGATGCACCATCTTACGAGGCAAGGATGAATCAGACTCGGTACTGCTTGACGTTTGCCGGTAACCTCCGTGACTACCATCTGTCCTCCATCATCCCCTCCGCCAATCACCAAGCAGAAAGGCGAGCACACAATGAACCTTGGAACACCGTCACGCAGTAACGAAGCACCCGTTGCTACGATAGTTTGGCATTTAAGTGTCGTGTTCGGCGCGCCGTCGTGTCGTTTCAATTTAAAAACGAATTCAGTGTATGTTCGTAGCTGAGGACTGTGTTGCGATTATGAGATTGACTCGATCACGTAACTCGTGTGAATTTACGCTGGTGTACCAATCAGAAAGTGTTTGAAACTTCTCAGTGCATCGGCACGGCGGGACGCCGGCCCTCGATTAACCGACTGGATTTTCGATCGTCGCTTCGGATCAACTCGATCGCACCGGTGAGTCTTCACCAATATCTCCTCTGCTCATTGTGCATGTTTTATCTGTAATCAAATCATATGGTTCTTATTCCATAAAAGATGTATATGTATAATAGGATTAAGCTTAAACGAAACACGTGATTTGGTTAACAGAGAAAACATTCATAGCTATGAGAGATCGTAACTTTTTACGACCATAAATAAAGGTAGATATAGTTGGAAGAAAGTGTTTAGGTATACGGAAAATATTACAAAGTGATAATTTTCAAACATCAATGATATGTAAGAAAAATGCTTATTGTTAGATTTGCGAGCGCATAAAATTATAAACAGACCCATACATCGTATGGTTTTAACAACGCGTGACTTCAATTTGACAAGTATGAAACGTCATTTGAATTCATACGATCTCTTTCTTCACGTACTTTCCCTCAGTTACCGAATTTAAATACAATAGATTGGCTTCGATTAGTTTGCGCAACCGGAACAATGTTATTGCCTCCAACAATATACTATCTATTTTGCTAGTTTTTCTTTATTTTCTATAGCGTGAAACTTTATAAGCTTTAAATCATATTATTTAATTAAGGAATCGTTTCGCTTTACGTAAAAGGAGGCACTGAATTAGTGCTCCAACATGAATCGTGTGAATTTAAGTATGCAATATATACGTTCTATATTATGCGTTGATAACTAAGGAAGCCATTTAACCAGTAAATGACATTTTATAATCTTAGTTGTAATTATAAATTACTATACTATTACGGTTATAAAAAATTAGCTAAATTGAAAAAGTGTCGCCATTATAGTAATTGGTTAAGAGATAATATTTATTTCACGATCATCACAGTACCATATTTTCTCGTTCGAGATTCGATACTCGTGCGCTGTTATAGCAACGGAAATCGGTTCGTACTTACGTATGATGATACCCTTTGATAATGTATGCATTATCATGGATACGATAACATACTGATTGTGAGTATCAAATTGATTTTACCCAAGCATTATTCCTGTTAATATAGTCATAAAATGACTCTTACAATTTCTACACCATATTATTACACACTTTTCAAGCATTACATGCAAACTTTGCTTCTCATAAACATATGAAAGAATAGATATATTCCAATGAATTTTCAGAATCTTAATTTACAAATAAGAAAGAAATTACAGCACCTAATAATAACTAATAATCTGTATAGTGTTTAATAGCAATAATTAAACATTAATGATAAATAACGCGATTACAAAATCTGAATGAACTTGATTGATATAGAGAAAGTGATTAGAAGATGGTCGGCACGGATTCACAGATATTACATCACTGATATCGTTTCCGCCATAACGTCCATGGAGTCTGGTAGTGTGACGATCGAGTGGCAACGACCTGCTCCTGTCCGCCATAGACAAGAAAGAGTGGAGCTACGTGTAGTCGCGTCACGATTCTTGCCGGAGGTCATGACCTTGTCGATATGGAAATAATGGTGCGTTTGGGATCGTCCCCGTGCCCGTGCCCGTGAGTCAGTTTCCCGATCGATTTCAGGCATGCATCAGCGTCCATTGTCGCGTTCCGCGCACACCACAATGGACTTGTCTATTTTCGAGCAGCTGCGCGGCCCTCTTTCGAACAATGCAGCCCAGAGTAAGCAACATGCATGCGCGGATCCGATCACTTTTCGATCATACTTTTCGTAAAATGGTGACCTACCGCTGGACACCCTACACTACGCTCACTATCCCGATCAATATTTCTAGTTTACATAGTCTGTTTTTAAACATATTATATATTATTATATATATATTATATTATATTACATATATATGTTATTGAATGTAATGCCGAGATTTTATCAAAATACGACTCGAATCGTCGAATCAGTGCGTTCATAATGTATGTATCTATATATATATGTAGTATGCCTTCATGGGTGATTTTGAGAGAATTAAAGATCTTATTGAGATTAAATTCCTACTTCATGATACTAATATGAAACGAAGAAGGCATTATGCCCCAAGTCATTAAATTGTATTATGTTAAATATAAAATAGGATAAGGTTATATTTTTAAATCAGAAGGAATAAAATTAAATATCAAATACTTTATATAGAAAAATCCTTTACCTTTTAAAATTAATTTCTTCTATGATATTAACTATTGGATTACCTCAGCTACCAGTAATATTCAGAAATTGTGCAATATTTAAATGACAATTCTAATCCATTCAAAATCAATCAGATCGTACAAGACTAATCGTATCTATTAGACGTAAAATACTATCTTAGATCAAAGCTGATTTCTCGCATGACATCCACGTTAAAACTAATTCCCCTTCGACACGCATTGGAATACACGTATCTAATCGACGATTAATCTTCGCAAGGACAATACGTACAACCAATCTTTACAATCTGCCGATAACACGCGATCAAACGATCATTTTCATTTTCATTCTCCTTCTCCGGCAGCAGCGAGAAGTTTCGAGGTTCGCAGATTTAATTCGACGCGAAGTATATCGTTCGGCCACGTCTAGGAGCACATGAACTGCTAAAAACGAGCCACTCGGCAATTTAACGTCATTTATTTCTATTGCCTTTATGCGGGCCTATTACGTCATGCGATTTCTCTCTGTCCTTTACCGCGTGGCAAGTTGTACCCGGTCGCATGTATCACGATCGTTTCGCAATTCTTCCACGAGAGTCAATCATCGGATAATTTTCCAAATTGCCAAACATTGTTATCGATGAACACCATGGTTGATCGTTTTGCACTTGTGTTGAACCAGGCGACACGTCATTGTTTTGTCCGATCCGATATAAGTCGATGTAAATTTATCGCAGTTGATAAACACCGATATTCATAGAAATATTTTTTCTTGGTAACTCGTTGTGTTTCTTCGAGCAGAATTCATAATTACACATACATCTACAGTATAAAACAAGATAAAACAAAATACGAGGAAGGATATTGGAGTATTATTCCTGTTTTGTATTTACCACCATTATGTAATGATTTACCGTACAAATCATTTATCATATCTAACTACTTAATGTAATTTACCACATGATACAGATTTGAATGTTTTTTAACATGTAAAAAATTAATACAGAATTAGACTTAGAAATTCCTAGACTTTAGGAAAGCATCTTAAAAATAAATTTTTATAAATAATGCGAAATTTGCGACAGTGAATAAAGATTCAGTAATAGATTTTTCAGGTTTTGTAACAAAGTTTTCATTGAAACGATTTTAGCAAGCGTATGTTTTCAAATGTCACTTGTTCATTTCAAGCACGCACGGATAATGCTCTTACATGACAAACGGTTAGCTGCAAAATTAACTAACAATGACATAGATACCATGTTCTGTGAAATTTTTTGGAAAATTTCAGACTCTCACAGAGGTCATTTTCTCGTTTAAAAATTGTTCTGTCACGTTATTCGTATGTCTTTCTTTTTTCAAATTCAAACAACATAAGATATTAGCTACTATTTTTAAAGATAAGAGTGCTACTTCCACAGATTTATATTGGTCAAAAGAATAAAAAAGTGAAAGTCTAGTAAAAGGAAAACAATAATAGATGGTACTAGTAAAAAGTGAAATTATATTTTTCCGCGCAGACATTTCAAAAATTCTAACCGGTTCTTTGGTAGAAGTGATCTGAGAAAGATATGTATTATGCGTGCTCTGAAAGAACTAATAAAATTCCCACACAGTTCTCCAGTTCTTTCTTTCGTGTTTAAATGGACAATCGTGGAATTTCGCAGCTTCCGTCATTTATAAATAATAGCATTAAATAGTAGCAATCTCGAAGGTTTCGTAAGTTTCAATATTTTTACTTTTATATTTCTTAAATGTGTTTTCTAAACAGTTCTAAAAGATTGTTTTCTTTTATAAATGTGCAGTATATTCCAGTTTTAGTGGGAATATTCATTTTTCACTGAATAAGATTCTTTATTAATATAAATTTATTCGCATAGAGAAATAAAATAAAAATACTTAATATCAGTTATTAGAATCACTTATCGTTTCAATTAATCAAATAGGTCCCATATATCGTAACTTATCCGAGTTGAAAGTAACGTCCAATGATTGATACGGTCACTGAGGATTCAATATGATTCTGCATTCTGAACACGTGTTTGCCTCTTTAAATAGCGTTTTGTGCAAGGGTCAGTCCGTTCAATTCAAGATTCGTTCTTTTTGTGCTGCTAAAAAACGATTACTTTGTCTGCAGAGTTTTTTAAATTCTTTAATAATTCCGAGACGGAGGTTTCGGCGCGCGTTGTGCGAATTAAAATCGATAAGGTCAGGCACAAAGCGCTCGTCATGATATCGAGGTGCGTATGATTGGTCAACAATAATTGACAACTTACATTTTGTGTTACTGTGTTGTACTTACTCGATTACATTATTTGCTCTTTCTTTCTTTCCGTATCTTTTGTAAAATCTTTGAGAAAAAGATTTTTTTTCATTCTATAATATTAGAGGTTTCAAATTGTCAAAAGAGTTGAGAGACGAGCCAGTATCCAGTCAGCTGGAAAATCTTATTCTTTCATAACTTCTTTCATAATTTTCGGTTTGTAGCAAGCTTGGGTCAATCTGACGCACCCGCGTTTTTTCTCTCCGCACACGAGATCTTCTGGCTGTGGTAAAATCTGTCAATAACCGTTAGCGTGCGGTTTCAGCTGTTTACCAAACAGGTTTGAATATGAGACGCACACCCTCGTTCCTCGAGTCGAATATGCACGTACGTATACATATTTATGCAGAAGGACCAACAATGTGGTCGATTCGCGTGATCTATAGATATGAGGAAAAATTCGTACGCGATTTAATGAGCCACCGTTTTACTATACTGTGATAATGCCGATAATAGTTGCATGAATTCTACGCAAAGCCAATAATTGCAATGTGCAAACGACATGGATGAGCTGGTTACCCATGACGTGCATGTACAATAAAAGGTCGACATGGTACCCATATAACAATATGGGTAATTATATATTTTTTCTGCAATTTCCTTTGATGTTTTGTAAAATATTCTGTTTCCTGTGTTGTTTTTGATATCATATTTTGATAAATCAAAATAGAAGATATGTTGTGTTATTAATACATATTACATATAGCTTGTTTATGTTACATTTGGACAGATATGACTCGATATTACGAAGCAAAAGCTTGGATAAGACTTGTTCATGATACAGAAACATTTCACGTTTCTTTATTACCATGATTCGATGGAGATTCTCTTTGGTAAACTAATCCTTTCGGTCGGTAGTGATTTACAGTTTCCTTATTTCAGTTCGAGATCCGAGTGTTTTGTGAAATGTACTTATTATTCACAATACTATAATATAAATAATATACTCCTAATAAGACCTACAATAATGTTATCGATGCTGAAAACTGGCGACGTTTGAAGGTGGAAAATTAGAAGGAGATGTAAACTAGATGGGTTCGATCGTTTTATTATTATTCCATTTTGTATTCGATATTACCTTGAAAACAAAATTTTATTTTATGCATAAAATCGATTATTCGCCATTGGACTCGTATAACGTCTAGCCGATCGAAATTGAAAACCACACGTTCATGGAAATCGCGCAACATTCGCCGAAGACAACAAACAACATACACTTTTATACCGCTATACTTATGACGTAAGCGTAAACGTACACCTTCGGTATGCCGTGAATTTCCGAGGAAAATCTTACCCGCGAGACCGTTACTTTAAAACGGTAACGTAGGATGTATCGTGTATCTGAAAGCGGATATAAATGGATTAACTGACTCATACTGAGTCATCGCACTGATTTTCGGGGAATTTACGAGCCACTGTATGCCGGAGAAAATAGGTCTAATGGGGATTCGTTCACGACACACTTCCGGTACACCAAGAAACGAATACGTATATTTCATAGCTTCGTATCAGCGTCGAAGCTATACCTGCTCCTAATGATCGTGACTAGCTATGCAGGGTTTTCCTTCTGGGTCGTGATCATGTTTTAGGAAATGATTTTTGTTAAGATCTTTTATTTCTATGCATTCAAGATCTTTCATTTCTGTGTATAGGATTACGCATTCGATAACAAATTTGAATTAACGCCATAACGACGGATACACTACGTATCATTTTAATTTTACAAAAAGGACACGTTAGATTCATTCGATATGTTTGTTTAAAGTTAATTTTGCGACCCTTTATAGCGAATTCTTTCAATTTTTTATAAACAAAAAACGATTTTGCCGAATGACAAAGTGTCGATAGGGAATTTCACACTCCACATTTTAATTGACAAGCAGGTCACAGCTTGAACAAGACAGCTTGAATAACCTTTAATCAACACTACGTAATAAGACAAGTTCCACACACGTGTTACGAACAGCTAGGCAATCTAAATTAAATAATCAATTTCCAGACTTCATAAACATCACCTAGTTCTTTACTTACCTAATATTTACTTTTCTTTCGCGCAAAACTGCTCAAAATAGAACTTTCTCTATGCCAACTCAATGTTCATTTTGCCATGTTTTACCTATCAATATTCGTTGTCGATCTTCCCGACCTTCAAAGATCAATATCCACGCAGAAAGTTGCCGCAGGCATTACAATTCAATCTTCGATCGATCGCTAGTCGCGACGATTCCTTTAATCTACTCAGATACGTTTTTATTTTATATCAGATTATTCGTTCCCACCACTTTTTCTTTCATTTTCATTCCGTTTCGATTAAACTTAACATTTTTATATGCAATATCATCTTTGCATGTTGTCAATTATTTTATTATAAGATGGAATCAATGTGAACCACAAAATCAACGTCAAATTCAAGTGATGTCTTCTTCTCGACTCGAAAAAGAATGTAACTAATACGCTTGCTTGGTCACCTTTGTTCTTTGATATGGAAGGTCATGCAAAATCTCGATAGTCTGGGCAAACGCATCGCGTATGAAATCCATATGGGTAAAGAGAGAGAATATAAATCGTAACGAGTACCTTTCATGCCTGAACGACCATAATGCACTAAATGATACGCTCGCGAGGTCTTTATGCTCAAGGTCGCTTTTACCGGCATTATTCGCCTTTTATGAAACGACATGAAAAAGAACTAGCCGCGGTGTGTGTAACAGGTTCCCTGTAATACACCGGCGCTCCTCGCGATGCGATGCATCGAATTGTAAGATTGTTCTCTGTTGCAGTCTTTTATACCTCGATTCAACGGGGTATCCAACGGCGTACCACGTTGCTTTATGATGGAAACGAAAATTAAGTGGTTGAAACGCGGCTGCGATCTTTGATGCTAATTACTTTGTGCGCTGAGTAAGGATCCCTTGGGATTGAAGTTTCTTGTCCTGTTGAGAATGCGTAATATGTGCTTTTATTTCCTTTGTGGAAGATAACTTGGGTGGTTCAAAGCTAATTATGCGTTCCAGAGAATCAAGATTTTTGTTTATTCGCTCAAAGATTTACGGATACGTATTTTAACCACAATAAAACGTGATATAACGATTCGGCTTTTTTAAATATTCAGATTAATTACATTTACAAAGATTAACGCTGGTTTCTGAATTCATTCTTCAATACATCAATTATGCTATTCTAATCATTTTCTTTTAAAATGTATTTCTAGTCACGTAAAACGATTTTTCCTAAGATCTCAATCGTTCACTGGCGGACTGTGGTTTTCGAAAAGTAAGGGCAGCAATTCACTAAAGGGTCCTGTGACACGTGGTCCCTACCTGACTGCATTCCCAGAAGACCTCCAAACGTTCTCTCAAGGCTATTCGACTTCCTACTTCCAGAATGTTACACAACTTTGAATTATTCATTCCAGAGTCTCTGGTAAACGATAACACTTTCATTGTCCGTCATGTCACCTGGACATAGAATAATTTGGCTTCGATTAGCATAAATCGGCCATAATATACTTATTACACTGTACAAGTAGCTCTTTACCACGTTTTATCTTGTGTGTTTGCATTATACTTCGGGAGGGGTTGAACGATTCTAACGTTATCAACGCATAAAATGAATATCTTACAAAGCTTTTCTTTTTTTAGCTTTACAATGGAAAAATTATAACACGTTATTGTAGAGTGTTTAAAACCTCTCGTCAAAGATACAAAAGTCGAAAAATCGAAGTTTATCGATTTATCAGATTGTAACATCTGAAGCGTCTTTTTAAAGGTCTCACGTTCACCTATATTATATATATAGTATCAAGAAGCATATCAGTTGCCTGTAGCGTAGCGTTAAAATAGTATTGAAAGTTTTCCGGTATTCTCTTTCTCTTTCTCTTTCTCTTTCTCTTTCTCTTTCTCTTTCTCCTTAATTGTAATTTAGACATTCCAAACTGTTTAAGCACATTAGAAAGTGTCTGATTCGCGCAGAGATAATTCTTATTACCTGTACTTCCATCAATCAATGATTCTGCTTCCGGCTCTATGAGTAGTTATCGAAACTTTTACTTATTTCAAGGACGCTCATACCTGCCAGGTAACAGTCCTTCCTTAGGTTCTGCTCTTTTTATCCATCGACTATGCTCACCTAAACTGGTTTGTTTTTATCATCAAATGCCTGTTTCGTTTCGTTCCGTTCTTTTTCTGCTTGAATTTTCAACAAAAATAGCCGTTCTTCACGCAGAAGAATTCCAAGTTGCATCCGTTGTCGTTGCTTTATGCGTTACATACACAATTTTCAATTACAATCTTATGTCTCGTTAGAGATTATTATTGTATCGCCTACGTGGGAAAAGTGTTATTAATACTAAAAAGTCTGTAGAAACTCTATCATTGTTTAAAGGTATTATGAAATTAAAAAATTAGAATTTTCATTAAATTCATTTCAATTTTACAACTCTCCCCTTACAGAATTACATACAGTAAATTAGTTGTTTAAGCACAGGACGAGATAATCCAGCCTAATTGTCGTTCACGATCTTTGGCGCAGTTTTTCCATGGTAAAAAGAGACGTAAAGCATAGATTCAATTTTATTAATCCAATTCAGGATACCGCTCGAATTCCGGGTAAGTTAAGGTAGGCCATGATTCGCATTGAATCGTAAGGACGAGATTCCCCGGCACTACTTTCTTCTTCTTATTCCAGAACTCGCAGTGCCGGATCTCTTCCTACCTCTTTTTTTGTAATACCGCGACGACGATGACGACGACCTATCACTCTCACCGTCTCAATACGAGATCCAGTTTCGCTGCTCGATCTCGTCTCGAGGAATATCAAGACGCCATTTACGGAAGGCGATACGCGTGCATTCAAATCTCTGGGATGGTGACGAATTCTCCATGCGTGTTATTTTATTCGAGCAAAAATCCCAAACAACCCCGTAACTTGGATTTCTATTTATCTATCATTCTGGTCGTTTTTACATATAGTTTTGTTTTTCTTTTTTCAAATTTTGCTTTGGAGCGAACAGATTTTAAATGAAACGACATGTTTGGATATTACCGCGAATAAGAGGCTACATTGTGTATATGTACTTTGTTCTCATTGTGAACAAAAATAGGTGGTTTTGTATAACAAAGAGACGAAAATTAGGATGATAACGGCTATTACTGAAATAATAAGGATGATTAGTCGTTACGCTTTACGAAGTAGCTTAAATGAGATTAATTAACGTTAAAATTTATTGATATCATCATGTACAATATTGAATATTGAACCATAAACTCGATTGAATTTGTTATCACAATGTTAGTTTTATGTCATGTTTAAGTTACAAAGCTAGAGTTCGCAAGAAAGTTTAATAGAAAATTAATATTAGATATTTAAAATAAATAGTTAAACCTAATCGTCAAACGAAATTTAAAAAATGTTTGCTAGATATAAATCGCGATATATTTCGTGAATAAAAGATACTAAGATATTAGATACTAAGAACCTAGAACTTGTTTTGAAAGCGACAACTTTATCACGACACGAAGTTGAAAGCGCATTGTGTGATTCACCACACATGGTGTATTGTTCTAGTCGCGTGGTTTTCAATTTTAGCAGCACTGTGATAGATAAAGTAGAAATATTCAAATCAATCGTGCTAGTTTCAACAGAGAGTCAGTGATAAACGTCGGTTATTAATCGCTATTTCCAAGAAAATTGCGTTTCGTATAGATCGATGATATTAAACCATTATTACGTAGAATTTTGATGCAAAAATGCCATAATTTTAAACAATTTAAATTTTCTGATAATACAATACACTTTGTCAAATATTTGTTTCGATGAATTTTCTAATTAATTACTTTGTAATAACCTTCATTTAAATTATGTTAATCACCATAATTATGTAGGAAATAATCTTCATAAAACGAATTATTATATAGTTGTAACAAAGACATTATTCGCCGAGTAATGTTTACATAACCGGCAATTATGATTTAAATTTCTAAAAATATTCAATAGGAAATTATCTCAGGTTATTTAATAGGAACGAAAGAATGGTCAAAGCAATGCTATACACATACGTCTCATATCGAGTATTATTTCTAGCGACTCATAAAGCTCACAATGAAAGTATCAGACTTAATGAAGCAAATATTTAATATTAGAGAGCATACAATAATTGGAGCACTACTATTGTTCGTCTTATAGCAGTCTTCGTTGTGAGTGTTCATAGATAAATTTCATAAGCTTCGGGATAGTATTTAAAAATCTAGCTGTGCTCTTCGAAACGTATCGCTATTCGCACATTCTAATTGAATTTAAGCGATTGATCAGATTGTACTAGCAATAGATATTGTCAGAAATTTTTAAATGAAAAATTTATGAATGGATAAAAATCGTGATAGTGTATTTACGGCGCTGATATAAACCAAAAATAATCATCGATCTTTATCGTCAAAATTTTTACCTTTTATTATCGTGTATATGTTCGTATTATGGAATTATCAGAGTTAAATATACATTCTTCCAAAGGATTTATATAACCCTATTACGTATGTATATCGTTAGGTACTTAAGCTTGATTACAACAATAAAAAAGGAAACATTTATGAAGTATTTCAAACTTTAAATAGATTCCACTAGCTGTTATTTTATAATTATTTAACACAAGTAAATGTAGTCGTAAATGTAGCCATAAATGTAGTTTCTTTCTAATGTAATCGTAACATTATTTTTAGAAGATTATAGAAAGAGTAATGCATACACGGTTGAATAATTCAAAAAAAGATGTTTATACAACGTATTTTTCTTGAATTTTTACAATCTTGAGATACCTTTTCGTTCTAAAATACTTTCCTTAGATTTTCATTTTACGATTACGACGGTTACGACGCGTTTAAGAACACGAGAAATAAAATGAAATCGCCAAAGACAAAACACGTAGATACGTGCTAACTTTGCTCCCTGCACATTTAATTCCTATCATCGGCTTGGTTGGCAACGTCAATTTGCAGAGCGCTCGTCGACGTGCAAACAGAGAGAGACCTACTCGCTTTTATCATATCTTGTTTCCATGCGACAATAAATTTGCACCTCGTGCTAAAATCACGCAGCTATCTCCGTTTTTCATCCTCAAAGAGAATATTAAACGCGTTCAGCTTGAGATTCTTATTGTAACGTCAACGCACGCTTTCAAATATTTTCTCATGTTCGGGAAAACGCAAGAGAGATGACGCATCAAGTTGTTCGATATTTTTCTAACCAACAACGTGTCTACGTTAACGTATTTCTATTAAATTAAATTTCAACACATACAAATATATTTATATATTAACATTGAAAAGAATCGCACCCCAAATAAAAATGTCGAGTCCAATTTAACATACATTATTAATTAATATATTGCATACATAAAGCGTAAATAATGATTTAACTTAACGTAGCTGTATTTCTCGTAAATATATGTGCTTTACGTTCATGTATATTTAGTAGAGTGAAAACGAGTATAATATAAACTTTAATTTGCAGTACATTTCATTTAAAATGCGAGTAACGGACAATATGATTAGAAAGTAACGAGGAGAAATTACTATAGCAAGAATAAATTCTAATTTTTTGCTTTCTATCTCATTGAAGAACAATTCGCGTTCTTTCGACACCATTAGGTGCGTAATAAACCACCCCGATTACTAAGCAAATATGTCAATTTATTAATTGTTCAAGGAATGATATTATTGGGTATGTTCAATAAAGATCTGGACAGTTACCATTCATCGTTCTATTACACGAAATTCGTACGACTGAGGAATTGAGGTATCCCAAGGAACTCAGTCATAAGGAACGTCGGACTCTGAATTATTCATGCGACAGGACAGCAGTCGACAGGTTTTCCAAGTGAAAATCCGAAGGTGTGAGTCATCGGTGCATTCCGAATTTCCCAGTCGTGTTTTAAAGGAATTCCAAAGCTGTGTCATATAAAGGTGGGAGTGCGGATATATGACAATGCGTTTATTTAGATACATAGAACAGTTCCAGGACATCTTAGAAGAGAAAGTGCAATGACCTAAACTGAGAGATGATCTCACATGTTGCAGGGATGACCACCGCGAGAGCAAGTGTATATAGTTTCATTGGTGAACCACGTAACAATTCGCGGAAATGCAGCCGCTAAAGTTTGGTGATAATATATTACGGCAGTTATTACGTTGGTGAACTCTTGTTGTTTCTGTTGTACTCTGTGTGGTTAGGTAAAAGATTACATTTACCGTAGATTAATAGGAATTTCAAAGTAATACTCACAGTGGACAGCTAGCTTCTTTTAGCGATGCGTCATTGATGATACAATCGGAAAAGGAATAACTGAAAATATTTCTACTATATCTCGCAATTTTTTTTATTAAATAACATAGTTTGAGTAAAATTGGGATGTTATTGGCATGCGAATTTATGGTAGTACACTCTTATGTCAGTTTTACGTAAAACGGCAACGTCAGATAAAGTCGAAAAGCAAGTTTCAGCAAGTCGTTTCTACTAGAAAGTTAAGATGCTCGTTTGGTACGTTTACGAGCTCGTTAGGTGGATTCATCTGTTGATAAGACTTGTCCAAATACAGTTGGCTCGAACGACCTCCAAGGTCGCATTCCTCGGTGTCTTAACGTTTCTGATATTCCTTTCAGACATGGTCTATAGCGTGTTGTAAAAACCACATTATTTGTTGTTGCATCCGTTTGGTTTGCCAAAAAAATTTATAAAGTCTAATTAATATCTTTTGAATTTATTACACAGGCATACGTTAAGGAATTTTATCGGAAGATGAGCGAAAAATATTTTATTTTGCGCTTGAATTAGAACATAATTTCTATGCTCCCATTTTCCATAATACATGCGTAAGATTATACGTGTTATGAGAAGACTCGTGGTACGCAAAGGTACGCAAATATTTGCTTGCACGAGCACGATATCAACCCCTTCCAAACAAGCCGTAGAAACAATTCGCACGATTTGCACGCTAACGCGTGTCTCGGTTTTATCGCTGTGAGTGTCATATTATCCTATGGAATATTTCTCAAATACCGTTTTGAGTTTAAAAGATGGCTCTGGAAAAACGGATAGTGTCACTTGTTGTAATTCTTCGATTACGAAACTGAACAGTATGTAAATTGTTATGTAAATTTTGTACGCGTAGAGTTGTTTCGTGCATTCGTCGAATGTTCGTAGAATGTAAATACTACAAGATGGTTTTCAATTGAACACTTTCCTTTTCGCGCGAATCACGACGGATTAATTTGGGACATCGGACAGATTGGTAAACAATCTATGACTACAAAGAGAACAGAGGACAATCGCTAAAACTTTCGCCCACGTCTTTTCGTCACAAGCCGCTTATTAAATACCTACGTTGGTTGTTTTATCGGTTTCTCGAAGAGCATTCGCATGCGTATTCCAGTCTTTCATCGACGTTCGTCGAAATCAAACGAACTTTGACTTTTCTCGTCGTGATGAAAAAACAATTTTTAGAAAAATCGCTCCAAAACATTTATAGATATATGATTCAAGAATGTGTATAATGCAACGCTTTTATTCATCTTCGTGCATAAGTAAGTCCGTAAAGATCTGTTATCTTCAACTCCGTATTAGCGATTTATCGTTGCGCGACTTTCATTTTCAATAATCGTGATCGTTTCATCCGTGATCGGCGGAGGATTAATCGAACGGTAATTTCTTTGATTCCGATCACGGATGAAAAGTCACGACAATCGACGGAACGAAGCAAGACGATCACGTATAGATTAATAGATCGCTCGCGTAGGTATATACCGTCACACCAGGTTACCACGTAACACCGAGTCATTGGATATTCATTGAGTATCACGAAGGCCGATAATGATAATCCGTTGGAAGAATGTTGTGGTTGTGGACACCACAGTTATGCAAGACAACTAACCACATGACAATTTGTTCTCCGTTGGTCACCCGTTACTGTCAGTATCGGTGATATGTTCTTGGCATAAGATGATCACGGAAGCGACGGAGCTCCGTAAAAGTATGTCTACTGTTAGATTCAATGCTAGAAAAATAACATAGCCTATGCCTTTATGCTCTAAACTCAGGATGGCTGGAGCTGACTCGTGCATTTATTATCTCCGTATTCGATAATTTTGATCTGGTGTCTTTCGCACGACGCAGCGTGAACTTTACGGTCTGCTTTATTAATTATTCGTTTTATATCCGCGTAAAAGATGACGCATGAGGCCCAACACACACACACACACAGAGTAATATAGACCAAAGTTGCACATCAAAAATATACAATGTGCACGTAACTAACAGCGAAGCTCTAGTGCATCGTGCTCGCGGAAGTCGTGAGATCACGCACGCTGCGCAAGAATTTTATTTGAACTTCGAGAAGAGGAAAGTGGAAGACATTAAAATAGGAATGTGTATATGGCAAATTTTTAAAAAAGCTTGAAAGGGATGTACTTTTTCTGATAACAGTAAAAAATATGTGGTAATTATATTTTCGAAACTTTAATTAATAGATAATATACGGAGATAAAATATACGTGATTTGTTACTTCTAACGTTGAGAAATATGTATAAAGACGATAATTTCTACTTCTGGCGCACCTTTTATGTTAGGACCGATGCGATACATCTTCAATTTTAACTTATATCGTTAAATGAAATCAGTTATGTGTTGTGAAAAGCATCAAACAGGGGATATATAATGCATGGGATAAATATAGTTCGATTTTTACAACAGAAATATTACGAATCTTCTACTTCAAAATTATATGCGGAGATTTTAAGGCCTTGCTTATACAGAGTGCGGGCATACAAGTGACGACAAGGCGGAAGAAAGCAAGTCAAGCTTATAAACTTATATGAAATAAGCCATACAGCGACTGGGCGGCGACGCTGAGAAGCAGAGCGATAACCGATTTCTGTCGCACTGCTTTCGTTATTATATATGTTATTTTAAAAGATATCCAAGCGGCAAATACATAGATGGTAACAATAAATACGGAGAATTATTTTGATATCGAGCCTTTAATAACTGTGGTGCAATGTAGATCGATTTTATGGCAAGATAAACATAAAGATTATAGAATTATGTCTATGACAGGGAAAATATGGAAAGAAGAAAATAAGGGCGACATGATTTTGTCGCCCGTCTGTATGTTCATATGCAACTCAATGTTGCTGCCGCAGATGCCAATTTTATCGCTTTCCGTATAATCACGGCCTAAGACAAGCGTCGCTCCACGGCAAGATTCTCCATTTCGACGTCGTAAAATTTGAAACTCCCACTTTCCTTCCTCTTGTTCAGACAACTTATTTCATCACGAAGTAAAAGCTACAGCGTAGTGTCACCGACACAGTTATGAGAGCAGACAGTAAAAGCTAGTTCAATCTGCCGAAAGATTGTTAACATAGCTAGCCGGCAGAGCAAGAAGTATTTTCGAGGAAGTTTTCTTGTTACGAAACATTCTCTAACCCCTGCTCGTATTGATTCTGTTTGCTAAAATCTTTTAGTCTTACACAGAAAATGACCGCCAAAAATAATGTATTTTCTCAAAATTATCCCTCTTATAGAAAATTAACAAACGATTCGAAGTAATTATTACAAAAAATTTCAACCAAGAAAAAGTATAAAAAAATTCTCGATACTTTCTTTATCTATTATACACACATGTATCTGCTTGTACCGCTCCCCTTGAATTCACTTCTCGAACGATCAAATAAACTACTCTTAAATTGACCGATATCATCGATCAAGTTGTTGCTAGCGACACGTTGTTTTCCATCATTAAATTTTCCAAGAAAATATAGTCACAAGTTGATGTAACGTGTCTAATTGGCACAGTTTTTGATACGACTGATACACACCAGTCACTGGGTCAACGTTCGTTTCTTATTAGCGACAATTAACACTCGTACATAAAAACATTTATCTGTGACGTCACTATCATTATACGCGGAACAATCGTACGTACAGCAGTTTCTTCGACGAGACTGCACCAAAGATCGTCGGGTCGAAATTCGAGAAAATTAGTAATATCCACATTTCGCAATTATTCATAGTAATATTGGATAATCCATTTTGTAAGTAAATGTTACTTATGAAACGACCAATAATAGTCGAACATCATAGCTTGTTAGCCTATATAGCCATAATTTATACTTTATTCGCGTTCCTAATCTAGCATTCACATTTTCCTCCAATTTTTTGCAACTACTATATCCCATAATTAGCAGCCGCGTTATCGATAATTAATATCCATGTAACAAGGACACGAAGGAACTGAATTTCCGCAACGCGTTCTTCGCAGAAATTGACAGCGGAAAGGAAAGTAAATTTTTCGTTAAAAGATATTGCTGACCCAACGTGAAAGTCTCTAGTAAGAGATATTCGAACTATAGTCGAATGATATTAAATGATATACCAACGTGGAATAATGATCATAGTATGTTTTATGAGCGATTGATCCTGTAGGATATTGTGGCGAATTTTATCGATCAAAAGTTGAAAATTATCTGATTGCTCTTTTATATTTCCCAAGCAAATTCAAAGATTTTTCTAGGAATTCCTCGTACTTTAACAAAATTTCTTAAAATGGCAGGTTCCTCTATTTGATCAAAAATGACGATCTCGCTGCAAGACGAACGAAGACCTACGAATCAAGAAGCAATACAGTTTTTGAAATTTTACAGCTAGACTATTTAATTGTAATCCAAGGAGATGAAATGATGAAATACTAGGCAGAAAGATACGATCCGAATGACATTTCCTTCCGCGTGCGAGCAAAATGCGAGCTCATACGGGCTTTCGTATGGATAAATCAGCGTTAAAATGAAGTCAAGGCATTTAATTATTATCTGTAGAATAAACCGTTCTACCCCAAATATCGTTGAATTTGTTAAATCCAGCCTGATGACCGTTGCTACGACACCGTAGTTATTTGTACTTGGATTAAAGATCAAAATACTTTGTCAGTTATATTGTTTCTTCCTACGCAAATCGATCAATACAGAATGCGCTTAAACGTTTTACCTAAAATACAGCAACATCCACTAAAACGAAACAACGGTCTATTAACGCTCTTATTTCACAAGGAAAGTCTACCTCCTACATCACATCGTGACAATCAGTCACAACCCTTTTCTTTCACCGCATTCCTCGCATGCAGCTCCAAATTTAACTCCTCTGAAACACGTTTTCGTTCGACTCACTACCAGTCTCGGTAACGTCAAACACGTGAAATCATCGATCCCGAAGAAGAAATCCGTTGGCGATTCGAGTCGCGCGATTTACGCGAAATTACAGCAAACCGCGTCGTTAAGGCTCATTAGGTGGTAAAAAGTAAAAAGCGTCGGGCAGCGTGCGAATGCGTGCGACGCGTCGCAAGCGGAATATCTACACAGCGCAAAAACTGCAGGAACGCGGCCGTCCTTAAACCAAGCACGTTCGTGTCGCGATCCATCCGGTATTTCTGGTAATTTCTCCAGAACAATATAAAGGGCAGGCAAAAAGGCCCGGCGGCCACTTGCACCGTGCACGGTTCTGCCTCTCTGACAGATACGAGTTTATTTACAGAAACGATTTTACTGCGACGCACGACGACGAGACCGCGTCAGGTATAGGTCGCATGGCCGCCCGCGTCCGGTTCTCCGCATATAGAACATCCGCTCCGCGACGCAGCGCGCACACACGTGCTCCCACACA
The DNA here is from genome assembly GCF_024542735.1 of Bombus huntii. Lineage (NCBI taxonomy): Eukaryota > Metazoa > Arthropoda > Insecta > Hymenoptera > Apidae > Bombus > Bombus huntii. The sequence goes on along the minus strand of NC_066245.1, from coordinate 14,037,137 downwards.
ACAAGATGCGCTTTCATGCGCTCGTTGCTCACGCGCGCACGTTCTACCTACTTTCAATACGCTTGCCATATCGCAGCTATGACTTTTGCTCGGCGTGCTGCTAATACTGCTAGTATCGCCGCTCATGATTGAACTGCGGATGCTTAGACCCTTAATATATATCAACTTATACAAATAAGATATGAAATATGTTTACGAATGTATGTGTAATAAACGAATATGAATAAAGAGAGAGATAAGCTACAATTAACTTGTTAATTGCGAAGTTTATTTTCATAAATCTCTTATGGGTGCGCAGATAAAATCAAGCAATGCAAAGCAAATGCTCCTATTATAAATTTTACGAAAAAAGTAGAGCAAAACGTGGAAGAATTACATTTTTATTCGATAAAAACTTAACTCAATTCATTGTTGAAAAAACTTAATAATTTTGCAGAAATAATAAAATTCGTAAACAAGAAAAAGTAAAGAAAAAAATTTAAGAAATTCAGTTGATTTTAGTGTGATATTTTTCAAAGCAAGGTACCACACAAAGTGGCATTTCAGAGGTCGGGCACCAGTAGCATGACCCCTTACAGATTCCATTTTTTACATAGACGACGCATGTTCGAAGTGAATTTGCTTTTGATGGCATAGCTGGTATAAAATGCAAAACAATTCGAGGAACAGTCGATATGCGCATCAAAAAGAATAATCAATTAATCAAATTTTCTTTATAAAATACATAGTAGGTTTACTGGAATTATAAAGGGAGCATACCATTAAATATCATTTATATTACTTTGTATTAAAATTTTGAGTTTTTATAGTAAATTGTGATTTTTTATTTTATCACGGCTATATCACACATCAACCCCGCCGAAATGAAGTTTTGGTTTGACATGTATATTCGTCGAACGCAATTAACTGGTTAAGCCTGTTTAAACTATCTTCAAATTGCCATCCTGTTTTGTATTTCTCGAAAACCAAAATGACTTCAAACTATTGATTTAGATTCAGCGAAGGATGTGCTTACTCGTGGAAAGGTGTGTCGAGTGCAGAATTAAACGTGATTGTGATTTGGATTTTGAGAGTGTAGATTCTGGATGTGCACGAAGTCTACGTGTATTTGGGAAACATTCACATCACTTGACTCTACAATCTCGGGACAAAGTACGATATCTTTTTAAAAGCAATTTGAAATGTGGATAAAGTAAATAATTTACACGTATATCAACATTTTATTAATTATATTCACGCTTTACTCTTGCTTTTCAAATACTTACACCATGTTATACGTACATGTTTTATAGATTCTATAAATCTAATGTACATGCTTTTGTCGTAAAATTTTCGCTTATTACCACGTACATATATTTAAACGCAGACTGCATCATGGCAATCAAGCATGTAGCGTATGAAAGATTCGTCATATGTAATCAATTCTGCTGAATATGGCAACCACCTAATAAGGAATTCATTGGACGTTGTCATTGACGAAGCCGTTGCTATATCGAGATATTCCACCTTGATAGTACTCTCGATTACCTTTTCAGCAATTCGCGTAATAGAATATACAAAGACAGTCAAATGATGATTTTTATGAGAATTATTTTTAACATTCGTGACAGCGTTGGCTTTTTATACTCAATTTTTCTTATTTAAGAGTAATTCTTTACATCGTATACCACAGGTGAAATTACCTACTCTATAATTTAAGTTCCATTTTCACTTTATATGCCCTTTAATTCTAACATTATTTAAAATTAGTATAATTGTTGTTACAAGTCGTTCTTAATGAATTTCGTTTTGATATAGATCTGTTCTTCAGATTATTTTTTATCTTATTGTTAAGTATTCCCCTTTGTTTCATAATTCGATTAATGTACATAACACTTAACTAATCCTGTTGCTTTCATGTTAATTCTCCGTGGTTAATATTCATTTCGCCTGTAATTCATCTTCTATTAACAAAGAGGTTTTTTTTGGTTAATGATGATATCAAGTTCAAGTCCGAATTTCAACTTGAAAATATCAATCAATTCGGTAAGTAGGCATTGTTCGGTTAAAAACTACGGAAATAAATATATATTTCGTTTAACGTGTTTGCTGAGTGCATAGTACTGTCAACCAGTTCTCGAGGTCCCGAAAAATTTCAGACGCAATTCAAAAATATATTTATATGTCGGAAAGGTCATCGGGGTCTCCCTTTTGGAATATTGGAGAAATATCCTAATTCAGACTTTTACTATAGCTACACTTCAGTAATAGAACTAAGAAATAGTTGTGCTCAAGGTTTCTGGCTTGGGCTCGAAGTGACACAACGGATCACTGAACGTAGCCACGGGAGGGACTTGTACGTAACAGAGGTATGGAATAATTATATAGCCCTCCTTAAAAACAAAGATTGACCCGAGAGGTGGGGAGAGGACTATATAGGGGCAGTTCCACTTGGACATACATAGAGTCTATTCCGAGGAGTACTACTTGCACTTTGAGTGACATCAGGATCGTGTATCACATCACATTCGTCGTCCCATTGGCCGTGGATTCGTTATCGAACCTGAGGCCACCGTGATTCGTGTCTAATCACCGCGATTGCTCGATAACGTTGTAATACTTACGATTGTGATAATAAACATTACCGCTATTGTATGACAACCATGGCTAATCCTAGCGAAAGTTCCTTAAATGTCCCTAACCCTATTCTTGACGTCAACCCGACATTAGAAGTGAGATCAATGCACCGGTTATAACAGAAGAATATACGAAACCCAGAAGAAAACCGACCAGCCGCATCGTCGAAGGTGTCTTGTTTCAAGTGTCACGAGGAGGGTCATATCGCGCCTAATTGTCTGTTATTGCGGAAAAGAAACTATGATTCCAATAACTAGCGTCGAGTCGACTTCTGAGTAGTGGAAGCGCCAACTGGTAGATCAAGTCATCTGTGTGAGTTGTTTCCATTTTACTCCGATTCTGGAGCCGAGTGTTCACTAATTAAAGAATCCGTAACCTTGAGATTTTCTGGCAGAAGAACCACTGATATAGCAGTAATGTGCGGAACTTGTATTAAATGTACATCTCAAATTTTGTCCATTGCATTGATGGGTTTATATTGGAGATAATTTTTCATGTCCTTTAAAATATGATATCATGATTGGTTGTGAAATTTTAAATCAAGGTTTTGACGTAATATTACACAAAATATCCTCGCTATGTGTAAAACAAAAATAAGTAATGTCTGTAATAAATTCGCTGAAAACGAGATCGATATTAAGGAAGTTGACACTGATGTACATGGTAATGATAAAAGTCGATTAATTTCTCCTCTCGAAAAATTCAAAGATTCATTCGTTACGGGTTTTCTACTTACTCGCGTAAATACAGACCAGTTAGAAATATGATTAATCGATCCTAACATCGCCGTACGAGGAAGTCCTTATAGATTTAGCGAGGAAGAGCGAAGAATAGTACGTGAGAAAATAAGCGATTTAATTAAAGTAAAAATCATAAGGCCTTGTAATTCACCATTCGCGACCCCTATGTTACTCGTGAAGAAGAAAGACGGCCCAGATAGATTATGTGTAAATTTTCGAGAACTGAACGAAATGCGGCTCCGGATCAGTATCCTCTGCCTCTTATTGCGGATCGAGTCGCGAGATTGCAAAAGTGAGATACTTTATTGGTCTGGACATGACCAGCGGCTGTCACCAAATCCCTGTTCATCCTAATTCTACGGAGTACGCAACGTTTGTTACCCCGACGGATAATACGAGTGTGTAACGATGCCGTTTGGATTGAAAAATGTTCGTTTTTCAGAGGGACATTCTCAAGGTCTTGGACGACCTCGCTCATTCGTACGTTGTTGTCTATTTGAATGATGTTTTAATTATTGCCAACTCGATAGATCAAGCTCTAGAAAGATTGTACATCTCCTCTAAAATCTAAAAAGATCTAAATATCCTCGTAAATGCCGGATTTTCTTTTAATTTCTCTAAATGCTCTTTTCTAAAGACATCGGTGCTTTATATTGGATACGTAATTCATAACGGAGAAGTTCGCCCCAACCCGGGTAAAATACAAGCCTTGAGTTTTTTACCTGAAACAACGACCGTCACACAGCATAGGCAGTTCATAGATTTAGTTTCTTACTTCCGAAAATTCGTCTCTAAATTTTCACAGGTTATGAAACCTCTATATACGCATACTTCCTGGAACAAAAACATAACTTGGACAGATAAACACAAAAAGATGGGGCAAAAGATAATTTCCGTCCTGACTGGTGCTTTGGTGTTAACGATATTTGACCCTAATTATCCGATAGAATTACATACTAACGTTAGTTCGGATGGATATGGGGTTATTTTAATGCATATGATTGAAGGTAGAAATAGAGTAGTAGAATATTACAGTAAAAGAACTAGCCCCGCCGAATCTAGATATCATTCCTATGAACTAGAGACGTTAGCAGTTGTGAACGCCGTTAAACGTTAAACGTTTTCGCCACTGTTTACATGGACGAGAATTTCTTGTTGTTATTGATTGTAATTCCTTGAGGGCATCTAGTAATAAGGTGAATTTAAATGACAGGGGTTACAGTTGGTGGGCTTACTTACAAACTTTTAATTTTGACATTATGTATCGAGAAGGTAAACGAATGGAACAGGTAGATTTCTTTTCGCGGAATCCCAGAGACACAACAGGCAAGTTAAGTAGTAAGAGTGATTTGAAAGAATGTTATTGTTTCGGTCGATGCTTTTACTAAATTTGTATACCTGCATCATGCTCGTAAAATAGATTCCCTTAGTATTTTATTCGGCGGCCCCTACCGGATAATAGCGGATCAAGGAAGATCTTTACGGGTAAAGAATTCCAGGATTTCTGTCAAGGTAAACTTATTAGACTCCACTTAATAACAACCGGTGCTAGTGGAGTTAATGGGCAGGCAGAACGTATTATGGGTACGCTTAAAAATATATTTACAACAGTAGAAACGACCGGACGGTCATTGCAAGATGCGATTCGGGAAATACAATTGGCTTTGAATTGCACCTCCAACTGCGTTACTAAATCGAGCCCATTGGAACTACTAATCGGTAGAACAGCAAGACCATACGACTTGTCGCTACCCGATAGCATCGAGGAAAAAGAAATAGACATCTCCGATGTAAGACGACAGGGAATAAAAGGAATAGAAACTAGCGCTAGATACGATAAAGATAGGTTTGACAAAACTAAAGCTAAAGTTAGGTTTAATCCCGGTGATTTTGTATTACGCAAAAATGAGAAAAAAAATCAGACTAAATTAGATCCAAAATTTAGGGGTCCATTTGTAATAGCAGAAATTTTGGAGGGAGATGGGTATATTTTAAGAACATTAGACGGTAAACGATCGTATAAATAGAGTCACGATAGATTAAGAAAAATGCCAGATAGTTGTATTCCTGTTGAGTCGGATGTCTGTAGTGATAACGGGAACAGTAACCATGACGATATGAGTACTCCAATCTCGGAAGATCAGTAGCACTATAGCTATAACAGCTAGCGGAGCAAGTTCGCTCGCATCTCGGAGCAACAGTGTAAGGAAGCTCAATGTGACCGTGTGATGGATTTCACATGTGTTCGGAGCGATAATGTAAGAAAGCTCAATGTGACCGTGTGATGGTTTTCGCATGTGTTCGGAGCGACAGTGTAAGGAAGCTCAGTAAGGCCTTGTGATGTAGTTCACTTGCGTCTCGGAGCGACAGTGTAAGAAAGCTCAGTGAGGCCTTGTGATGTGGTTCACTTGCGTCTCGGAGCGACAGTGTAAGAAAGCTCAGTGAGGCCTTGTGATGTAGATCACTTGCATCTCGAGGCGACAATGTGGTAAAGCTCAGTGAGACCGTGGAACGAAGCTCTATGTGCTCGTGCGACCTAGTAAAACGAGATTCATTTGGGTACGAAATCGAGAATGGTCCATCATGTTATTAAGATCCGACTGACAACTCACAGGAGCACCTTGATAACACAACTAGCACCTTGAATACTAATCATAATGCTACTAATTTTTGTTTTCTCTTATTCCTTTCGCTATCAAACCTCCGAACAAAGTTTTGTTGCTGAACTGGATCCTTGGCTTATTTGGACATTTAGTTAAATTGTAAATAACGTTAGTTGTATCGAGTCTAATGTTGTCAGGATGGCCGTCATCCGATGGTCGGAGATGAAAGGACATCAGGACCTCCCTTTTGGAATATTGGGGAAACTCAAATACCCTAATCCAGACTTTTACTATAGCTACACTTAAATAATAAAACTAAGAAATAGTTGTGCTCAAGGTTTCTGGCATGGGCTCGAAGTGACACAACGGATCACTGAACGTAGCCACGGGAGGGACGTGTACGTAACAGAGGTATGGAATAATTATATAGCCCTCCTTAAAAACAAAGATTGACCCAAGAGGTGGTGAGAGGACTATATAGGGACAGTTCCACTTGGACATAGATAGAGTCTAATCCGAGCAGTACTACTTGCATTTTGAGTGACATCAGGATCGTGGTATCATATCGCATTCGTCGTCCCGTTGGCCGTGGATTCGTTATCGAACCTGAGGCCACCGTGATTCGTGTCTAATCACCGCGATTACTCGATAACGTTGTAATATTACGATTGTGATAATAAACATTACCGTTATTGCATGACAACCATGGCTAATCCTAGCGAATAACGCCCCTAACCCTATTCTTGACGTCAACCCGACATATACAATGAGTGATAGGAATTTAATAATCATCGAAACCCTTAAAAATAATATTTCAATCTCGTAGAGTGCAGATATACAGTGATTTCAATGCTTCTTTTATATTCGAAGGGTTTTAACGTACGATAAATAATTATGTACTACTAAATATCATCGCACACTCTACACACACAATCGAAAAAGAAACACCAATTAACTTCCAAATCTCTTGCAATTGACTAAACAAAATATCCACGTTATCTTCAAGCTTATCGTTACTGTGGAAATTCCATCGCTACATAAAATCAATCGATCTCTCAAGATCTCCGCAAGGTCGGTAAAAATGCTAACAACATCAAGCTTTATTGTGTTGGAATTTAATGGTCGATTTCCGGTCCGCGGCACTCGAGAACTGAGAGCTTGACGACGATAACGAAAGCAAGAACTCTGTTATATCAAGACCAAGAGTGGTATTATTTCATCGCGTAACACTTGTTTCGTGAGAACATTTCATGAGAGCAAGCAAAGCTACGATGCAAACGGCGTCTGCTAGGTTTCTTCTTCTTCGACTAGCTGTTGGTTACCGAAGTCTCCTTTCGCTGGACCAGCTCACTGCTCGCTTTTTGCTGCAGCCGTCTCCTTTTGCAGCTGAACGTGGAAGGCGACTGAAAGTGTCGCGCCTACGCGTTGTTGCCCCTCGATTAAATGTAAAACGTGAACCCGCATCGGCCTCACCACGATGAATCGCTTTTTTTCAGCTTCCCAGCCTTCGTTCTAAGAAAGACACGAAGGTCGAATTATGGCTAATTAGCATGCCACGTGTTGAATGTATGGTATTTATGGTGACGTGAAATTTTTTATGTGTAGATGTGGTGTCGATATGCGTATCTTCCGAAGTTAAGAAAGGCGAATTCATCCATAATTAATATATCCATAATATAAATGTTCATCCAAAGTGCCAGAACGAAGATAACAATGTTAAACTGACTATTGTTTCGTGAGGAGAATATTCTCCAAACATTTGTCAAGATTGCTTGTAGAATTATCTGTTTGGCAAACTACTTTCTCTCGTAAACGACATTATTAAGCGTGTTAACACCAGACTATGCTCATAGAGGCAACCTAGATTTAAGCGTATAACTACATCGTTATCTGCGAAAACTTAATTCATTTAAACTTAAGGTGCAATTCAAGAAAGTGACCGATGGAATTACTTAATTATTTGGTATTATACTACTGTCATGATGTTTGCTTCAAGATTAATTTATAATTTATTTATCAATTCACAAAATGCTTTCAACTATCCTTTTATAAAATTCGATACGAAGTAGTATAAATTATATAGAGTATAACATCTCGTTACTATATTACAATCAGTTTATTATTCTTCTTGTTTCTATGCAATAAAATTTTCTTTGGTTTTTTTAATAGGTTGTAAGAATTTTCGAATGCCATTGAAAGCTTTTACTACTACGATAAAAGAGATAAGATTGAAATAAAAAGAAATATAAAAAATAAAATTGAAATATTAGTGAGCAAATACATTACTTTATAATACATAGAATTACGCAAGTCCACAACTTTATTTCATACAAATGAACAGGTGTTTTATGCAAGAAGAAAAAGGTATTATTTAATTATCAACCTTCGAGGTTTGAAAATGTTGAAATATAACTGTCTTCGAAGAAGGGTCGCACTCGCACAGAAGGCCACATTCGCATGACGGAATAATTTTGTCCTCGACTAAAATCACCTGCAAACGAGCAGGTGTATCCTTCGCGTATAGGAATTTGAAAAGTTTAACATTGAACCGAAGTTATACGGTATCTGTTCTGTACTAGATCCTGATAATAATTAAGACAGGAAATTGCGGCTCATAAAGTAAGTGCTTTACGATTATGATAGTATGTTTTTCGAACTCTCGCTGTTTAAGAATTAACTAACTAATTGTTCGACTATCAAAAGACAAAAACCATATGTTTAACATATAAAAATCATTAAAAGATTTTGAATGACAATTTCTAGCGTAGAACCGATAAAGACACGATTGTTTATTATTGCATCAGAAGAATTATGCGTTTCATGTGCTACTAATTATACATTCCTTCGCGATGAATGTACCTCGAAGCTCGGCGCAATTTTGTTTTTCTTTGACAATTTATGAGCGTATTTTTTTAACGCAACAGCACATGTAATAAGCTGATGTTTTTTGACGCAGTCAAATTTTTCTGGCTCCCCTTCTCCTTCTCTTGTTACTCGTAATCGGAAAAGAACGCGTATACCCGATTTCGTGGAAGACTTTTTTGATACGGATAACTATTCCTAGCGGTCTTGTTCTGTGTCACGTTTCAGTTGCTGTTATTTACAGATAGAACTCCCTCGAGTTCGTATTTCTAATGTCGAAAGCGTTCGTTCAATCGCGCGAAACGCGATAGTCAAGCTTTAGAATCAATCGCGTGTCTCTTGATTAATTCGATGAATTATTTTCCAAGATCTATTCCCTTTCCCGCGAAGAAATGAGGAGCTTTTTGGTCTGGGTTCGTATTAAAGTAAATTCGGAGGTAGCTCTTAACTCTTTTGATTCGTTCGTTTACATGAAAAAAGAGGTCAGCCAAGTTTAAAAGAGTTCTTTTCCGAATTCCGTCTATTCGGAAATAGTAAGGAATTAACTCAGACGATTAAAAATAGTACACTGTTGACTCTACGCAGAAAAACGTTTTAATGGAATGCACAGCTGTGTTTTCGACTTCCCTCTGAATTTCCCGATGTTTACACGTTTATACATGAAAAGGCGAATTGTATAAATGTTAGAGGAAATTTACTCTATCTACTATTATGGTTTTTCTTGAATTTGATTGGGTTACTTGTTACTTGAACGCATGGAAGACTACTTCTTCGTACGGTACAAAAATATAAAACAGTATATTTATCAAATATAGTATATTAATATATAGATCGAATAAAGACATAGAAAATCCGACATCGATACACATATAAACATTTAATTTGCAAGAAGATCAGTACTACGTAGATTAAATTATTATGGACAGAAAATAAGAGCGATGACTTTATGACATTAGAAACGTATAACAACTCGATAAATCAGCTTCTGAGAATTGTCAAAAAAATAGTACGAAGCGTAGTTCTCATTGAACGTTGTAAATTGCGAATGGAATATAACGACCAACGACGTTATGAATTCTCACCGCGAGGAAGACTCGATGGAAACTGTCGTTCCAGTTGTCGACAAACTGCTACCGTTTATAGGGTTGTTCATCCCGTGCGAACGATCTTAACGAGTTGAAACAACTTTAATTAAGCGCATTACGCTAGGCCGTCCCATTGAACTTTGCCTGTCGTTGTCGTGCTCTGACACGAGGAAATAATGCCTTTCAGCTCGAATTACTACCGACTTACTGTTGAAGCACGTGTCCTATATACATATGTCTATAAAAGAAATTTTTCACTTTTGACGAATCTAAAGAAAAATTCATTTAATTTTTGATTTGTATTCTATATTGAAATATTTCGTGTACTTCTCTTCGCCTTTTTGGACGTATGTATTATATCAAGAAATCGATGACGATCGTCAATTTGTTATATGATGATGCAACTATAGATTTAAACTGGTTGAATTACGATCCTTGAATTTTATTGAGCGTTTATTAAAACTTTGCAGCTTTGCGTTGAAACAAATTTCTCTAATCATAATCGCCGGCGAGTAAGACGGGAAGTCGTTTTATTCATGGTTTGTTTTCATTAATCTCGGCTGAAGATCCTTATAAATTTGAACATTACTCTACGATGACAAAGCAATATAATGTAACGTTTTATGAAACAGATACGTCATATATATTTGTCTTATTTATTGAAAAATTAATATACTTATATGTATAGTATGTACTATACCGTGCTGCCAGCAGATTAATCTAAATATGACTGAAATATTAAAATAAGCGAATCTGTTATCCAGAAATGTAAAATTTTGAATATGTACATATATTAATGGTATGGCAAATTAGTTCTTAAAATTTTAATGTTTCAAGCATTTCGCCGATCTAGCTTTCAAGTATATATCAGAAAAGCCTACAAGGTAAAAACCCCTCTTGAAAAATTTCAAGTACCCCGTGCTTCTAAACGAATATGTTAATCCTATTTAGATGCATTTATGGGGCGTTGTACATTATTATTTACAGAAACTACATATATATCCTTACATTACGCACGAATTATTATTGAACGTAGTACACAATTGCAATTTTTCTCTTTCCATTTCAAATCTCTCCCCTCTTCATTTTCTAACACATGCTCAGCCTGTAACTATTAACCACATGACCCAACACATTCATTTAAAAAGTTTCTATCCACTTTTAACTAACGTAATTACTTAATTTTTAATTCTTCTATAGTGTATATCTTTCCATTTAAAATAAAAGATAGAAAAGAACTTTAGTCGTAAAGCAGAAAATGACTATACCGTGAAATATCAACGTCAGATTACACAGGATCGTTTGTTGTCAGGACGTGGAAATTACGCAGACATCAGGATCACATTAAAAAGAAAAAGATCCTTTTTCACGTTCGTAGCACACGTTACACCTCCTCCGCGAGGTGTATACCCACTAATTTTTCATGACCCGTGACTCCGAGACGAGGAGAATGGGAAGAAAAAAGAAAAAAGAAAAAGAAGAAGAAGGAGAAGGAGAAGAAGAAGGGGACGTACAGAAAAAGAATTCCGACCATCCCGCGGCGACCGGTTTCCTCTCGTTCTTGCGTCCCTTCTTCATTTATTTTTCTCATCTCGCACCGGTAAATCGATCTCATCCCTGTGTCTTCGATGAAATCGAATTCGTCGTACCGATTGTCACTGCACTTTTTAGCCTTGAGCGACTCTTGTAGAACATTTAAATCAATAAAACATTTAGTACGAAGAATTTGGAAATTTTATAATTTTTCTTACGTGCCACGAGAATCATATTTTTCTAATACAATTGATGGTTTCAATTTAATTTGTTAATTTAATTATCCTTATTTTCTATACAATTTTAATTATTGTACGCATATCTCGCGTAATAAACCCATTGTCATCTCCACTATTTATACAAAAAAAGAGAGAAACAATTCTTTGATTTATAATTTTCCCTTATTCATCTTTGAACACCAATAAAATCGTCTTTAATCTTTTAATGTCCTCTGGAAAAGGTGTGTTTAAAAAGAATGTGTCGCAGCACCTGTTGAATGAAATTAATTTACTCGATGTTGCACTTTTACAAAGTGAGTTATAACAACACGAAAAGCCTAACGCAATAGAAATAATTAATTTTAACAGAGATTTTTCTGTATTTTTTCGATATAGGCATGGCAACCGCCGGTCTTGAGGTGCGCGAGGCTGGACGAGCGTTGCGAGTGCAAACGGAAGCGCCGCATCTCGTTTCCATGGGAAGCGGACGTTTGTCAACGGCGGTGACCCTACATCCTTTACCCGAAGGTAAGACTATATACGCTTGCTGGATGTAATAGCGAATTGAAGATGCTAACGGTGGTGTACCCGACTGCGGTAAATAGCGTCTATCCCTGTTCGAACTCGTAAAGGTGGTTTAAAGATGACTCAAACTGATTTCGATGTGATCTAATGGATGGTTAAGTGTAGGTGGGATTTTGAATCTGACTTTCTGGGGGAAAATAATACTGTACGAAGTTTTCAGGGTAACACGGTTAAGGGCTGATGTTATGAAATTCTTGAGAAAGTTATTGTTACTGCGGGACTCTTTATGAAAAAGAATGAATATATCTTATTGAATTTTTGGAAATTTGAAATTAGAAATGTGCTTCTTAACTTTATGAAATTTGACCGCATTCAAATCGATATTGACTTACTCTATAGCTCTTTCCGAATCAATTTTCTCTTTCGGAATAAATTTTCATGATTCTAAGGCGAAAAACGGGCAACTATCTACATCGATAAAACATAATATCACGAAACACATTCATTTACCGAGCATGAGAAAGAAAAAGTGGGTTTCTTTAGAGAATCAATTAAACGTATAATTTTTTACTTCGCTTGTATCTCGAAGACAATTAAGACAATAAGCGTTTGCTAGATAACGCTGTATCCATAACAGGCAATGATTCATCAATTTTAATCCGTGATTCGAACATGGTAGTAATTCTGTCTGATAAAGCTTAATAATGCTATATAACTACGATCCAACGCGCTAGAACTTCCACTTTGTGTGTTACGCAAATGACGGTGGGGAGAATATCTCTGGGAAATGAAGTCTAGTTAATTTCTTCGAAGCGATTTTCTTGGAATTTTGTCGTCTCTACGTTTCCTCGTTGTCTATAATGGACTACATTAAGAAGTCGAAGGTATTCTGAGCGTACATACTCTTGGTAATTAGGAAATTCGAGGAAGAATTATTACGATGTGTACTATTCCGTATCTTTGTTTATAAATTATTCGTATAATTCATAAACCCATTTAAAAAGTTTTTTTAAACTTTAAGGACCATTAACGGTTATTCGTTGTATGGTGCTACATACATTAATTTTTATTTATTTAACACGTCATCACGAGTTTTATTAAAATGATTGATAAGCCTAATTTTTTCTTGTTTCTGTTCAAACCTTCTATCTTCCGATGCAGCGCGATTCCAGCAAATCGTATGTAATTATAAACACGCCTCTCAGACAGCATTTATAACATTTAGATAATCTATCAAACAAGGGGAAACCGAGATTCATCGATAAAACGGGGCCACGAGCGGCGGTACGATTCGCAATTGGATGGTAGTCGTACAATTAACTTGATAAAATTCATCTATGGATCCAACTGATGGATCTATTTGGCATTGAAATAACCGAGACATACCGGGATTTCTCGCGTGCTAAAGGGCGACGGAGAATTTTTAGAAATACATCGAAGACGCGACAGGAAGCCGAGAGGTCCTCGACGTGCATCGATGTCGAAACCGGAAAAGAGTCGACCGAACACAAATATTTGCATTCACCGCACCGAACAGATCGAACGGGCCGAACCGTTTGGCCAATAATAATAAAGAATCGCGATTAGTAAAAGCAAGGTTCCTCGCGAAGGAAACTAAAATTTCGTAATCGGTTTTTGTAATTTCTCGAACGGTGCCGATACGATCGGTTTTCCGCGGAAAGAATTCGAAGGAGAATAGAGTGATGTGTAACGATCATAACGTCGATGGAACGAGGTAACAATGACGCCGTGTCTGTAGTATTCGTGTTTTCCGCGGAGCGTGAGACTCTTCCTGTGCGATGAATGCACATGCATAATTCCATAGTTTGGATTTCTGAAGAATTGGTTTGCTTGGATGGTAACAGGATACAATGTTGTACATACATGTACTATAAACATATCGCAAATCGAATTGCCAAACTTATGATTTAATTAGAGCCAATTAATGGACACGAAAAGTAACTTATTGGAGCGTCAAAGTAAATTAAATTCTACGTATCTCGAAACAAAAGTTCAACTATCAATAAATACAATCGTGTTGCATTTCCAATTCGACCTACTATCTAAATTTTGTCCCATTGAAAAAATCGTGCCGATCAAATATTTAACCGGTTCCTTCGAAGCTTCGCCAGTCGGAGTCGACGACGGTCGATATATCGATGTGAACACTACGATCCAAGATACTCCTTCTTTCTTTCTTTATTCGCCTATCGTGAAGCTCTTCGTCATTTCTATGCGTGCATTTTATGTCCGTGTACGTACGTTCAATAAAATGACACTGTGTAAAAACGGTTGATAACCGCGCCAGAAAAAGTGTAACGCGGTTAGAAGTGTTTCTCTGTATGGCAGTTCGCCAACCGGAAACTTCTCTAAATCGATAAGAAAGCAATCTCGAGATAACAATAAATTAGTAGGAAGAAACAAAGGAATATATCGATGAATTTACTTGACTTGTATTATTTTTCCTGTTTCTCCTTTGACGTAGAAAACGTGGAATTCATGGTATTGGTGCAATTTGGAATTCTTCGACTCGTGTGCGGTCCGCGTTCCTTGCATATATCTGTTGCTCGTTGTGTTTATTCGTTTTATCGCTATTGCGAGATTCTTGTAGAGCGGTAAGTTGTATCGTATTTGACGTTGAAATACCAAGGTATACTTTTGAGAGTTATAGGTTGGAATTTGATGTTTCCTTTTAACGAGGATTCGATTGCTTCTAGAATTTTCTTTTCTGGGGTTTTGTTTAATGTTGATTTCTTTGCAATCTTTTTTTGGAAATAGTAAAAGTTCTATTTCTTTTGACTGTCGTAATTAAATAGTAGTTGCAGTTAAACGTAAACAACTTAACTACATTGTGTTCAGAAATCATCAACGTAAATCACGCAAGTATTTACACCTCACGTTTTGTACGCGGTTTCTTCGCGCAGCGAAGATTTCAGCAAACGTGTCAGAAATAAACCTTGCGCGAAGGAACGTATACCCAGAATTGAGGAAATTTTACTTTGCGTTTGCCAACACATTCGAACTTTTACGAAAGCACACGAATCTAAACAGCGCACTAATTCTACGACATCTACAGCATTTATAAACTTTACCAACTAAAACTTCCTCTATCACTTAATTACGCAATCCTTAACGTTTATCTCTTAAAACTGCGAATTCGCCTGATATCAAAAGAACTTCCGTTCTTTTAGAAATGACCTCGAACGATCCAATTAACATAAAGATTCCACATTCGTTCAACTGCTATTCCTGCTCCTCGATCTCTGATCAGAAAACATAGAGTTGGTCTAACGCCTATCGCCTATCGCGCAATTAGTATCTAATTACATGGCAGTCGCGTAACAATGCATGAACTTGATATTCCTACCGTTTTGTGACAGTAAAACAAAGTAGGAAAAAGTGAATAGCACGCGGAGGAAGTAAACGTAAATGAAGAAAAGGAAGAAGATGATGACGATGACGAAGAATGTGAAGTAAAAGAACTAGAAAAAGAAGAAAAAGTCGAAGAGAGAAAAAATCGTAAGATAACGCGATGTTCGTGTACATTGACGCATATAAAATAGGTAAAGAAATATGAGAACGAAGTAAAAGTAGAGAAAAATGAAGAAATTGATGAAAGACGATGATGGCGATGAAGAAAAAGAAAAAGACGAAAGAGAAGGGTAGAAAAGATCATAAGGCAACGTGGTGCCCATGCACATTCACGCGTAGAAAGTGCGCGTGCGTAGCTGCGCACATGACGCCTCTGTACGCGGTATATAAATGGCGTAAAGGCGTTTACGCGGTCGAAGGGGAGTTGGAGAAGAGGACAGTAACCCACAAGGAACGTTCTGTCTCATAAGCGTGGTGCGTTGCACTTAAATATAGTCGGTGCATAGAGAGGAAGATAGAGAAAAGTTCACGCATACGTATATGCGTACGTACCGTTGCGGTGGAAGAAAGATAGAAAAAAAGTGTAAGAGAGAAGTCGAGAATGCAATATAAATTATTGCATGAGTCAATCCTCAAAGTGCCGTATATTTTCAGGCGACGCGACGTTCGTTCTTCTCGTCGTCCTATTATTCTCTTTTAGCACAACGGGCTCCCTGCTTGTTTGGAAGTAGTACACTCACGGATTCGAACGGTCAACAGTATAATAGTATGTTCCTTTCGTGGGCTGTTTCCTACGTCGGAGACGTTTCTTAGATCTCTCGCTTAAAATTCGATAATAGGAAATCCCGTAAGATATTTTTGTTTCGTGTTACATCAAGCGAAGTTTTGTACGATGCAAAATGTAAAATGCGGAATAAGGTAGAAGTCGAGATTTCGATATTGCCCGAAAGAATTAAACCGTACAGGTTTGACTGATCAAGTGGATCGAACCTGCGAATTACCACGGTCGTCGATTATCAGAAACCAACATAATCACGCTAAATATCGTATTATTCGTTCCGGAGACGGAAACTTTATCGTCGATCGATACATTTCGCAGTCGCATTAACCTGATCCGCTGGATAGATATTAACAAAGACCCATTTACCTGTGGTACGGGCGACCTCGCGCGTAGAACAAAACGATTGTCAGGAATTAATTTCCCTGTTTCTCGTTTTCAGTCCGTAACTGTCCGACGTCATTGTTTGACCAGCTTTTAACACGTTCAACTAGGCTTGAGCCGCTGATGGTTTAAAGTGCTGTGTCGGCGCAAGACACCGTGGTGCTTCAAAACAGAATTGTACGTTTTTAACACTTTGGACCGTGCGTCCTGTAACTGTGCTGCGTTAGTGTTGGTTTTGTACTACAGCTGGGAGAACAGTTAAAAACTCTGTTGACAGATGGAAACAAATTTCTTTTTTAAAACAGAAATACTCAAATTAGTGATAAAATTAACTTTCTTGCAATGGAATCCGAATAATGGTTTCGTAAAATGTATATGAATTCCGGAGAATGTAGTATACAAAGTTATGTAGAAAATACAACATAAAAAATGTGAAGCATCGAAATTCTTCGTTGGAAAAGTGAATATAAATACATATGTACTATGAAACACTATGAAACACTATGAAACACTACGAAACATTATAAAAATATGTATATGTAGTTGTTATGAATAATATAAAAACACGTAGTTATTTATATAAATAAAGAGATTTTAACGCATAAATTTCCACTATCAGATGGTTTTACAACGTTTATACGTATGGATAACGATATCATTTTCTTACTATGTTTGGGATTATGGCACATTAAAAGACAATTTGTCTTTCGTTATCTAAGAAGCAGCTTTATTTCTTCCAAGATAAAATGGATATAGCGTTCAGATAACGTGCAAGATAAACAAATTGTAGCTGAATTATTTATGAATATATAAAAAGAAGGAAAAATACACATTTGTAATTTAGCTTAAAAGTTTTAAACTTTTTGTTTTAATTTGCTTTTACATGAAAGTGTTGAGAAAATCCAAAGGTACTGACCGTTTTTTTTTCTTTTCTTTTTCCTTTTTCTTTTTTTCTTTTCTTTTCCCTTTTTCTTTTTTTTTTTTCTTTTCGTTTTTTCTTTCTTCTTTTTGAGTGGAAGGGTATATTTTCGAACATGCATAAAGTAAGTAGTAATCTATACTCAAACGAACTGGATAACCATCGTTCAATGTCGACCAAGGACACAGATAAAGAAAAAGCAACAAAAAAAGTTTTAGAAGTTACTCATTTTTACATCGTTAGGAATGTTAGGTGTGGAAATTGATCACTTTCACTTACCAAAGCGCTTTTCCAAGCGAGTTTGGAACCAATTTTAAACCTATTACACTTACCTACATATTTCCCATCTCTCTAAGAAGCAAAGTAATCAATACGTATCCCGATGCGTGAACAACATAGGAATGCAACAGTTTCGCTAAGATATCGTAATGCCAGAATGCAAAAAGATCACAGTAAAGTTAAGCATGAGCTAACTTAGGCTGATCAAAATCGTGCCGAGCACAACACGTTCTCGCATCTGTTTTTTTTATTTTCGTTGGAATAGTATGCTGGAATAGTAGCTTCATTGAAATTTATAGTCGAACTATATCGTGCTATAGACGAATCACAAAGAACTTTCTCCAACCCGGACAAAATTTCTGTCGAATTGTACGTAATGAAACTTTGAAATATCTAAATTCAACGATCGTCTTAACTACTCAATTTTTCCTGTTTAATTTCTTGCGTCAGATCGGATCCCTTGATCTCATTTCGATAGAATATTTTCCCATTGTTTAAGTTTGAATGTTACCGCAGGATAGATATCTCCTACGAAAAATTTAGGAATTGTCTGAGAGAAGATATGTCGTCTATGTATACGTGGAACGCATATGTATACTTTAACGCTATGATTGTCATTAACAAAGTTGCTAGTCGATCGTACCAACAAATTTTCGGAGCGAAAGTAGTTAAAAATTTCATCGGTTCGTAGTCGTATTAAGCATCGTTTGGTATACAGATTATATATATGGAATGGTGCTCTGCAAAAATTAGTGGAATTACAGTTTGTAGTGTTTGTAGATTATCGATACGATCCGCTGGCTACGTTGTAATTGCGTAGGACTCTCGAAATCGCAGCGACGGATCGCCCGGATTTATCGGGTATTACGCAACGCCATCAATTTTGTTAATGTATTGCTCGCAAAGCTAACACTGGAATGTAGATAGAGCTGTTTGTGATTGAGCTACTCGGATAGATTGAAATTCGTTTTGTTGGAAAGGTGTAAGTTTTCGAAATATTCCAGATATGTAGGATCTACATTTTGAAGAACAGGGAACTCAGAAAAGGAGGAATGAAACGATGGAGGAGGAAACGGAGGAAAAAAAAAATAAAAAGGAAAAAAAGGATTCAAAGGTGGTAAAAAGGAATAAAAAGGAATAGAGAAGTAGAAGGAAATGGAAGGAAAGAAAGGGGAGCAGATTGGAGCGCGTCGCGTTCTGCCGACTGCAAAATAGACGAGACTGACTCCTCTGCGCGAGGTATATTTTGAACGTTGCGTGGCGGAAACTTTTCCAAAAAGACCGAAAATGTGCGAGAGTGCACGACCGCGCCAAAACTAAATATAACAGCCAGTCCTTTGTAGAATGCGCCACGATTTACTCGCTGTTCTCACAGATTGGCGCGCGCGTATACCCAGAGTTATTTCGCGCTAATGATCGAGCCGACCCTTTCACGGAGAATATCCTGCGAAAAGGAGCGTGCACTTTTTTTTTTTTCGTGTTAGGTCGCAATTCCGCGTTTCTACGCCCTTTTACCCTCGAATGCGATCGATCGTCTAAACGGAAAGAGTATTTTACATCATACGGAGGTAACTAAGTTCCCCTGTCTTTATCCTCGATTTTGTATAATTCGCTTTTCCAACTATAAACAATCCAGTTGGCTCGTTTGATCGAATTGCACAAGAAGATGAAAGTTATCCGGCAGATGTATTATTAGAGTGACTTGACGAATCTCTAACTAAAGATCTGCATAATAAACTATTATATAGAAAGTTATTTACAGTCTCTCTGATTAAAGGTTATTTCACGCATCGATTGCATCGTTAGAATACACGACATGGTTGTTTTCTTCTAACTAGAGATAGCGAACGTTTGTCCCTTATGTTTCTACTGTATACGTTTTTGGTAACGTATTGAGAAATTGAAATGAATTTAGACAAGGCTATATTAAAACGTTAAATTCTGGTTTCCTATTTTCATTTTGTAAGTATACGCGTTTTGTTATTTTTGATGCAACTAAATATAATGCTTTAAAGAACATTATTTATTTTGATATTAATACTTTAAATGTTTTTTCTGCTATCTCGTAATCAAATGCTTCAAAAAACAAAAAGTTATAAATATAAAATTAAATAAAAAGTTAAACAAATCCGTAACACCTCGATTTCAATATTCGCCTAATTCATTATGTCTTCTTTGACTTTTTTCTCGCCTTCAAAATTTCTCTTAAGAAAAAACCAATTAACCATGACTTAACACGTACATAATTCACTGCATCCCTGCGCGGCAGCCAATTGTTCAATCAAGCAGATGCTGCGATGAATTTCTTCAAGTTTCTTAATTTAAGCGCATTGTTAATATGCTCAGATGCATAGCACATCGGAAAGAAAATGAATCGTAATGCATGTTCAGAATGTACGTCCAAGCATTCGCTAATACGTTAAAAAAAGGAATTCCACTTATCAATTGAATATTAAAAAGATCAGAGGAACTGGGCTTGCTACCATAATCCATGTTAAATGGCAACTTCAGATAGTATGGATGCCATGTAGATTGAAGGTTTTAGGATCTTGATCGCGTTAAAAATGATGCAGAATACGCGAAAGCTGCTCGAATAAATGCAACTCTCACGATAGCGTTTCTGAAAAGCTGAATAGAACTTAGAGTCGTGCATAGAGAATTGGAACAACATAATCATGTTGTTCTTGATTGTTGTTCATAATTTGCTGAATTACAGCGAAAAGAATAATAATGAAACATTAATATGTATAAGAAATATTGAAAAGTAATAGCAAGTATCTTTCTTATTCATATTATCCGTTACCACGAATCTACAACTCAATATTCAGCATTCGGTATACCTACATACGTGAGTATATGTAGAATGCCTGTGACGCTTTTCATGCAACTTCGAAAGCCAAGATAGTTAATTGCGAAGATGGAAGCAAGTTTAGTTAGTTCTGGTAGTGGTTTCCTTACCGTCTAGAATAATAGTTGAAATTGTTGAATAGTTTCGCATTTCTCGAAAACCGAGTTACCGCATTACTCTCAAATGTAGCGCACACTCTGTACTCCAGCTTATTTTCGTCGCATTCTCTCCAGATCTCAACTCGTTCGATGTTTGTGCCCGACTATCTTTCGAATCCTTCTGCGTAGAATGCCAATTGTTCGTGGATTCGTTATATAACACTTTAAACAATTGTTATATCCCTAATATAAAAGTTCTAAGTTTCTTAGTAACTAGTTACATTTCGTACTTTCTTAAAACGTACAATATTTTGTTTAGGTAAGTTAACCCTTGGATCGAGTCGAGATGCGGATATTTCTGTTGTTGGTACCGGCGTCGAGTCCATTCATTGCACGATTGAAAATAATAACGGCGTGGTCACTCTTCATCCCATAAATGGAACTACGGCAGTCGATGGTGTATCGATAAATTCACCAGTGAGACTCGCTCAAGGTAAGACCTTGACTCAGATACGAATGACCAAGTATAAACTTTTTGTAAACCTGCTACTTGGTCAATTTACACCGTCGAAATTAAACCTCGTGTTTTGTATTTTATATTTGTATTTGGTATTTAGTATTATATACTTCATGTACTTAGGAAACGTACGTAGGAAAAGTGTAATTTTTAAGTGTGTAAGATATAATTTGAAATATAAAAATCTACATACCTAAAAATATATTAAGAATATTTTCAGATGACTATAAATGGGAATTTAACGTTTCAGGTTGCATGCTGTCGATCGGCAGATCGAATTACATGCGCTTTAATCACCCAGCCGAAGCGAAACAATTACGATCTGTACTGCCACACTCGAGAATCTCCATGGCGCCTATAAGTTTCTCCCTACCGGATAACCAGCTGCAGGAAAACTATCATTTAGAAAGAAAACCACCGGTGGCGCCACGAAAATCACCAAGAAATTCCTGCTCCGACGAAGAAATAGGTTTCCTTGGAAAACTAACGAAATTCGAAATGTTATCGAAACAAAATAGAAACAATTGCGTCTCTCCAAAAGTGTTTCCAGCGGGTGCTATTACCACGAACGTGCCTGCCGATCAAATTCTCGGTCACTCGAGATCCTCCAGTTTAATCTCCCTAAAAAATGGCAATAATAATTCACCGTTACAAAACTTAACAAACTTGGAAAGAAGTCGTTCGAACACGCCATCCTTTAATTCATCCTCACCGGCTCATTTTCTCAATACATCTTCTCCAGGTAGCTGTTTCGCCTCTTCCTCTCCTAACTATTATAGCGATGAGAATCGTCAAAGATTGGATATCAGAACACCCAGCAGATCCAATACGCCTAATCATCAGCATCAAAACATTTCATTGCCGAATCATAATCAGATTCAGATGTATTCAACCGCGGAATCCTACCTAAAAACCTACAAACCATACTATCGAGATAGCAATAACGAGAACAACCAAAATCCTCATATCCTTCAAACGATATCGAAGAACAATGTGAATCAGGGAGGTCTTATGTCACGAAGCTTCACCTGCCAAAAGTCGAACGATCTCGACGACCTGACGACAAGGGACTTCGACATGAGTCAAAGTTTAATTGTTACCAAGACCACGACAACCGAGTATCTTCAGTTGGAAAAATTTGGTTCGAATCCTAATATTTGCAATAGTCCCAGTAACGGAAATTTTTGTGGTGGAAGTCTGAGGAGCGTGGCTGGAGCGCAGGGTTTTGGTTCGAATCCGAACATCAAGAGGATACAGCCACCGAGTCCTGCGTTTAATCGTAATCCCAAGTACAACGAGCCGAAGAGAAGCTTTGGACGGGTGAAGAGCCCGACTCCTAGTACCGGAAGTGGTTGCTCGCTGGAGGAGCTACGAGAGAGACAGATTGACGCAGAGAATAAACGGAGAGAGGCGGAGAATAAGAGGAAACAGGCGCAAGAGGAGAGGCTACGAGAGCAGGAGGTCGAGAGGCAAGAGAAAATGAGACTCGAGGAAATCCTTGCCATGTGCGCGGAGTACGAGAGGCAGAGCACCGTTGAAAAGCCAAGACAACCTAATAGGTGAATGGGTTATTTGTATTTTTTGCGAGAAGATTCGAACTTATCGCGAAACACTTGCAATTTTTGATACATCATCTAAGACCGTAGTACGTTATGTTGCGTACATTACAACCAACTTTAGGTTTAATCCCGCTACCCTTTTTTGACGACGAGTAGCTGTTTATCTTGGTTGAAAGAAAATAGAAAAGACACAGACTGTTCTCATGCTATAGCGATATTATTTTCTTAAGGGTAAATTCTACCGTAAAGTGAGCTTTTTAACCCTTTTAGTGACGACCAAAAGAATTGTATCTAAGCGAAGAATAGAAGAAATATAAAAAAAAGTAAGTGATATTTACAAAATTCAAAAAGGAACATAGAAACGAAATAAAGAGAGAATAAATTAATGCCAATTGTATTTCAATATTTATTGAAAATCGTACTAATAATACTTCATCAAAATCGGTAGGAAAAATGAAGAATCAGTTTCCTTTTATAAACATTATTTGCAAATAAGAAGAATCATCGTTTGGTCATAGTTTGATGTAAAAAACGTAATGTAAAGTATAGATACTGCATTCTCAATTATTTGTAACAAAATTTCTAATATCAAAACACAAAACTAAATGATAAACCCATGATGCGCAGCAAGCGTCAGAAGGATTACTTGCTCCAAAACAAGTGATTCGTGTAGCTGGTATAACATCACTGAAATAACATTCTAATATTATTCTATACATTTAAGATTATCCGGCTGCTGAAAACATGTAATACTTACTTATTATTTCCAACACAAATAATTTACTTAGCTTTGATGGTTACTAATGTGTACACCGTGTAATCCTTTATTGTACAGATTACAAATTGTGCGTGATCTTTGCACAGGTCCAGCAAAAATTTTACTCTCGCCATGTCGATACAAGATTATTTTGTGAAACATAAGGAGATATTCTGTTCTAAACAGTGTTATATAGACCTGTGATTACAGTCTCAAGCAAACCTCGTGTCAAATTTTCTTATAACAGAGAAATTCAACCATTTACAACGTTTTATAAATTTATTTTAAGATAAAGTTCTATCGCGATGCTAATAGTAAGACGCCATCGCATACGCAACGATGTATCGTTGTTCGGCACTAAAAGGGTTAAGACCTTTCGCCAATCTTTTTGGCAATTTTTTTACAAAAGTCTTGTACAACTTTTCCCGTCAACATTTTGTACATATAGTTATCCGTATTTGAGTAAGTCACAAGTTTATTCTTCTTTATTTGTATATTATACAAATCAATAATGACGATAATCCAATAACTAGCTTTTAGTTTCAATACATATACGTACATCACTAAATATAGAACTAAATATACAGGTTGTATAATTTAAAGTCTACAACATCTTCATTTTCTTTCACAGAATCAAAACGAATGGCTCTCTACCACGAGACAAGCGACTCGGTTATAATTCACCTTTCGACAGCCCGAAGAGTCCATCTAAAAATCAACCACACTTCTCCTTCGACACTACGAAACAATCGAATTCGGCTTCATACGAGAACGTATGTGTGCAAAATTCAAAAATCATATTCCAAAATGGTAACTCGCCGAAGAATCGTCGAAATCAGGCGACAAGTCATACAGACAGTCAAACAGACAACATACAGAATCATCCACAAGCGATCACGCCGAACAACAATAACAACAGCCAACCCATGATGTGGCCAAACATTCATGGCAACGGGGACCATAGTTTTTGCGGTTCGATCTCACAAGTTCGTAACTCGGGTTACGAGAATACGGCAATCGATGGGTCGATGTTCAACAATAACGGTGGTAATTATACGCAGATCGTTGACCTAACGAAAGACACTTATGGAACCATCCAACTGAATGGGGCGAGGATTAACGGACAACCAAACTACGACAATTCGATAAACGGGAACGTGAGCTTGTATGAGAATGTGCTGATTAATTCTGTACAGAACAACAATCAAAACAATCATTCCATGCCAAAGAAGAATGGTCAGTTATCGAAATCGTGCGAGATGATCGAGAACAAGCTGGCAATATCTAACGACGACCTTCTAGAGGCTATCGAGCAGCTTTCCATGCTTTCCAAATCCAAAGAAATTTGCACGATTCCCAAAAAAAACAATTCGGAGAAGGACAACGCGAAATCGAACGAGGCTAAGGCTGATAAAGAAAGGAAGGAACTCGAAGAGGAGGACAGAAAGAAGTACATAGAGTTCCTTCAGAACGAGAAATTACATATCCTTGGTAATATGGACGTATTAAAAAGGAGCGTCGCAGATATTGAGATCCAGGAAGAGGAAATTAGTAGGGAGGTCCGTTATTTAAATCCTTTTTCTTTCAACTAAAAGATTTAACAAATTTTAACTATGCATTCTACCAACTTTTTAAAATCGAAGATTTTTTTTCAAAAGGAAAGATGTTGTTACCATCGTTAGTGTGCAGTAGTTTTCATCTCTTTCCCATTTCTTATCTATGAAAATAATACAAGAACTTATTTTCATATTATTATTATTTTCATATTAGGTTATGCACGCACTAGCGACAATTTGTCGCTCTCGCTCACATCAGTGGAAAGTTCAATTTCCTCTTCTTCTAATAACAAAAATATCAGCTTGCAGTCGTATCATCAGATGCGCACACACCCATCTAACTAAACGAATGCCACTTTCGTAAGTGACAAAACCATAGCAAGACAAATCGTCCCCGGTGGCCTATACCCTTTAGCATTAAATAGTACCGACGAATGAATAATTTCGAGTTTAAAGATACAAGTGCATTCGATGGTAAGGATAATCGAGAACTGGAACCTTATCCTCTTATCTACGTTTACCTTCGAGTTAAAATTTATTTACTTTTTCTTATTTCGCAATGAGATAAGGTATTACCCTTTGCTCTTAGTCTTGCTCCAGCTTACTCAGTAACGTTCAAACATTCGTGCATCAAGCATTTCTAAATAATACATTTTAGAGGGAAGAAACGAACAATTATGAAAAAGCTCGTTCTCTTGTTTTCCAGGATCAAATTCCTAAAACAAAGTTTAGAACAGGTTATTAAGAAAAACAATGGAATCGTTTCTCCTATAATATTCTTTAAGCATTAATTATGTGCATTTTGTGTGTGACAGCTCGAATTAGAAAAAGCACTGCTGTCTGCAGAATACGAGTCGGAATCGTTGAAACTCAGTCAAGACGAGGGTGAGAAGATAAAAGTACAGATGCGGATAAACGAACTGGAGAGACAGATGGCCGAGGATAACACGAGTCAAGCAAATTTGCAAGCGGAAGCAAAACAGAGAGTGCAAAGAGCTCAGCAGACTTGTAACAGTTTGGAAGAGGAATTAGCGAATTGCGTGGATGAAACTATGCAACAGAATATCAGCAAGAGACTTATGGCTCAGCAAGACGTCCTGGAGTCAGAAAGGAAGGCCTTTGAGGATTTGGAGTTTCATCATTTGGAAGAGGAAGCGAGCAAACTGGCAACCAGGGAAGAGTTACAGAGGTAAAAGTATTTCATGCACGATTGTGCGATTAAATTTCTTCAAATCCTTGTTGGTTTTTCATCCTTGTTTTATCTTCTTTGTGATACATTTTTCATTCTCAAAAATAATTATATTTTTATATAATTATATGATAATTATATTATATTTTTATTGTCAATAAAGCTGTCTCGTATCAACTGTGCATGATCGATAGAGTCGTTCAGTAACATAGAATTGATTTTATAGAAATTTTAATTGTTAAACTAATCCACGAAATGGTTTTTCTTTTACAAATTAATATATACTTTAGTATGCTAATTATATGGTGATTGACAATTGAGTCTAACATAGATTTGGCGATGTAAATGTCTGTTTTAGATACTTGAGCGAATTGACAACCAAGATAGAGACCAGAAAGGTTCGATTGAGCCACTTGGAAGCACAGAGATCCGAAGCAAAAAGCACAGCGACTAAAGATGCAAGAAGCCTTGAAAGGCAGAAGCTGACGCATTTGAAACGGTTGGAAGAAGTTAGTGAATTTGTAGATTATTTACAAAACAATCAGAATATTTTAGTTGTTAATGACTGATGTTCATGATTTTTGTTTGATCTTGTCTCTTATCGTCATAGGGTCGAAACCGAGTTAGAGCGATTAACGATGAACTGATAAAATTAGCGCAGAATGCTTGCGAAAACAGAGACGAGAAACGATCTCCGAGCAGGGAAGACTTCGACAGGATCTCCAGGGTCACTACTGACTCTCCCATTGTAAACAATCAGGGCAGCTTGGGAAGGAAGACTATCGAATCCCTCAAAGAAATTGAGAGAAATCGACAGCTTCATTTAGCCAAACAAGGTAAATGGCTTTACAAATTGTATAGCCAAATGTGTTAAATAACAGAAAATTTATTTCTACGGACGCACTGTAATAAATAACAAAATGAATTTTAGAGAACACAATTACGAAGAGAATTATCTAACAAAATATTTAAACAGACAATGAAACTTTTGATGCTATTAAATTATTTTCTACTTTACTCGTGTTATAGGTAGCCAAGTAATTTCGGAAGAAAGACGAAGAGTGGAGGAATTGAAACGAAGAGTTCAAGATGAGGTTCGGTCGCAGTGGGAAGAGAGGAAAATGAACTGTACCTCTTTTAACAGTGTTGAGTCAGGAGAAGAATCCTCTAGTTATTCAACGGGACCAACAGAAAGGTAAGTCACATGTTCAATTATGCCGCCTTCACAGCCCAAATCACGCATTCTTTGCTTGTTCTCGTAATGATGCGTTTTTCTGAACGAATTTACAGATGAACGAATGCTAGTTCGCTCCCCGCTTTAATAAAATTAAAAAATGATAGTGAAAACGTGAATCCATTCATTTTATTAGAGTGGGGAGCGAACGAGCATTCATTCACCTGGTTTGAACGCACCATAAGAAAGTGAGAAGAAACGAAAATTGCATGGTTTGTGTTTGATAATCGCACGACAGAATCCTGAAAGTCTGAAAGAAACGACATGGAGACAAGTACGTTCTGAATTTTGTGAAGCGATATTTTCCATTGTTATCTTTCTGTAAATTCTAAACATAAGTACATTGAAAAATGTATGGAATATAAAATGATTTCACAAACATTTGCAAAGTTTACAATTCTTCGAACGATATATAACGAAAATATAGATAGGTAACTGATAAAACATTTTTGAACATAGATAACGTGATTGCGTAACATTCAACAAATATAAAAAATTTAAAAGTGCTCACAGTGTTGCTTAGTTAGTAAGTGTACAGTATAGATATATTCTTTGTACGTGTGTGTACAGTATACACGAATGACGAAATCGCCTCGTTCTGAGTGATCGTACACAATGTCACTTTAGCAATAGTGGCAGAACGTGTCTTATCTGTAGATTTAGTGATAAAAAAAGTCCTCGATGCAGTTAACAGAAATAGGAAGCGCGTGCATTTTTTGATTAAAAACGATCGTTTGTATCTGTTCTACGGTTTCACGGGGAGACGCATTCGCAGTATAACGCGTCAACGAAAGTCGTAAATTCTTGTCTCGATACGATAATCGACGCCACGAACCAGCCGATCCCCTATTTCGGTTAAGATAATAGGGGTAGTTTGAATGATTGTAACACTGAGTTAACAGTTTAAATGTAACTCTTTACTCCCAACAACTTTTGAAGAATATAAGTGTCCGCGAGTGATGCGTGTGGGAGATGTAGAAGTGTTTTGAGCGAAGAGTTGTTAGCAAGTGATTTTCTGTGACGGTAAGGTTTGTATGTAGGGAAAACTAGTAATGGGTGCTGGCTGTTCCTCGTTAATGGTCGCTCGCGGGTGGAAGTGGCCCTCGAACATCAGACATAGGATTCCCATGTTTTAC
Organism: Bombus huntii; assembly: GCF_024542735.1. Classification (NCBI taxonomy): domain Eukaryota; kingdom Metazoa; phylum Arthropoda; class Insecta; order Hymenoptera; family Apidae; genus Bombus; species Bombus huntii. The sequence continues at coordinate 14,008,329 of NC_066245.1, read as the reverse complement.
CTGAATGAGCAATAACCCTAAGGAGCTTCTCGACTTGAAAGATGTTTGTAGTAATTAAGGGCCTTGACAGTAAAGTAAAAAATGCTAAATCTTATGACGGTTCCTTAGGATCCGAGTAAGCATGTTTATAGAACTGGTGGCCATCTTGACCGAAGGATGGATTATAGTATATGGTAGGATCGCGGGACTTAATAGTAACCATTGGTACAATTTAATTTATCGATTTAACTGAAAAGTATAATTTGAGCTGTATACAAACGCCAAGATGTCAAGAACAAAAGATTTCACTTGTTATGCGTTAAAATATCGTGTAAATATTTCTGTAAATATTGTCAGACACGTTTATATGTTTTCAGCATGTTGTAGTATCCCGATCAACTAAATTCTGATGAACTACAGGTAAAAAACAATGAAAGTGCTGACGGGGCGAGAAAGATGGGAAATCTCGATGGGCCATATACCCGTGGCCCTTTACGGCATTGGGTAATTAAAAAAGGTGTACTTGATCGTGGGTCATCCACATCTGTGGAACACATGTGCGTGCTAGGAATACCAAAACCGTGGTATGAAAGGTAGCCGTTAGTCAGTTGCAACTAGAATTGCGAGGGAGCTACGAGTAGTTGCGCGTTAATTGTTACTCGTGAATTGTCGAGTCGTTGTAAATTGTGAATTGTGAATCGTCAGTTGAGTCAAGTCGAGTTGAGAGCGAGTTGCGAGTTGATTAATCATTAGTTGCCGAGTTGTTATGAGCTGTTAATTGTAAGTTGCTAGTTGTGAATGATCAATTTAGTTGTCTTAGTTATATCACATTAGTGCATTAAGTTCACGTTAAATAACCATCGTTTCCTGTTTAAATCACAATAAATAAATCTATAAAGATCGTTAACCAGTGATTTCTACGATACTAATATCGCTTATGATGGATATCATGTTTGTTAACACCGGTCATCAATGAGTTAGACTCTGATTCTGACTAGTTTATGTTAAACATTGGTATTTTCTTTTTTTAAAGAAAGAAGTGAAGCACGATTTTCGCAGGATTAATACGTACTCAAGATGTGGCTTTCCGTAACATTTAATAGACCTTTACGTAACAAATAGTCACGAGTTTTTCCTTTGTTTGTAAATGGAACGGGTTGTGCAAGAATTACATGGCGCACGTGATCTACTCGCGTCGCGTCACTTTTAATCGGGCAGTTTCGTGAAACGGGAATCTCATCGAAAGTAAAAGGCGTCGCAGCAACCTTGATAGGTAAGAAGGAGCGACGCGAGGAAGCATCGGAATCGGCGTCGACGATCGTAGATTGTCCGGTTGATTACGCTGCCGGCAATAAAACGCTTTATCGGCTCTGCTGCTTGTCCCGCGCGTTACTTGGATACGCTTGGGTGGGGTATTATCAAACGATACGGTATCTGTTGCAACGAGCTGCCTTTCCGCGGTTAGCTGACGCTGTTGACACGTCGTTTCCTCGTCATCTTACTCGTTGTGGTTAATGAAAGTGTACATTGAGTAGGAACTCTGGTAGTTTGGATAGACTCGATAAGATAGACGTTGCTTATTGCTAGAAGGCAGGATTTCGGTGATCTAGAAACAGATAGAACAAATATATATTATAGGAATCTCGCGTGAGTCAGTGAAAAATATAGAGTTCTAAGTGACGAGCTTTGTGAGTTAAACGAGAGTTATAAATGAATGGATCTTAAGGCTTCGAGAATGTAACACGTGCATAGAGGATGGTTCTTGAGAGGAATATATGTGTTATACGGAAGCAGAACCGTTAGGAAAAGTTGAACTCTAATCATATCGAGCTTTGATTCTACAGTCGAGAAGTTTGTAAAAAGTGAAATTTATCGATTTAACTTCTGGATAGCTCATATGAGCGACGGATCGCGTAGTAACTGTCTTTGATAATGAAGAAATCGTGGAACTTTAATCACGATTGTAACAGAAAAATGTGAAATTTTATTTCAGTGATAAGATAAACGCAACTCGAACGAAACATATACGAATCTTATCAAATTTTACGGGTATATCGATGGTAAAATCCGTTTCGTGTTTCGAGTATTCCTCTTCTTAATTTGAAAATAAAGCAACGAACGATTTACGAGAAATAGAGTTTCGTGATAATGAATGGGATCAGAATCGTAAATGCAATTCGAATAACGTTTGTTGCAGAAGAACGCATCGTTGCATTGTAAGATCATAACAAAGGAAGGGACATTGCGATAATGCGAACACGATGAGTCCAGCTATATAAAGATTGATTTATTTGATAGGTAGTATTCGTAAAAGTGTATTGCGCGGCTTTAAGATTTATCGTGGGACGGAATCGAGTAGAAAGTCCAAAAGATCGATCGATGACCTAAAGAAATCGTCGCTGATAAATGAAGAGACTATAGAAAACGGACACTGTGGAAAGAAGAAATATAAGCAAAATTAATTAATAAATAATTAGAGATTCTTTGTCAGAAAGTCTTGTTTCAACTGCTTATTGGTATCGTATTTTATTAATTATATCATTATATTGACACCAAACTGTTTATGTATACCTATATCTGTAACGATTATTGATTTCTAAACTTCAGATTACATTGGCAGACTATAACCTTTGTTTCTCATAAGCAAACGGAGCCTTGATAACAGAGTACATATATGTTATAGAAATTACAACAAATGTGAAAGTGTCAGAATATACTTTGACAGAATCATCTCCGTTTATAACCATGAGATTTATCAAAATATTTTTATCTACTCGAGTAAAAGTTAGAGATTAATCTTATTTGGTGAGAAGAATTTTACAAAATTTCAAAGAAAATTTAAAAAAATATACGACATACGTGTAGACGCAATCTCGCAAGGTTATTCCACATGCTGATGCGTGCATTTTTCGAAGGTGAAAACGCAGTCAAGGAATCCATTAAGACGAAGAGCAAGGAAAAAGAAAGGAAATATTTATCGTTGAAGAACGTCGTGGTATCGTCTACTCTAGAGAAAAATAAGAAATTGATAGTAAAATGATGCAATTGAAAATTTGTCAGAAGTCGTGTTGAAATTGTGTTAAAGGATTTTTCTGGAGGAGGCACAGTGGTCGCGTGAGTGATCGGGAGGGTGCGAATTAAAGGGAGGAGAATGCACGAGAATGAACGCAAGGGAAGTGGGTGCGTCCGTTTTTAACGAGGCTAGGTTCAGAGGATGCAGCTTGATCACTTTCCTAACCAGCAATCGCTTTTACATTGTCAGCAAGGATTGGCTTTATAAAAATTTCTATCGACCCTTGGAAACGCACTCGCGCGAATTTCGTCATCGGTACTTGTGAGTTTAGAAAGATTTTGTTTTTACATATTTTTTTCTTTTTTTTATAATTTTTATTGATTAAATGTTTGGTTGGTCGAGAAGATGTAGGAAATTTTAAGAAAAAGTGTTTCAAGTTAGAGGACAACTGATCTTTGTAACACGTATAAAATTAACACAATTGTGTGTTAGTTCCTTAGATAATTATACAATACTTATTGCATAACTAATGACGAAGCATTCTATAGCTTCTGAGAGTAATAGCAAGAGAAGCGCTCTGTTCCAATCGAGGCGTACATTTCAAAATAAATTCAATAAGATTAGAATTGTCCGCTGTTAATTCCTATAAATTAATCCATAAACTACAAAATTGATGTCACTCTTGTTTGCAGCACGTGCTGAATGTACGATCCTACCAAAGAGAGAAACTTAACAGTTAAGATAAATTTGATCTCTTCGTTCTATTCAAATATCATCTCTCTCTCTCTCTCTCTCTCTCTCTCTCTTTCTCTCTCTCGCAGGTAATACTCGTTTATCAAAGAACTTCTATTTCAAGTAGTTTACTCAAATTTCGACAAGATATCCATGAGAATGCTTCCATTTGAACGACAACTTTATAGTATATTTGATCACACCTCTTAGTCAAAATTACAATTTAACAAATACAAAGATAATAGCCTTTCTTCGCCAAACCAATATACCAGAAATATATTTTGAAACTTCCTCATATGTATTATAACCTTTACTCCTGCACATTTTTACAAGAAAACGATAAAACAGTCATTTTGACGAATTCTCCTCTTCAATAAGGTAACAGAAGAGACGATTGTACCTAACAGGATCACCCTGTATATACTTCTCTCTCTCTCTCTCTCTCTCTCTCTCTCTCTCTCTCTTTTTGTCTGCTACGGCTCCACCTCTTGACAATGACCACATCCATGGACACTGAGAGCTCGGCAAAAGGAGCAAACGAAATGAAAAAGATGACCCTGTTCCTGGGGGGCCAAGGACAACGTCTCCATAGCAACGGGATTGAAAAGAGTGTCGTCCAGTTCGGTTGAACATTGTAGAAGAATTAAATGCTATGCTGGTGGCACCGTCGAACCGGTCGACCGAGTCACTTTGTACTTGTTAGGTTTTAATAATACCTGCTGCGGCTATGGCCTCGCTGGTAGTGGCGATCCTCGCCAGCTAGAAGAGCCTGCTGCCTTCTCCGGCTTTTTTCGCGATCTCGCGTGGCTCGAGTTTACGGGACGGTGTTCGATACGCGAAACGAGAAGCACTCGAAGGAAGATCACATTGGTGATTACGTAAGATAAAAACCGGTGATATTCGATGCGGTTGACGTAAATCAGTTGGAAGATGCATTGCTCGTATGGTCCGGTTACCACGGTGCTTATGGCTGCTTCGAATTCGTTACCAACCAACAATCCAATCGTTTATCTCGTTCCATTTATTTTCTGACTTTCTTTGTAACTGTCGAAATACTGTAGAAATCGTTGGTCGAAAATTTCGTATTGTTCTAGTTAACGATGCATCGAATCGTTCCTAATTCTGAATTAGTGCTGTAAATTATTAGTGCCTAATCCTTCGCTTAATTTTCGTATCGATGTGATTTCCATTTGTTTTGCGAAAATTTTCACCGTAGATATTATTGTCAATGCCAGCTTAGATTCTTTTGACGTGTTCCGAGATGTGGAAAAAAGTAGACATATTGCTAGTTTAAGTAGACATATAGTTTGAATATGAGTGAAAAGGATATATAGGATAATAGGAATATACTTTATTTATTCGTTTTTTATTGTTAGAAAAATGTTGCGATCCGTCAGAGTTTATTTGCTTTTGGTGCAATTATACGATGCTACAACGGCAGAATAGAATAGTACAGAAACAATGCTAACAAACAAAAAGATAAAATAGATATATGATTACGTAACTCCGATGTTACATATGCTATTATAGAGGATTAATTATAATCTTAACTCAACTATAAAATAAATAATCTCAAGGCAACTATGTATATTTTAAAGTCAATTTTAAAATCAATATGAATAGGAAAGTAATTAACTTTAGAGTGCAAATACCGCAAGCACAATTTAATTCAAAAAATTGACGTACAAGTTTTCGTTTATCCTTGTCATTAGGAATAAATTGAATTTCTTTTATCAATGCGATTTCGATGATCATTTGAAAATAGAAATCAATTAACGACACTAAATTTATAGTGGTAGCGGAAGCAGCGACAGTGCAGAGGGTGGAACCAACGAGAAATTGTCTGGTAGCAAACTTTCGGAGCTCACGTCATCCAGTCCAGGACCTTCGAATAATTCCTACAGTCTGCTCCAAAATGATAACGTGAGTACATAAAAAAGTCTTCCTCCAAAATTTGCATCTTCATTAGCTTTTCTATAATTAGTAGCTGTTAAGGTTATATATTTTTAGAATACTAACTCTTCAAAAACATAGATATATGTATGTTCGCGATGAAAAATATCGATTAGCGATTAATGAACTTTTGCAAACATTTGTTCTATTGAAAACGGAATGAAAAATGGTCCTATACAGAAAAATTTGGTCAGTGCAGATGGAAGGGAAATGCACATTTCCGATTAGAAAGTACTTATTAACAGTTTCGTGGCATTCACGATCATTAAAGCTTGACGAGACGGTTAACTCGAGACTGAACTCGTGACCGTGACACAGCAATTTCTCATGAATGTTTAAAGCTGGTTTAGGGTAAATTAGAAGAGACGCATATTTCGTCTAGATGCCAAGACTTTCATGCTTCGAGAAAAATATAACTCATCTTGGCTAACGAAATGTCGAAGACTTTTGACGGGTCGAGCCGCGTTCTAATTTGTATAAAGGGAGCAAAAAATTAGTGAAAAGAAATTTTGTTACGAATTTGTCTGAACATCGGAATTAAGTCAGGGCCATTTAACAAGATTTCAAATGAGTCATGGTTCTCTTTGCTCCACGATTTCGGCTTTCTAATCGTTGATAGTTTTGTCAAAATATCTACCGCTACAATATGTTAGATAGATCATATTTTCAAATATTTTAGAGCATTTCAAGTGGAAAACACTGGAATGAGATTGTCTCACATTTGATCTTTTATATTAAACTTGAATGATAGAATTCTAACTACGTCGATTAGGACAAAAAATGAAACAGAAAATTAAACGGATAATGTTGGTGGTATACATATGTATATAACAAAAAGAAAAATCGATAATTATAGGAAATTCTGTTTCTTATCGCTACTGACGAGTTTCAGCTTAAAAGTTCTATCGTCAAAAAGCAAACAAAAGGTCCCGTCGCTATATTTATCTACTGTTCACCGTGATGCCGATAAAAGTTGAGTGGTTAGTCATCCGATGGGATGTTTATTCATTTTAAAATTCGAATCAATTTCTGGTTTGGTTTGCGTAAAATGCATTGAAAACAGACTAATGGACAAATAAGTGCAGTGGAGTGAGAAATTTGGAAAATTTCTAAAAGCTGTAGCAACTGCTTATTGCAAATCATTGTATGTACAATCTTTCTATTTCAAAATTACACGAATTTAAATCATTAATTGTATTTAGTCTATATTCCATCCGTCAATAAGTTTATAAGTATTACTTTTTCATAACCTGTTCTTTAATTCATACTTTTTATCAATAGCATATGTTTTATCATTTTTGCAGAAACTAGTTTCTAAAATCACTATTTCGTTACTTATTTCACGATCGTAGCTTGTTTGGAATTTAATATCCATTATATTACTTAATATTAATATATTAATACATTAATTCAGTATTATTTAATATACAAGAAAAAATGGAGGAAAGCACAGAATTAACAGCGAACGAGTTTGTTATTCGAAAAGTTTTGAAAACGAGAAAATTGATCGTGTATGTCAAACTTACTCGATCATTTCAATCATCCAGAACATTCACTTAGACAGCCTAATTTTAGTAATTACGACCGGCGACCACTGTACTTAACGGATTCAATGAAATCATCCGGGGTCGAGGAGCAGCTTTATATCATGTCTTTTAATGAAACGAAGACAGATCTTAAATTACTTGCACACTAAGAAAAGTTTTAATACGGGAAACTTGTTTCATATAAAGAATCTGTAATATGCTATTAAAAAAGAAAGATTCATGGAATATTCAACTTAGTTTCTTACATTTATAACCATCGTTGGAATATTTCACCTTTGCAAAAGTATGACTGCAATGAGGCAAGTATGACCACGATGTGAAATTTTTCATCGAAGTGAAAGCTCATAAGATAAATATATTTATTTGGTAATCATTTAAAGAAACGTTATTGATTGTATTATTTATTTTTATATTCGTAGTATGTGGACTTTTTTATATTATTTATAGATTAAATTAATTTCCAGACTATTTTCAATATTCATTATAATAAGAATATTTTCACACGCGGTACATTACAATCTGTTCTTTTGACATTTATACGAATCTCGATATGCACGAATCACCGTAAATATTAGTGTAAAATTTTTCTGATACGCGTTTTTAATATTTACCATCTCCTATTAGCAATTCGCGTATAGTACGCGATGCAGTTCGCGTTGCTCGCATACGGGCAGTGCTCATTAACGCATAAATATACACGCGAGACTTGTATCGTGAGAGCTGCATGTACACGTGAAATTACTGTATAATCATGACATGTTTATTAAGATTTTCAGACGAAACTTCCGGAATAGTGTAATATGTCACGTTGTTTCAAAAATGTCGCTTTAGTACTATCAAAGACAGCTTTCGAGTATTAATAAGACGAAGGTGCTTGCCTTTCCTATGTTCATTTCTCTCGATAACGTGGAAGACGTCGGACAATTCATTTCGGAAGTTACCGTAAATGTATACCGCGCAGTGAATCTGGTCTGGACTAGGTGTTTAACTTGCCAATTTCTGGATAGCTTTCTGAATGTTATAGTCGTGCTAACATCCTGTTACAATACAGATTTCATCTTTTAGGATATCTGTTGATTTCATTTTATGATTTCATTGCACGAGCTGTTTCTAAAATAGGTATGTGTAAAGTAACGACTAGGAATCCTATTTTCATTTCTATTGGATAATAAGAAGGGTAATGCCAAATCTTTTTTGCGTAAATTTATCTCTACTGATAATATAATTAGTAGTCTGTATTTTTATTTGGAAAAGAAATAATCGGGTTCTTTGTGTCTCTTTTCCTTTAGTCCAAAGTTAGACATTTTTCATTCTCAACTTTTATCATTAAATAGTGTTCCAAAAATGACTTTGTGATTCCTTTAGGGTCACAACTTATAGGAATTTTAGATCATCGATACAAATTTATCAATCATCCCCTCAGAACTTTCAGGAAATATTGATACTCGTCAAACATCAAACGATTCTTTCTACAAACTTACTGTCAAACTGTTCAAACATGTCGTATCTCTAAATTTAAAATCATATTTTCAAAACGATCGACGAACATTTGTATACTCGCGATGAGACCTGATTCGAGGAAGACGTAATTTCTCCTAGCAGCATATTCGAAAAGCGTCACAATCGCAAGAGACCAGGCGACGTCGAGTTATTTTTTTTTTTTTTTTTTTGTTTCGACCGGACCCTGAAAAATTCGCTTCGTCTACTTGTTCGCGCGGACGAAGAAGTTTTACGGTCGACCGTAAGGAATAACACGAATCGCTTCCTCGTATGTGTTCCACGAACTCGTCGATTTTCGCGTGCTTCCTTTGTCGACTCGCCGTTTCAAATAGCGGAAGGTCTCGAGTGTGATGACCCCTTTTTTTCCGCTGATGGAAATACGCTTCTTATTATCAACAGTATACACTTGTATTTCAACGTGCCGAATGGTAGAATTTTTGCAAATTTTGAAAGGACGATGTGTAGTTTCATACGAGTCAAAAGTCTCATGTAAAGAGTGTTTGCTCTATCATAATAATCTTCAAGATCTGTTAGCTGTAGTATTTACGATAAAACGACGAAGAAGAATTGTATAATTCGTATACGCTGAATAAAAAATATCAATGCACAATGTCATGCGCACGAGACGATTTTATTAATAAACGAGTCTCATTTCCGTAATGGAATCGTGTCTTTCACGATACGTAGTTTACAGTACTGAAGAGAAACACGAACTTCCGAACGCGTATTTCACAAATATCCGCTACATTCTGGAGCGAACGCTTTCGTCGCCGGCTGTGTATTTTTGCGATGATACTTGCGTATCTAGGACTCGAATGACTCGATACGTCAATGTTGCAAAATCGACCAACGTCTATGTGCGAATAGAATTTGCGAATTGACCATCACTATCAATTTCAATTTCAAGATGTAATTTTCCTCATAAATTCCATTTTCCTTTAGCCAACATTTAATACGATTAGAAAAAACTTAATTCATTTTTTACCTACGTTCAAAACATAATATCGACATATCCATACCTTCTAGAAAAAAGCTTTTCGACTTAACAGTAACTCGTGATGAATTGTTACGAAGCAACAAAAGGAGTTACTTTTCAATTTGAAATGAATTTCCTGTCGGTCTTCCTTTTATTTTTGTCGCGTTATTGATTTAGCCAGCTCAGCGTTTCAATCTGTACGAAATTTTTTCAGCCTTACTTTCGTACCACCTTTTTCAATGATTCATTGTCACGATTATAGCTACGCGAAAAGAAAAATTTACAAATGTAATTCAATCGTACGCATAATATACGAAACAGTGGCCATATCGTTTTTACGCGATTCAAAGGCGAGAAAAAAGATGATAGAAGTAACAACTCTGTGCAACTTTGCTAACAACTCGTAAAGTATGTAATTAAAATGAAAGTACAAGTATTCTATAAATGTCGATCTAGCATTTTTACAGTATAAAAAAGATGAAGAAATATACTATTCAAAATCTTAGATGTCCCAGAAATATGTATGTCGTATCTTTTCGCTATGAAAGTGTACTATTGTCTAGCTAACTAACCGTCATTTCAACGTTATGTGATATTTTCATACGTTACTAACAATGTCTAGAAGGTTTTGGATATGTATTCATAAATTGCACATAAAGATACAACTATTGTCCAGTGATATCTTTTTTCGAATGATCACTATTTTCCGAATGATATTTCAGCTTTACTCGAAACCTTTGAATTCATTGAGCATTCCAAGACAATAAAATCAACAATTTATACAATTTCCACCCACGTTAATGCGATTCATATTTCAAATCTCGTCATCTTCGCTAAGGAAAAGAAGAAACGAGAGAAAAAACGAACAGTGACATCGATTCGATCAAAGAATGATAAACAAAAATTGTTTTCGTCGGCTTACGACTTACGCAACTCCGCAATACTACGTGAACTTTTTCACGGCAACGCTCGATGTCAAATAAAATTCACATAAAACCCAGTGACGCAGATTCCTCAAATGCTACGCAGAATACAGAAGCAACTCTGTATCCCCTCTGTATCATTGTTAAACAAATGGATGGTCATCGGCACCTTTGGTGCCACGAATAATGACTTTGCTCGTGAATGAGCCACTGATTTCCCGAGCGTAGAACAAGATTTCGTGAAGAGGGAGGGAGACGCATTTTAACCTGCGACCAGCCTGTTGAACGACGAACGTTCGTTCGTGGACATCAGTTCTTCACTGTCGTTCATCCGTTCCGAACCGAAGAATTCAACCGCTCGGTGTGTCTGACCACGTTTCACCGAAGCTTCTTATATATTTTGTTTGTTTATAATCGAAGGAATTAATTAAAAAATCGAATATTGGAATTCATTAAAAGTAACGATCATTGGATAATCCTCATCGATGCTGGGTACTGGAAGATATTTTGTTTTGTAATTGTACGATAGTACCGTTGCCCCGTTTGTCTCTTTGTTTGGAAATAGTAGTAGTACTGTAGAGGATTTCAAAATGTCTCTGATGTGGATGAGTTACATGAAGAACAGGACCAAAAAGAAGCACGTTCGTCGGCGACGAGTAAGTGATAAATAGGCGAAGTGTGTGAATGGTCTTAAATGGACTTACATACATATATCTTTTATAACTAGTTTAACGTTGCATTTTGTTTTCTGCTTCGTTATTTATTTTTTATTAACAATAACGAATTTTTGCATGACAATTGAATAACGTTTCGTCTCTCGCATAAGAGAGTAAAAAATTATACCGTTTAGAAAATTTATGAGACTCGAACAGCAAAGCTGTATGTGTTACTTGGTGATAAAAATAGTGACAGACGCAAAGAACAATCTTAGAGACAAGCATTACAATGAAGAAACGAATGATTATATTTTTAGATTAAGAATGATAGTGACATATTCCAGTGTCTTTGGATTTTTTAAATATTTTATATACTTACTTACTAAATAGATAAAAAATAGTATATAATTAATTATAATCTTACCAGATTTATAAAAATCACGAATTCTAGAATTCAATTTTCAATATCATAAATGAAAAAAAGTCTCGATGAATACACGTGCGAAGCAAAACATGACCGAAAACAGAATGTTATTACGTGAAATTTCGATTTCAGTGAAAGTTCGTTTAAAATCCGTTCTCCCCGATTGTTCGAGCCAACGCATGATGCATTATTGTCGAAGAGGGTTGCCCGTTTCAGCGAAACAAAACGGTACACGAGCCCTTTGACTAACGGACGAAGAAAGACAAAAAGCAACGGGTATTATCGTTCTCACTCGTACGCCATTCTTCTGGCTCGCCTCATTGCACAAATTTTTCTCGTTAAATATGCTTAACTGCCTGCCGTGACCTAACGAGCGTTGGTTTGAATTATTTCCAGCAATCCATTAATTCCTTTCGTTCCTTGCCGCGAAATGAAAAATTACCAGATTACGAACGAAACTTTAAGACTTTGTCACGGTCGACGCGACATTGACTCGTCAAGTTCGGATGGAAAAAAAAATATGGGAAGAGTTTCATCTTCAATTGGTTGCATCCTCTTTTGAATCGATTCTTATAAGATTATCTTTGAAAGTCTTCTTTCCTCGAAGAAAAAAAGAAAAGGGAAAAAGATGTTTACAAGGAACAGCGTAAACAGGTGTGATTCTCACGCGTTGTCTCCTCCGATTTGAGATTTATAAATAACCGTAGGTTAGAGAGCGAATATATGTATAATACGTAGTATGTATTTACATATACATCTCTGGACAGATCGCTTGAATGTAAATTAGAGACGATACATAGCTTTTTCGTTCTTCTCTTTCCTGTTTGGCATTTTTTTTTCTTTTTGTATTTGTATTTCCTTGTTAATAGAATAATCGTTTGGATTATTTTACATATTGGACAGATTTTACTCGATTATTTGTAGAAGACTCAGTATATTAAAGTGATTCAAATGCTGCAAATGGTAGATGAGTTAAGTTGATTTTAATGGAAATATCTGCCTAAGTAATATGATTCAAGTAGCACTTACTTTTTTCATTTAACACGCGATATTCGTTTGTATTACAGATGAGAGACGATCAAAGGACATCAATGGAAGGCGAGAGACTTAGCAATAACAGCGGTGGAATAATCGACGGAAACGGAAGTCGTCCTCTTTCACAAACTTCCAGCGAAATGGATACCCTTGGACCACTGCAACCGGTCAAACATCGTGAAAAGGCAAAACTGCAGGTATACTGATCTTTTTTCCAATTATACGTTGCGAATTAATCGAATCACAGTCATTTTTTAGTGCTTTGAAATGTAAATGTTCACGATAATAAACTATCATCGAAAATTATATTTCCATCGTCTTTTTAAGAAAATGAAATTCTAATATGTATTAGAACGTTCGTGTCCATAAATTCTAGATTCTATTTTCGCGCAGTTTGATGCGTAGCAGTATGGTAATACTGTTTAAACGGTAATTTAACTTGACAGTTCAGTTTCACGGTTTGTAAATTCGATGATTTATGGACGCAGAGGCCGCTTACAAGATACCTCCCCATCAAGTCGGAGTCCCTGGACCTGAGGCATCACATCGAGACCGCCGGGCACCAGTTACCCCTGATACACGATGTCACGGTCGATACGACCAGTTGCAGTGGTTACCTGTCAAAAATGAGCAAAAAGTTCCATCACTGGAACAAACGGTGGTTCGTCTTCGACCGGAAGAGGAAGACGTTGTCGTATTACAGCGACAGTTCGTCCAGGAAGGCGCGCGGAATGATCTACTTCCAGGTATACTACATATGTACAGGGTTATCACATTTTTTATATAGATATTATATTATCATTATTCAGATCAAATCATTATTCAGAGATTTCCAAGAATCTACCATAACTTTACATGGTAAATATACAAGTAAAATATCAAAAAAATATAGTAGATAATACATTTTTTATATTATTTACATCTATACGTAATTATATTCTATTTATACGTATTGAAATGCTTTTGAATAGATCCAAGAAAACAACAATTTTTTGCGAAAGCTGATATTGCTACTAATTGTGAACATTTGACACGAAGGGTCAAGTAGGTCAAAATGCGAGTTGTACTCATAAAACTGAAATGAAATAAACGGGGAGACTGTCATATGTAATTGCCTACTTACATATATGGATAGTACAACCTATCACGCAGAAATAAGTGATAGTACTTGTAGAACTCGTCGAATATTAAGTTGATTTTTCAATAATAGAACAACAATTTCAATAATAATGGAACAACGCAAAATGTTTTCTTATGTTTAGTCGATTGAAGAAGTCTATGTGGACCACATGAATACTGTACGATCGCCACAGCCGTCACTGACTTTCATCGTCAAAACATCATCTAGACTGTATCATTTAATGGCACCGAGTCCAGAGGCTATGAGAGTTTGGGTGGACGTTGTATTCACTGGCGCCGAGGGATACCATGAATTCGATCACGGTATCTGATAAATCGACCGTTCTCACGTTTCTGATCGAGATTCGTTTTATTCTCGAGGATCCTGTGATAACACGATTCCTCGGCTATAGCTTGTAGGTTTAGCCGAGTTGTTAGTTAAACGAGCTTCGTGATCGTTTGAAGATACATTTTGTCACGAGCGAAACTACAACCGCCTATACTTTGAAGCTGGATTTGACTTGCATGTCTAAAACACAAAGGTCTCTTAAGTTTTACAGTGAAAACTGATAGTTACATTGATGCTAGATCACTCGTTTAGGCAGCTACATACAAAAGTAAATCCGAAGTAATAGCATTAATCGTGAAAATGATTAGGGACAAAAACGAATACAATGTAGATAATGATCATAGCCAAATACACCTAATGAATCGAATGACGATTAAGGTGGATGAATCGATGAACGATTTATTTATATAATTTATATGATTTAATGGTGAAATTCTGGATCGATGATGGAAGTGATTATATTTGTGTCAACATGTTAAAAGACGAGGGCATTGATGGTACGTTATATTGAAATATTACTTATTGAAGTGTAGGTTGATTATAACTTGATTCTATTTAAACGATATGGATAAATTTTATAGGATTTATTGTTAAATTTTGTAGACATTATTAATCTAGTCTTCCAGCATAGCTATTTTCAAGAATAATGAATTAATATCCTAACATTTGATAAAGAAAGTCTCAGACGATACTTCAATGTGTATTCTGGTGTGAACCAGAAATAGTCCCTAAGAAATTGTAAATATGTCCTATTTTACATTTTACAGTTATATGTACTTTGACAATTTGAGTAAGGATCTTGATATTGTTTGATACCGAAGATTGTATGGAATAAAATCTTCCATATCTCTTTGTATACCCAAAGGAATTTTTAGAATACATACATACATGACTCTGAAATTTATATATTGAACTTTCTGTTTTAGAAATGATTGTAGGCCTTTCATATGTCTCTTATTGAATAAGAAAGGTTTTCTCACATACTAATTTTCTCTAGCACGCAAATAAACGCTGTTGTAGGTATTCATACCAATTTGTAATACGCAAATTATGAATATTCTCTGACATATATAATGTTCGTCTTTATGAAAAGTAATTTTTAATGAACGAATAAGTCTGAATATAGTATATGGTACGAATCAAGATATCTCAAATAATATTTAAAAGTTGAAAGAGCTTATAAATATAACAAAATTTAATTGAGTTCTATGTATCTACGATTTAAAAATATGTGTTCACAATATTTTAATTTTTGATCAACTGCCTTACATATCAAATCGAGGAATACCTGTAGGTAGTATACAGATTGTTGAATATCCCATACAATTTTATAACATAATTATATATATGTAAATGATTATTTGAACGCAAGGAATGATTGATTGAAACACATTGATCGAAATATTTTATGTTTATGATCTTTCTACTTTGTACGTCATTGACTGTTAGAATTATTATATATACAATTCACTTACCATTACATGTATCATGTAACTGAATTTTTGTTAAAAATTATCCCATTAGGTTAAAATAAATTATAAATTATATTATGTACTGTGCATATGGTATTTTTGGATATATTTACAAAAGATATTAAAATGCTCCTTATTAATAAGCTATTCACCTTGTAACGAATGTATAAATGCCTAAGTATTTTAAGAGTAATTGTCTTGTTAATTTCTGATAATTAAACATCTTAATTACTGTTAATTTTTTAAAAAATTTCCTATTCCAACAAAAGACATATTTTTACTTAGGTCTTATATCTGTTATTTAAATGAAATTTAATGAAACATGAATTTACTCAAGAGAATCATTAGCGTTTTCTAGAAGCAAATAGAGTAACATGGAAACTAAGAAATCGAATTAACAGTAGTGTCATTTATCTTATTTCTGATCTGGTTTTTGAGACAATTAATTCTATTAAATCGTTAATGATTACATATTTTATATAAGAAGGAAAATTCAAAATTTTTGTTTAGAAATATAACTTTATTCAATTAGCTGTTGTCCGTTTTTGTCGATGGCCTTTTACCATCTTTCAGGCAGTATCATAATTCCATGTTCATAAAACTTCTGATTTTTCCCAATAAAAAACTGAATTAAATGTGATTTTACATCGTCAGCGTCATTAAAAATTTTAGCATTTAAGGAGTTCTGCATGGAACGAAATAAATGATAGTCTGAAGGCGCAAGATCAGGACTATATGGTGGATGTGACAACACATCCCAATCTAGTTCCAATAATCTTTGGCGAGTGACCAAAGATGTATGGGGCTTTGCATTATCATGCTGGAAAACAACACGCTTACAATTTGCCAATGCTGGCTGCTTTTCTTGAACTACAGTTCGGCGAGTTGTTGAACGTACACGTTTGAATTAATCCTTTGGTTTCCTGGTAAAAGTTCAAAGTACAGAATTCCTTTATAATCCCACCAAGCTGACAGCATAATCATTTTTTGGTGAATTTCAGCTTTTGGTGTAGTCTGGGCTGTATAAACTATCCAATTTTGATCGTCAGTAATCAGTCGTTTCAGAAATGAATCAATTTCGTTGCGTTTCAGAAGCGAATCGCAGATGCTAAAGCGTTGCGTTAAATGAATTTCCTTAAGCTAATGAGGGACCCATATGTTGAGTTTCTTGACATAATACATAATATATAATATAAAGTTCCCGGTAAGCGTATGTATGTTCGAACTAATATCGAGCACTACTGAACGAATTTCGATATGATTTTTACAATTTTAAAGAGCATTTCTCGACTAAAGTTTAGGCAAAGATTAAGGATACATTTCTATTGTTTGTCTACGCCCCGATCGGAAATCGCGCGCGTGATATAATTTCGTTTCAAGAACATTTATCTTACATAATTAATTAGTTACAATTAATTCATATTTCACGAAGTACGTTTTACTAGTAAGTGCCAATACGTTTCATCGTGACATGACAATTGATGGTGGGAAGCAGTTGAATTTCGCGATGCTTAACGTTATCTATGAATGAGAAGTCGCATGTTTCTATCCTGTTTAGGATAGGATACACGTTTTTTTTTTATTTATTTATTAAAATTTACAATCAATTCTCGCATTGAGAATTTTCAGTAATTTTTTCTGGCGTGGCGCAGTGACATGGCTAATTATTTACAATAAGTTAATACTTATTATAGATAAATATAATTTATAAGTAAGTATTATAAATAAGTAAATATTACTTAATTTAGATAACTAATTGAATCTAACGTTTAGGTCTAGCGGGTAGTGTCTCTTCAGCCTGCGGATCTGGTCCGACGTATCAAGTAGTCCAGGAATTAGGGGATTTCGATGTTTGTTGATTCTTTTGCTATATCGGTCGCTATATTTTGCTATTTCCTCTTTGACTGTTGGTATCTTGAGGTCGCGATGTATTAGTTCATTGGTGACATACCAGGGTGCATTTATAATGGATCTTAGCGTTTTCGATTGGAAGCGTTGAAGTATTTCAATGTTGGAATTACTTGCTGTTTTCCATAGTTGGATTCCGTAGGTCCAAACAGGTTTTATTACGGTCTTATAGAGAATAATTTTATTCTGTGTATTTAATTTGGATCGTCGGCCAGTGAGCCAATAGAATTTTTTGACTTTGTCCTTTAATTGCTTCGTTTTGTCTGTGATGTGGTTTTCCCAGGTTAATCTCCTGTCCAGGGTCATGCCCAGGTATCTGACTGAGTCCCTGCTAGGAATTGTTGTATTGTTGATGGTGACCTCGGGGCAGGTTTGTTTCCGGAGCATGAAGGTTACATGTGTGGATTTTTTTTCATTAATTTTGAAGCCCCATTTATGAAACCACTTTTCCATAGAGTCGAGGCATCGCTGGAGAGTGGATGAAACAATTATCGGGTCTGCGTGGGAAGCTAATAGCGCTGTGTCGTCAGCAAATGTTGCTATTGTTATCTCTGTTGATATAGGTAAATCGGCAGTGTATATAGAGAACAACAGGGGTCCGAGAACACTACCTTGGGGTATGCCAGATTCTATTGGGAATGTTGTGAAAGTGGCGTCCAAGCATTTAACCATGAATTGTCTATTGGTTAGGTAAGACTTTAGGATGGAGTAATAGGTGTGTGGTAGGATTTTTTTAAGTTTGTATAATAGCCCTTCATGCCATACTTTGTCGAATTCCTGTTGAATGTCTAGGAATACCGCTGAGCAATATTTTTCCCTTTCAAGGGTTTGGCTGATAATGTGAGTTATGCGATGGATTTGCTCTACTGTTGAATGTTGTTTCCAGAGCCGAATTGATGATCAGGAAGTGTTTTCAAATCATTTAGGAGTGGAAGGAGTCGATTCGTTAGCATCTTCTCGAATAGTTTAGACAGGGTAGGTAAAAAACTGATTGGGCGATAGGAGCTGGTTTCATATATCCGGTTTTCCGGGTTTAGGGATGAGGGTAATCAGTGAGATTTTCCAGGCCTTAGGATAGTGTTCCAGGCGAAGGATAGCATTAAAAATCGATGTGATGAGTGCTATCCCTTTTGTGGGAAGTTCCTTGATTGCTTTATTGCCTATTAGGTCGTGCACCGCTGCTTTCTTGGGATTTAGGCGACTGATTGATTCTATAATCTCTGCAGAAGTGAAGGATTCAATAGGAGGAGACATTTGGAAGGGAGAGTGCAGGTATTCACTGATGTCCGCGGCAGCTTTGAAGAAATGGGGGTTTAAATACTTTAAACAAGTATTTAGCAAACAGGTTGGCTTTTTCTATAGGGCAACGCGCCCATCCACCTTGCGAACGGTGGATTATTTGCGGGGGGCGCGTGAGTTTCCTGGAAGTCTTCCATAGTGAGTAGTTGAAGTCAGCTGTGAGAGACAAATTGGCGAGATATTTATGAAAACAGTCATTTTTGTGATTTTTGATGATTTTGGTTAGCTTTCTAGTTGCGTTGTTTAGTTTTCGTTTGTCATCCGATGTTCTATGGGTCTGCCATACTCTTCTTAGTCTACGTTTTTCTGCTATTTTTTTAATATATAATGGGGATATTCACGTTTGCTGATAGAAGTCTTAGTAGGTGTGGAGGAGCGGATAGCGTTTATTATGCTCGTGTTTAAGTATTCCGTGGCTTCTTCGATATCTTCATTAGTTTTTAATGAAATTAAGGCTGAAGTTGAGTGATTAAAGACTTCTCTAAAGAGCTGCCAGTTGGTGAGTTGGTTATGAATAAATCCATTAGGTGTATTCTCGATAATTGTAATCTCGATATCTTAGCGAGATATTTTTAATTATGAAGAAGTCAAGTAAGTCAGGTATTTTGTTAGTGTCAGTGAGCCAGTGTATGGGTTCGTATGTGGTGAGGTAGTTGAGATTGTTGGTGATCAGTCTGCTGCCCCATTGGGTATGTTTGGCGTTATAGTCTCCTCCAGCTATGAATCTATTGCCCAGAGCGTCAAGGAAGTTATCAAAGTCTTCTTTGGCGATGGAGTGTCTGGCAGGACAGTATACTACTGAAGTGGTAATTGTACCATGGCAGTCTTCTATCGCTACGTTTGTTGCTTGGAGGTAGTCTTTCTGGAATGATGGAAGTTCGTAGTGCTTAATGCTGACTTTGATAATAATTCCGGTGCCGCCGTGGACCTTTCCACTGGGATGTTGGGTATGATAGAAGTTATAACCGCTTATTTTCAGGTAATTTTTGTCGGTGAAGTGAGTTTCAGATATGAGAATTACGTCGATTTGTTGTTGTTTTAAAAAGAGTTCTAGTTCGTATTTGTGTTGAGCTAGACCGTTGGCATTCCAAAGAGCTATGCGTCTTGGTTTATTTTGTGTCGGGGCGTATTAATTTATCCATGATAAGTGTTAATAATGATAGCAAGTTATTAATTTGTTCTGATTGTTTTTCGATTAGTTTTTCGAATCTGGCGAAGTTCTTCGTGTTTTGTGAACTGGGAACGCTATTATGAGAATGGTCCCTATGGGTTTTCGGATTGTTTTGATTTCCTTGGACTGCTTGGGCATAGGACATTGAAGTAGTAGAGAATTTTTGAGGACTGGGTACTTGATTGGTTATCTCTTTTGCTCTGGGTTTAGGGTATTTATTTGTGTACAGGGTTTTGTAGGCAGAGCAACCTTTATAGTTCGCAGGGTGGTCTCCTTCACAGAGGATGCACTTCGCAGGGGTTTCTGGAGATTTCGTGCACTGCTCAGTAGGGTATATACCTGCACATTTAATGCAGCGGAAATTACGGTCGCAGTATTTCTGCGTGTGACCGTACCTTTGGCACCTTTTACATTGCACTATCTCTTTTTTTATAAGAGGAGGTTCGAATTTGGCTGCTGAGTTTATTAATCGATTGATGTTATATATTTGTTTGTTATTTGGCTTTTGTTTTAAGTCTATGAAAAATAAGGATAGCGGGTTTTTCGAGATTCTATGTCTTATGTTGCTTATGTTTGTTACTTCGTGGCCATGATTTAGGAGTTCGGACTTCAGTTCGTCCAAGTTAGTTGAGTGGTGGATGTTGCGTAGTACCACTCGAAAAGGTCTTTCTTGCTTTGGTTGATACGTGTGAAAGTTTGCGTTAACGGTTTCTAGTAGCTTGGTTAGTTTCCTGTGTGATTCTAGGTTGGTCGGCAGAATTTTGACTTGGTTATTGTTTATTTTAAGTTTGTAGTCTTCTTTGTTAATTTCTTTCTCAATGGACTTTACCATTGTTTGAATGTCGATGACGTCGTCAATGAAGATAGGTGGGGGAGGGGGATTTTTACGCGTATTTTAGTTTGTTGGTGTTTCGACTGTGTTCATGGAGTCATTAGTGGATTCTAATATCGAGTATCTATTATAGGCGGTTACACCGCTTGTTGTCTGTTCGTTTTGGCTAGTGATTACGTTAGTTTTAACTATTTCTAGCTTACGCTTTTTAATGTTCTTCGTCTCGAATGTTAGGAGAAACATATTGTCCTTTTGTCACGGGGGAGTAAGAGCGGAGCAGTTGTGGTTTTGCTCAAGAGAGCCTGCTCGGGATACTTGGGCCATCATCGATCTAGTTAATTCAATTTGAAGTAACTAGTCGAGAGGCTATGATTCGGATCAGAAATTAGGAGCGTTGGATTTTCCACTGGTTAGTTATGAAACACTTGGGTTAAGTTTGTTTCGAATCACTTTCGACAGATGGGCGTCACGTGTTGTTTTACGAACTTCACAGAGCACTAGACACACGTCTGCACGCTTCGGCACTCAAGAGCGAACACTGATAGGATACACGTGACATTAAATAACATCAAGCATAGAAAGAAGACTAAAAAGGAAACACCCAACAGATCTCATAAAGGATATAACCTAACAAACACAAAGATGGTACCCCGCTGGGGGTAGCCACCCACATGATACAACAGCCAAAAAATTCTACCAAATGTCCAAATCGGACAAATTGTGAATGTAAACAACTAAATTAAAAAAAAAATTAAAAAGAAAAAAAAATGTCCGGGTTTCGGAAAAGTCTTTGAGTTTATTAGGCGTTCTTAAAAATCACGGAGAAAGCGGGTAGTCACCGAATAAGAAAAACGAACATATGTCTACCGAAAAAGGCTGATTTTCCCCAGGAACGAAGTCACCCCCCGATCCACGTTGGTGGAAGACTTCCTCATATCCTTTTCATTAGCATCAGCAATACCAATCGGCATCGCGGATCGTTACCCTCACTTCCTTGACGAAAAGTATCAACAACGAATCCGCGTTCTTCGTTCAAAGGGCACACCCACGCCAAGCTTTCCTCCGGAAAAACATAGGAGCGAATCGTCAGTCTATCAACTCAAATCAGTCAGTCTCGATCAAGCATCTTATCAAGCAGTCAACAAATCAAATACAGTCAGTCGACAAAATACATTATCATACGCGACAACGCGAACAGAGTCTCAGGATGTACTCATTCGTAGTCATCTTATATTAAACATTCATTCTGTATTACACCGAGGTTGTTGGATCGTGCAAATATATATAATAACCTATTAATAGCAGCGTTATCTTCAATTTAACTACCCTTATTATCCCACAAGAAATAAGGGATCGAACGATTCGTGGCATCGATTAGTCAATCGTAACGGGAATTTACGACTTCCGTTGGCGCGCTTCTTCGAGATCGCGTCTCCCCGCGAACGTGCGAAAACACAGACAGACAGACAGAGAAAGAGTGAGAGAGAAAACCTTCTGAATAGATCCGAAATTGTCAAGTTATTTGAAAATGATCGGACTATCCATAAGCCCGGGGCCTTACAAAATGCCTTGTAGAAATATATTGTCGTATGTGGAAGTTGATACATGAACGGTGTGCGTCACCGTCAACACTGCTTGTTACGACCGTTCGCGGAGAGACGCGATCGCGAGGAAAACGCGTCAGCGAGAGGCGTAAATTCTCGCTACGATTCGGTGAATCGACGCCGCGAAGTAGTCGCTCCCCTGTTTCGGTTAAGATAACAGAGGTGGTTAAATGAATATGACACAGTATAGTAAGTTATATTTCACCGTTTATTCCAACAACTTATAACGAAGGCAGTTACGCTGGTGCGTATGTACGAGATGAGTGAGTGACTGATCTACGGGTGTGTATACCCGGTTAAAGGATGTTGACCGTTCGAAGGATGTAAAATCAGTACTGTCTTGAGAGACGATGCTGTGTCGGAGGAAAGCTAAGGATGGGTGTGTCTAGCGCACGGGACCATCGGATTTGTTGGTGACGATTTTAGTTAGGAGAGTGAGGGAATAGGCTTCGTTGTTAAGTGGTTAAACGAAGGGTCTTAACCGCCCTCGAGAGAAAGTGGGTAGTAGGAGGAAAGTTGTATCATACGTGAGAAAAACTAACTTTCCCTTGTCAAGCCGTGGTAGACAATAGTCTTTGGAAATTCTTCGGAAACAGACGTTTATTTGGTTTGAAGGACCTTTACTAGGAAATCTATGAGATTTATGGAAGGTACTTGAGACTGTTGAGGGTATGCAATGAATATCCGAAGATATCTGGTTGCCATCTTGCCCGCGGTGTGTGGCCTGGGCTAGGTAGAGTGTTACGCGACGTAACACTGCTTGCAGCCTGTATTACTTTTTTCCCGACACATCTAACTTCATATAGCTAAATTAAGCCATACGCGAATTATGCTACATACTTTTCATAGGGAATCATTGACGCCTGATGTACATTTCTTCGTCTTTGTCATTTTTAACTGGGTAATCGGAGAAAAGACATATGATATGATCGCAACAAGATCGTAACGAAAAATGTTGCACCTCTCTACAGGGCTTCAAATGTGTTAACTTTCGCCGTAAAATGTCAAATAAAATATGTATAATAAAAAAATGTAGAATAAAATGCAAAAATAAATTCTCATGTTGTCTTTTAATACATGCAATTGTTACATACCTTTCCTTCCCCTTAGTTCCACTATTCTTTTTGTAACCAAATTTTTAAATTTTTGAAAATTTGGAAAGAAAAGTAATAGTATTAATAGGGATGAACCACGTGCAGATGTGAAAGAAGGTTTTTATCATCCCAGAGTATGTATAATATTCATAATCATTCATAAACACTCGACGAGAAAAAGAGAAAAAGTTAAAGACCGTCACATGCATCGTGCCGTTAAAAAAAAAAATGTGTATGTTTTACGGGAAAATGAAGCATTACACATGCTTGAAATTATATAAGTGGTGGAATTTTTTTTTTTTTTTTATTTATTTGTTGAAATTACAATCAATTCTCGCGTTGAGAATTTTCAGTAATTTTTCTGGCGTGGCGCAGTGACATGGCTGTTTATTTACAATAAGTTAATACTTATTATAGATAGGTATAATTTATAAGTATTATAAGTAAGTGCATATGCTTAATTTGGATAATTAAATGAATCTAACGTTTAGGTCTAGCGGGTAGTACCTCTTCAGCCTGCGAATCTGGTCCGTCGTATCGAGTAGTCCAGTGATTAGGGGGTTTCGGTGTTTGTTGATTCTTTTGCTATATCTGTCGCTATATTTTGCTATTTCCTCTTTGACGGTGGGTATCTTGAGGTCGCGGTGTATTGTTTCATTGGTTACATACCAAGGTGCGTCAATTAGGGATCTTAGCGTTTTCGATTGAAAGCGTTGGAGTATTTCAATGTTGGAGTTACTTGCTGTTCCCCATAGTTGGATTCCGTAGGTCCAGACAGGTTTTATTACGGTCTTGTAGAGGGTAATTTTATTCTGTATGTTTAGTTTGGAGCGTCGGCCCGTGAGCCAATAGAGTTTTTTTAGTTTGTCCTTTAGTTGCTTCCTTTTATCTGAGATGTGTGTCTTCCACGTTAGTCGCCTGTCCAGGGTCATGCCCAGGTATCGGACTGTGTCCCTGCTAGGAACTGTTGCATTGTTGATGGTGACCTGGGGGCAGGTTTGTTTTCGGAGCGTGAAGGTTACATGTGAGGATTTCTTTTCGTTGACTTTGAAGCCCCATTTGTGAAACCACTTTTCCATGGAGTCGAGACTTCGCTGGAGAGTGGATGAGGCTATTACCGGGTCTGCGTGGGAAGCTAATAGCGCTGTGTCGTCTGCAAATGTCGCTATTGTTATGTCGTTTGATCTAGGTAGGTCGGCAGTGTAGATGGAGTACAGTGGGGGTCCGAGGACACTACCTTGGGGTATGCCGGCTTCTATTGGGAATGTTGCGGAAGTGGCGTCTAGGTATTTAACCATGAATTGTCTATTGGTTAGGTATGATGGAGAAGTAGGGGTGGGGTAGGATCTTTTTAAGTTTGTATAGTAGCCCTTCATGCCATACTTTATCGAATGCCTGTTGGATGTCTAGGAAAACCGCTGAGCAATATTTTTTCTTTTCGAGTGATTGGCTGATCGTATGAGTTAAGCGGTGGATTTGCTCTACTGTAGAATGATGTTTTCGGAAGCCGAATTGGTGATCTGGGAGTGTTTTCAAGTTCTCTAGGATTGGAAGGAGTCGGTTCGTGAGCATCTTCTCGAATAGTTTGGACAGGGTAGGTAAAAGACTGATTGGGCGATAGGAGCAGGTTTCGTATGTCGGTTTACCGGGTTTAGGGATGAGGGTAATCAATGAGATTTTCCAGGCCTTAGGATAGTGTTCCAGGCGAAGGATAGCATTAAAAATCGATGTGATGAGTGCTATCCCTTTTGTGGGAAGTTCCTTGATTGCTTTATTGCCTATTAGGTCGTGTTCTGCTGCTTTCTTGGGGTTTAGGCGACTGATTGTTTCTATAGTCTCTGCAGAGGAGAAGGGTTCGATAGGAGGGGACATTTGGAAGGGGGTGTGCAGGTATTCAGTAACGTCCGCGGCGGCTTGGGGGGAATGGAGTTTGAATACTTTTGACAAGTGTTTAGCAAACAGGTCGGCTTTTTCTATAGGGCTTCGCGCCCATCCACCTTGCGGACGGCGGATAGGTGGGATTATTTGTGGGGGGCGTGTGAGTTTCCTGGAGGCCTTCCATAGTGAGTAGTTGGCGTCGGCTGTGGAGGATAAGCTGGCGAGGTATTTATGGAAACAGTCGTTTTTATAGTTTCTTAAGGTTCTGGATAGCTTTCTAGTTGCGTTGTTAAGTTTGCGTTTGTCCTCCGGTGTTCTATGGGTCTGCCATACTCTTCTTAGTCTACGTTTTTCTGCTATTTTTTTTAGTATGTATTGGGGATATTCTTGTTTGCTGTTAGATGGCTTTGTCGGTGTGGAGAGGCGGATTGCGTTTATTATGCTCGTGTTTAAGTATTCCGTGGCTGCTTCGATATCTTCCTTTGTTTTTAGTGGGGTGAAGGCTGAGGTTGAGTGTGTAAAGACTTCTCTGAAGAGCTGCCAGTTGGTGTGTTGGTTGTGAATGGAGCCATTAGGTGTATTCTCGATGATTGTTGAACTGACTGTTGCTATCACGGGAGAATGATCAGAGGAGAGTTCAGCCGAGGAGTTGGTCTGGACGTGTCTTGATGGGATATTTTTAGTTATGAAGAAGTCGAGAAGGTCGGGTATTTTGTTGGTGTCAGTGGGCCAGTATGTGGGTTCGTATGTGGTGAGGTAGTTGAGGTTGTTGTTTATTATGCTGTTTAAGAGGTTTTTGCCTCTTGCTGTAACCAGTCTGCTGCCCCATTGGATGTGCTTGGCGTTATAGTCTCCTCCAACTATGAATCTATTGCCCAGGGTGTCCAGGAAGTTATCAAAGTCTTCTTTGGCGATGGAGTGTCTGGGAGGGCAGTATACTGCTGAGGTGGTGATTGAGCCATGACAGTCTTCTATTGCTACGTTTGTTGCTTGGAGGTAGTCTTTCTGGAATGATGGAAGTTCGTAGTGCTTAATACTTGCTTTGATTATTATTCCGGTGCCACCGTGGGCCTTTCCGCTGGGGTGTTGGGTATTGTAGAATTTGTAACCATTTATTTTCAGGTAGCTCTTGTCGGTGAAGTGGGTTTCCGATACGAGCATTACGTCGATTTGCTGGTTGTTACGTCGCGTAACACTCTACCTAGCCGAGGCCACACATCGCAGGCAATATGGCAACCAGATGTCTTCGGATACTCGCAGCGTATCTTCCATGATGTCAAGGACCTTCCATAAATCACATAGATTTCCTAGAAAAGGTCCTTCAAACGAAACAAACATCTGGTTCGGAGGAATTTCTAGAGACTATTGTCTACCACGGCTTAACAAGGGAAAGTCAGTTTTTGTCACGTACGCTGCAACTTTCCTCCCACTAACAACTTTCTCTCGAGGGCGGTTAAGACCCTTCGTTTAACCAATTAAAAACGAAGCCTATTCCCTCACTCTCCTAAATAACATCGGCACCAACAAATCCGATGGTCCCGTGCGCTAGACACACTCATCCTTAGCTCTCCTCCGAGACAGCATCGTCTTCCAAGAGTACTGTTTTTGCATCCTTCGAACGGTCAACATCCTTCGAGCGGGTATACACACCCGCAGATCACTCAGTCACTCATCTCGTACATACGCACCAGTGTAACTATCCTCGTTATAAGTTGTGGAATAAACGGTGAAATATAACTTACTACTGTGTCATATTCATATCAACCACCTCTGTTATCCTAACCGAAACAGGGGAACGACTACTTCGCGGCGTCGATTCACCGAATCGTAGCGAGAATTTACGCCTCTCGCTGACGCGTTTTCCTCGCGACCGCGTCTCTCCGCGAACGGTCGTAACACTGGTGTTTTAAGAAGAGTTCTAGTTCAAGTTTGTGTTGCGCTAGACCGTTGGCGTTCCAGAGTGCCATGCGCCTTGGTTTTATTTTGAGTCGAGGCGTGCTAATTTTTCCACGATGAGTGTTAGTAGCGATAGCAAGTGATTTATTTGCTCCGATTGTTTCTCTATTAGCTTTTCGAGCCTTGAGGAGTTGTCTGCGTTTGGTGGGTTGGGGACACTGTTTTGGGGAAGGTTCCTTTGGCTGTTCGGGTTATTTTGGATGCCTTGTACTGCTTGGGCATAGGAGGTTGAGGTGGAGATGAATTTGGTAGGACTGGATGTTTGGTTGGTTGAGGGGGTTGGGGTAGTCGTGAATTTCGGCGGGCTGGGTGTTTGGTTGGATACCTCTTTTGCTCTGAGCTTAGGGTACCTGTTCGTGTATAGTGTTTTATATGCTGGGCAGCCTTTGTAGTTGGCAGGGTGGTCCCCTTGGCAGTGGATGCATTTCGCTGGGATTTCCGGTGATTTGGCGCACTGGTCAGTGGAGTAAGTGCCTGCGCATTTAACGCAGCGGAAAGTATGGTTGCAGTATTTCTGCGTATGACCGTACCTTTGGCACCTTTTGCATTGCACTATTTCTTTTTTCACGAGCGGTGGTTCGATCTTTACTATCGCGTTCATTAGGCGACTGATGTTGTAGATTTCCTTATTGTTCGGCTTTTGTTTAATGTCTAGGAAGAATAAGGATAACGGGTCTTTCGAGACTCTATGCCTTATATTACTTACGTTGATGACTTCGTGGCCGAGTTTTGAGAGTTCGTATTTGAGTTCGTCTATGTCTGCTGAGTGGTGTATGTTTCGTAGGACCACCCGGAAAGGCCTTTCCTGTTTGAGTTGGTAGGTGTGGAAGTTGGCGTTCAGAGTCCTGAGTGTCTTGGTGAGTTTTCTGTAAGCTTCTGGGTTCGTCGGCAGTATTTTTACTTTATTGTTGCTTATCTTAAGGTTATATTCCTCCTTGCTGATATCTCTCTCTAGGGACTTGATCATTGTCTGTATGTCAATGACGTCGTCCACAAATATTGGTGGGGGAGGGGGGATTCTCTGTGAGTGTTGGTTTGGTGGCGGTTCTACGATTTCCATGGCGTCGTTTGAGGATTCCAATACGGAGAACCTGTTGTGTGTGTTTATTTGCGTTGCTGTTTCTATTTTCCTTTTCTTTGTAGTATTAGCGTCGTTAGTGCGGAGAGTTCTGCTGCACTTCTGCCACGGGGGGGGGGAGGGGGGTAGCACGGGGTAGCTGCGAGTCTGCTCCGGAGAGCCTGGTCGCGGTTGCTGGGCCATCATCTAGCTAGTTAATTCGGAATGAACAACTAGTCGTGAGGCTGTGAGGCTAGTATTCGGGTTGAGGTTGGGTGCGTGGGATTTTCTTCTCCCTAAAGGGTAAGGGACACTTAGCTGTGTTCTCTTTCGACGGTTGGGCGACACGTGTTGTTTTCGGACTACGCTGGGCACTAGAGACACGTCTGCACGCTTCGGCACTCCACAGCGAACTGAAAAAGGAATCTGAAACCAGTTTTTGTCCATTACCCTCAGTTGTTGAAAAAATCGATTTTGAAAAAAATCGCAGTTTTTCAACTTTAACCTCAATTTACAGCAAAATTACAAAACCTATACGATTAATGCGATAATGAATCTCGTGGAGTTCAACTAATACATTGATATACAATAGTTCGGCAATATCAAATTGCATATATCTGTAAATGCTAAGTAAAGCTGACGGGACCAGTTTTGACTCTAATTTTGGAGTACTCTTTTCGATTTTTCTCAAAAAGTAGAGGTCTGACGCGAATTATGGCCATCGCACGCAATTCTGTGAACATTTTTCTATAAGAAACGTTTATAGCGCGAATCAAAAAATTTTTCAATTCCGTACAGGAAAAAAATAATCATGCATGTTCGTCGGAGAATAGTGAAAACACATGCGCATGATGTAGTAATGACATTGATAGGTGAATTATTATTTGAAGACCGCATACTATTTACCGATAGCATTTAGTATCCCTTTGGCCGAGGAACTTCTGCAAAAAAAAATATTTATTTATGGCACTATAAATATGAATAAAAAATTTCTATCGCCGCAAACAAAACAGAAACAGCAACGGGGTGGTTTTATGAGCTTTCAAATTCGGAGCGACGTTAAATTTTTAAAATGAACTGACAAAAGGCCAGTATATATGCTAGCTACTTCCAAAAATTACAGGTGTGTTATTATTTAGGGGAAAAATAGTAAATTAAAGCCAGACACTGTTTTTTTTATAATGATGCTAAAAAGGGGGTTGATCTAACCGATCAGATGTCATCTTATTATAGTTGCTTACGCAGAACCGTAAAATGGTATAGAAAAATTGTAATAGAATTAATATGTGGGACTTGCCTCGTAAATGCGTGGTATGTAGATAGAAAATGGGGTACTAAAAGTATTAAGATTTTAAAATTTCGCGAAAAAATCATTAATCACCTTTTGCCAAGTGAGAATGAAGTACTGGCCAAAAAACATTCACATTTTCTGCAGTCATACCAAGGGCCCGCGAGAAAAACGAAACGGCGGTGTAAATAATGTTATAAACGCATTTCTAGAATAAAAGGTAGAGAGTATGCCGCGAATAAAGCCAAAAAAGTAACAACATATTGTGATCATTGTAAGGGCCAGTCGGCACTCTGTCTAACATGTTTTAAAAAATTGCATAATATGTAATTAATTATGTTAAGTTTATAATATTGAATTGTTATGTTTTTACTAGTTGAATGTCTGTTTATAATATTAAGATAAAATAACATAAACCTATTATAAGATATTAACAAATATCATAATCAATTCTATAAAAAATTATATTCAAGCCCAAAATTTTCAATTTTTTGATTTCATATTTTGTATATTATAGTGATCCGAGTCCGTTTCTGAATTGTAGTAAATTGCTCTTCCTTTTCTATTTTGTAGCGACATTTTCAGGTTGAAGATTCTACAAAATTATAAAGATACGGATCGGCATGTTAACACTTTACCGACTGATAGTCGATTAATCGATTTTTTGTCGTCGACGCTTACGGACCAATAGCCTATTAATCGGCTTTTTCTCGCCGACAATCTGTTTCATTATTTGAGCATTTGTTATTTAGTACTAAGGTACCTTGCTCAGTTGCGTCGCTTTGTAAGCTCCCACAGTTTTATTAATTTAATTTAAATTAATTGAAAAAATTTACCGTTCACGATGAACGAAAAGAATGGTATTGGGGAGTCTAAACCGAAACAGAGCCGGCGCTAGGGAGAATCTGCGCTTGAGCTGCCGGTCAGACGTGCGTATGCTGTTGAACCGCTAGCGGTCAGTAAAATGTTAAAAAGAATATCTAATAATGGTATATTTATTTTAACGGAAAGCAACAATTGATATCTGACACTAGTGTATCAGAAACAAAGACTATATATTATGCCTGTATATTGTTACCACTGTTACAAAACGTTGCAAGGGTAAAAAAAGTGTAAATCAAGACAAATGAAATAAATCACCACGTTATGTATCTATCACTATCATTCACTACGAAACAATGAAAACTGGTGATGTCCGTTGTATTATGGTTTGTTAAATCGCAATTGGAATACATGTATTTCTTATGATGTGTTTCATAATGTTATTTTGAACTAAACAAGCGAGCAAAATTATATAAAATTATGCACTATACGTTCTACACTACATATTATAACAAAATTGTAAGTGCACAATAAACATTTAATATATACACATAATGTATAAAAAGCAAGCGATAAATAGCAATTAATTTTAATCAATACCCGACTGTCTACAATGTCTCTCACGTGGTGAAACATCGTAGTCTCTGCGAAGACTAACAACCACTATTTTCATTAACTAAATGTAAATGATTGAGATCATTCTCGATTGTAATTATGTTGACCATTGATTTAATTATAATTCCTACCGCTCCAGTAGCGCTAGTATCTTATTTTATATTAAACCAATAACGTCGTATGTGACACGGAAATGATATGGGGGTTAAGTGACACCAAAACGTAGGATACGAAGAGTTATTAAATGTCACGTCTACTCCTTTAATACCTTGTCGGTGCTTGTATATAGCTACTTGTCTTGATAAAAGATTCGAAGAGTAAAAAAAGAGAGAGAGAGATAACTGACGATGATTGACAACTGTTTTATTTTTAAACGTATAGCAAGCATAATGATCAAGAGTATCACAATACTCAATAATATTTAACTTTATGATCGAACTTAAAAGTAGTTTGTTTTACTTTATGCGGAAGATAATTATTAGAATGATTCATTATAAATGCAGGCAAGGTTTCTACCCATCTAGTAATGTAAAACGTTTCGAAGTACCTGAAAATAAAGTGGCATGGAACATTGAATATCCAGAATATAAGCCAATTGAATATACCGCTCCGAGTCTCAAGGGAAAACCATGGGCAGATTTGGAAATTGATGATATTTCATTTCAACCAAAATGGAATGCTGTTGATGGTAAACAATTCATAAAAGCTTTACATATTTGATCAATCACTATTAAAATTTTACTCTGCGCATTATAATATTTTTAAATATGTATTAATTTATTGTCAACAGGAAATGTTAATCGTAGGAGTTTTACAAATGACTATGTTATAAACGAAGATGGTTGTCCTTTAAATCCCATTGGTCGTACTGGTATCATAGGACGTGGTCTCTTAGGACGATGGGGGCCAAATCATGCAGCAGATCCAATTGTGACCCGTTGGAAACAGGATATTACAGGTGTAACAGAAATAAACAAAGATACAAATAAACCAATTTTGGAATTCGTTGCTATACAAAGACAAGATTCTGGAGAATGGGCTATTCCTGGTGGAATGGTTGATCCAGGTGAAACAGTCTCAAGAACTTTAAAAAGAGAATTCATGGAAGAAGCCATGAATTCTTTAAAAAGGGATAGAGCAGAAAATGAAGAATTAGAAAAATCTATGAGAAAATTTTTTGAACAGGGAGAAGAAATTTATAAAGGATATGTAGATGATCCTAGAAATACTGATAATGCTTGGATGGAAACCGTAGCTTTAAATTTTCATGATCATGATAATAATGTTCTTGGAAATATAAAGCTAGTGGCTGGTGATGATGCACTTAATGTACGTTGGATGGATATTGATAGAAATTTGAACTTATATGCTAATCACAGTGAGTTTATCAGAAAAACAGCAGAAAAACGTAATGCACATTGGTAAAGACATTAAAATTTTTAGTAAATAGAACAGGCTTAATTATTTTCATCTTTTATTATATTGAAGATTACAAAATTGATCGAGAACGTTTATATACATACAGGAAAATATGACAATTTGTATGTATCAGTTTGTAGAAAAAGAATAAAATCACATATTATAAAATGAAAACAGTTACTGATGATAATTATCATAATAAACTCTTCCACTGCACATGTGTTCCATAAAGCAGAATTAGTTGATAACATATTATATTCTAAATATACATGTACAATGTATATATTCATCATAGATAACAATATATTTTTTAAAAGTCTATAAATTAAAGTATCATTAAAAACTTCGTAACTCCTCATTAAACTAAGTATCTTATCAAAAATAAGTCATAAAAAGGAGATATTTGTTTATAAATATGTAATATAAATGGAAAAAGATATAAATATAATATAAATGGCATACATAAAAATACTTTTATATGTATTACGATACCTCCAGATCACAAATTTTATTTCATGAATGTCTTAAAACAACTCTTGGCAGGATGTTCTACTAAATAAACATTTTTTTTAAAAATACTGTATATCCTGAATAGATTTTGTTATACAATTAGTCAATTAATATTTTTATTTTTAATCTTGATAATTCATAATATAATTGACGTAAACGTTATAAAAAAAAATGTTTATAGCATATCTCAAATACACGAAACATTACATTTCATTTTTACTTTTAATAATTTTGCTACATTCTAGCATGTCACATTACAATTATTTGACTCCACAGAGACAGGTAATATATTTCGTTTACTTAACCCAAAAATATTGAAAACTAATTCTATAGAATTCGTACATTCTACCATGGTTTGCTTATGATCAGAATCTTCTAAAAATTCTGCTTCTGATTGTGTATATAATACATTATTATAATTAATTAGCTTTCTAAGAATATGATTCATATCCTCATTATTTCGCATATGCTGTAAGATATTTGTACACTCATTCGGAAGAATTGTATCAATTTCTTTTCGTTTAACTTGGTAATAATGTTTCTCTAAATCTAGCGCATGTTGCGCTTGTCTTTGTCCTAACTTTGCTGCTTTAATAAAATAACTTCGAGCTCTATCAATATCTACTGTAAAACCACCTCTGCCTTGAGCATGAAAAACTCCTAAATTATATATAGCATCTGCATGACCTCGTTCTGCTGCATCATTATAATGTTTGGCAGCCTAAAAAAAAAATATAAAATTTAATAAGATGTAGAATTTTGTATTCTTTACGTAACAACTTGTAATTTCCATACTAAAATATGTATACTTTTAACATATTATACCTGTGTGTGATCAACCAATGTTCCAAGTCCTAATTCGTGACACAGTCCTAAATTGAACATACTAGCAGCAGATGATAAACTTGCACCAGCAGTAAAATGTTTTATAGCATCTTTATAACGTCTCTCTTCTAAAGCTTTCAAGCCGTATTGAAGTTCAAATTCAGCCACAGTTAATTTATGAGTATTGGCAAATTCTTTGGTAGCTTCTTTTAAAGCCTGAGAATGTATAAAGAATAAAAAACTTTTTTAAAAAGATTTTTTTTAATTTTAGATAGGTTTATAATCAAGATAGAAAAAGCTGAAAACAGCTAATTCTGAAATAACCAAAATTATATTCTGCTTTTGTATAGTCTTGTAATATATATGAAATAAAATTATAGTCGTGGCAAATAAAATTTGACAGTTTGTTACTTTTAGAATAAAATTTCAATATTAAGTGAATAAGAATATGTTTTGGAAAGGAGATGCAACAAAAAATTTGTCAGTCTTATATCCATTATGTTTTGCTTTTTTATAATTTTACATATTATATCATTAAACGATAATTTACAATTAAATATTTAAAATTAAAATTATTTATTAAATCACTGATTATAAAGTGAAGTACTGAAACCATAATGAAATCTCATTAGATATATATATGTAACATTAAGCAAATTAAAGTTTTATTATAAATTTGTATGAAATAAATATATAGACCATTAAGAATTACAATATATGATATAATGTCTAAATGTAAATATTACTTTAATTGAAGAATGTTATCTGCTCTCTATTACAAATTGTTTTGTCAGTTGTTAATTACAATGCCTGCAGAATAACATTGTCACCTCTTCAATGGTGATAGGCCCAAATGGCTTTTCTGGCTTCCATTCTGCTTCATTGTTTTCTTGAGCATGTATTTTATTATTGGCGATACAATTAATAATAGGTAAAATGTGTTTTGGTTTTAAATTTAATACTTCATCAAGTAAATAAGAAGTATGTACTTCTGGAACTTGTAATAGTTTGTTTTTTAAGGAATCAACTTTTTCTTTTTCAAAGAGCCTTCTGCGAAGACATAATGTTTGGCATACCACCCATCCAACAGCTAATACACTTGTCTATTAAAAAAATTACCATATTATTTATTTAGAAAATAAAAGTAATTTAATTATTGCTATTAACATAATAAATTAAATTTTATAAGAAAAGCACATTTACTAAAATATAATCTAATTTGAAATTTTGAATGCGATTTCTATGAAAGTTTAGACTTTATTGTAATTTAATATAAAGAATATCAAGAAAGAAAGAGAGAAATGAAAACAAAGCTAAATATATATATTCAGCAAAAATCTAAATATAAAATATATCACAAAGTGGAATTTTACATATATAATTTTAAAAAGAGTTTTAAGTTTTTCTAAAAGAATATATTAGATGAAAGGATTATAGATAAGAAAAACAAACAGAAGGCGCAATTTACCCATCCTATAGCTTCTGACCAAGTGTATTTTGTATTCCATTTGGAATCACGATCTTTGTCTTTTGTACCACTAGCTTTTGTTGATCCACAAAATTCTTTATTAAAAACAGGAAAAGATGGTAATAACAATTTATGATTACACGTCAAATTGACTTTAGTCTCATTTTTTGTATTCGATTCTTGAGGCGTTTGACAATAAACGTTTGTACGACATGCACGTCGTTCCAAAGTTTCACGAATACCACGAGCTACTAATTTCCACATCGTGCCAGTTGATGATGATACAGAAAGTATTAAAATTTTTAAAAGTTATAATGTTAAAAGCTTCTAACTACGTACATTCACATAGCATGAAAAAAGTGGTACACAAATGTAAAAGTGATTAGTAAAACTGATAGTCGAATCACTGACACTATACTATGGATATGATCGCGACCTTATTGTGTCTTCAATATGTAGCGCCACTATCGTTCGACTGGTCTACTTCACCCTCCTGTACTCCCTTTTATTCTCGCACGTTTTGTCATTGTGTCCACTAGTGCAAAGTGTTGAGTGTTGCGAGTGCTAAAACTAATATGGTCGCAATGAAGTCGTTTCATGTAGTATCGCAGGATCTCGTGTCCTTAGTATCCTTAGTATGTACGTGGTTATTCACTTATCTAGAAACCGGCATTCGAGAACATATGAGAGTAGCAATAGTGTAACATGTATGCGTACTACTATAATCAAATGTCGCTCGCCATCTATGAACTGTTACTAGAAACATCATTAGGCTAGAACACATAGCGGTTTGGTCGCCGACGAAGGACTTTAAATTTGACATCACAGAAGACAATCGCTGAAAAAGCGACGATTTTATGTCTCTGCGCGCTCCCGGAGCTTCCAAGCAAGCAAGCGCACCCAGTTCTTTTCCCACACGTAATTCAATTATTTTCTTTTAATAACTAATACCTTAAATTATGCTTACCTGAAATGTAATTAGAACGCAATTTTTTTTATTTAAAATTGTGTTCAAGTATCAAAATTAGTAGCGAATTACAATGAAAATTTTCACATTCTTATAAACATCGAGGTCTTCTTTGTATCATTAGGTAATTTTCATTTTTAACGTATTAAACATTCTTCTATGTCATATTTCAAAATTTGCTAACGATCATTTTCTACAAATTGGCCACTATCATATGTTCTTACGAGCGCTGGTTCCGAGTTAAACGAGTAACCCTGTACTATATATCAAAAAGTAGAATTCTTGAATCTTTTCTGTAAATTGCGCGCGCAATCGCTCTAAGTGCATTTTAAAAGTAATATGCTTGCGAATATTATACGCCATGCATTATATTCTTAAATATAAATTTTTAAATGAACAACTGCCTTCTTCCACCTTTGTTGAAATTAAATATTAATAAATTATTAGTCTAAAAATGTCAAGTTGCATTTATTGCAATATTAAATCATTTACATGGAAGTGTCCATTTTTGCTGTGTTTAAAAAGATAGTATAAAAAGAAAATGATATAAAAAAAAAGTATCTGTGAAAAAGTAAAACATATTTCTTAAGAACATTATATATTGTAATGAAATAGTTTAGAATATCTTTACAATTCTATTTTTATAGTGTATATGTGTAATAATAAGAATCTCATGATACATTTTAAATATATAGTTGAACATTAAAGTGCTGAGGATCCTTTTACAACCTTTTACTATGTTATTCATTCCACAATTTTGTTTAAAATAAAAATTATTTGTGTTTAAAGAAGTATTTATAGCTACTTTTATCAAATGCAATTCATCATACTATATTTTCGTATATCATACATATAGTGCTCTGTGTACAGTATGAATATCTTAGTGGTTAATTTTAAAAACTAAATGCCTCATAAATATTTGCTCCAAGTGTCTTAAGTTCGTTATTTGTTATAAGACGTTGTAACAAATCGCTTTGAAAATCTTTTAATGTTGGTTTATCTGGTACTTGTCCATTTATAATTGGTATTATTTTAGCCATTGGCATGGATACCTTATTAATATTTATAAACGCATTTGAATCATACTTTGTGTTTATGCTAGTTTGACTCGATGTTCCTGGTACTGAAACACCATTCTGAATAGTTTTACCATTTTCTACTATAGGAGAAGCAATAAAGAATGCAGAAATGTGGTCCACTAGTAAACTAAATCCGCTTCTAATACTACTTTGTGTTAAATTTTGTACTTCTTCACTTTCTAGAAGATCCAATGTTTCATTGAATAATTTTAATAATATAGGTGTTTGTTCTTCCTCGCAATTTGATAATAGCATATATTCAGCAAGATTTTTTACAGGGTCTTTTGAACTGTCTGCAGAAAGAGAAGATGTTAAAGCCCAATATATTTCTTCTATGTCTCTTAAATTCAATTCTTCTTTCAAACAAATTGATGCTGTTATTTCTGCCACCTTGTCTTTTATGAGTAAACCCAATTTTTTAATTCCTTTGTATATAAAGTGACTTGAAAGTGACATATATTTTGTTTGTACAACATTTTCTGTTGTTGTACCATTAGAATTCTGAATATCCTTGTATACATGACCACCCATTACGTTAAATTGAATTCTTATTAAAGTTGCTAACATGGCATACGAATAAACTACTAAGGCAGATCTAGCAATTGCTAAAACTTTTAATTCATTCCAACATGTTACTTTATCAGGACAACCATTTCTAAGCTTATCTACAACAGCATTAGTATCCAAAACTTTTATTATAGAATCTTTTAAAGTTAATGTAAGAGACATTATCATCTGACTGCATGTTCTTTCATTACATTCAAAATATTGACGTCGCTTTGATCTGTCCAGCATATCTTTTATTTCTTTCTCTTGCCATTCTCGAAGTCTACGTGCTGTATATCTGATAAAAATAACACCACCAACTACAATACCTCCCAATATAAACTTTCGTCTATGCCGGTTCACAAATCCACGAAGACTTGAAAACATTTTTTTACATAAATTGTATAAAATGTTGTTTACAAAATGTTATGTATCATAAATAGTAACAATATTTTTGCTCAATTAACTATGAAAATGTCTTAATCATGAAATAATTTATTGCACGTCTACTTCTGCAGCATTAGTTAAAACTGTATTTCTCAATCTATATGCAATAAAGTTACTTGTATCAATAAACCTCTCTACACAATTTACAATACAACTTCGATTAGTTGAACTCAAGGAACTACCAGGTGTTCCAATACAGAGTTGCCAGCAAATATCAGTTATGTTAAGTGTCAGTCTCTGAAAATAAAAAGATTACCTTTACATATATTTGCAATAATATATTGCAATTTCTTTTTCAAAATATTTTTGTATTTATAAATCAATTAACTAATCTCAATACTTAACATATAAAATTAACATACTGTTAAAAGACATTATTTTGGATATAATTTTATATTCAGTGCAAAAGAAAACAACTGTTGTTACATACAATATAAAAGTCACTAAGTATCCTGCATATTCTTTACTTTCTAATGTTTGATGATAGATATTACTTTCAATATTCCTAATTCCGGAATTATATTAATTAAAAATTATTGTATGGAATATTAAAATGACTTAAAAGAGAAATATTTATTTATAAACTAACCTGAAATTGTTGATTTTTGCTTTCTCGCTCAATGAAGGTTTGTAGTTGCTCGTCGACCGTACCTTTCGATCTTTGATCCTTCATAAACGTCATTCTTTAATTCTCACCGTACTTTTTTTTAAAGCTGAAATGATCGTATATGACCATTATACTATTATTATAATACCAAAACTTATTTTAATTTTCACTTACTAAGAAAATGAACTTAGTCAGGACAAATTAATAATAATAAATTAACAATAATGATAAAATTCAAGGTTAGTATTAAGTTTTGTATTTATGAATTTAAATTATTTGATAGAATCAGATAGAATCAAGAAAATGCAATTTATAATGTGACGGACTTCAGATGTGTGCCGTGCCAACTTCAGTCAGTTACCTCTAAAATTCGCTCATAGTCCACCGACTGACCGATTTTTAAAACTTATAATTTAGAAGCCAGGAAGAATATTTAAATGAAACTAGTCTCAATTAATTCTTTAGGTTCCACATTTTTATTTGAACCTTCAAAAGTTCAAGAATTCTGCCTAGAAGTCAACAAATTTATTTTTTTTAATTGCCACATATCAATTAGTTCTATCTTTTCACCGCTAGATGATGATAAGATACAATTGATTAAATTTTATACATATTTTTTAAATAGTATATTAGGTAATCTATTTATACATCCAATCAGTACTAAATCCGTTACAGATTATACAATGTTTTATTTATATATACGGTAAATTATAAATCTGATCTAACACCAAATCCAGGTCCTGGTGGTGGTGATGTCAATGATGTTAAACCAGATGCCGGATCTGCTGCAAATCTAGGAGAATTTTGTGGTCCTGGTGGCGGTCTTTCACCTTTTTTAAATGCATTTATTATAGCTGTAGCACTTTCAGGTGTTAAATCTTCCTGTAAGAGATATTGATATTACTTATATTTATTTTATGAACGTTCAATTTATTTTAAGGCTTATCCTGGATTTAAAATCAAATTAGGATTATCTAGTTGGGGCTATGAAATATTTTTTAAAATTATACTTACATAGTAATCATCATTAACTTGAAACATTGGCGCATTAGCACAAGCACCAAGACATTCTACTTCAGAAACAGTAAATAGTTTATCTGCAGACATTTCTCCAACTTTACAATTTGTAGCTTTAGTTACAGCTTCTACAATGGAATCGGAATCTCGTAACCAACATGGAGTACAGGTACAAATTTGTACATGATATTTTCCCATTGGTCTTCTATTGAACATTGTATAAAATGTTGCAACTTCATAGACTCGCATGTGAG
Source organism: Bombus huntii (assembly GCF_024542735.1). Classification (NCBI taxonomy): domain Eukaryota; kingdom Metazoa; phylum Arthropoda; class Insecta; order Hymenoptera; family Apidae; genus Bombus; species Bombus huntii. The sequence continues at coordinate 13,967,988 of NC_066245.1, read as the reverse complement.
GGACATTTAATATTTCCGCTACTTTGTGCATAGCAGAAATAGGTAACCATCCATGTTGACGTTGAGCCAGATCTAACAGAGGTATCATCGCACCACGTTTATGACCTTCAGGATAAATTTTTAAAAGAGCTGCGATGCGTTTCTTGTTTGCTTCATTGAATTCAAATGGTATACTTGGATTATCAACTTCACTATCTCTATGCTATTCAATATAAAATGAATTAGCATCGGTGTAAAACATTCATTAATTTCATATTTATATAATAATACATACAATAAATAACTGATCTGAGATGCGAATGGTTGAAGTATGTAATCCTCTAGCGTTCTTGCAATTCTGTTTAGCCAAAAAAAGTAAATAAATAATACAAATTATTCAAAAGAATTTATTAGATGTCAGATAACTATACTTTGTGATCTGTGAAGTATTTAAAATACAATATGTTTAAAACAATGAAAAAAATTACATTACCTACTTGTTTCACAGAATGTTTTTATTTTTAGAAGAAACAGGAAGACATTTTATCAATGTTAATTTTAATTTGATCATAAATTAGGATTCCGAAATATAATGTAAAATATTTATTAAATGATAATGAAGTATGTGAAAAAATTTGGACCATATAAATTGATATGTGCATATGGATAATAATATATTTTTCATAATAAGAATAATATCAATAGCATAAATAAAACTTAAAATTATTTGACATTGGTTATTAAAATCCTTTTATATTTTTAAGTAGTTACTTTAAACAAGTAAAGATAAGGAAAACTAATTTCATGATATCATTTTAAATGTATTTTATTACTGTAAAATATGCAGTAAATTTATATAAATAAACAAAATTATATAAGATTATGAAAGAGGTTATGATACTAGGAATTAGGCTATATAAAACTTACGGCAAGAGTATGAATTATACGCAAAGGTAAAAACATGGTTTTAAGATTATTGTATATTTATTGTTAACAGTTGTTCGCTTCACTTTTTTGTTTCTGCGAAATAAATATTTAAATCGCAATTTGAGATAAATCACATTTCTTCGCTTAGAGCGTCACCTGTTGGGTCGATTCAAAATTAAAAACTGCCATTTTCAAATTAGCGCTAATTTTAAATCATCACATGTGCATATACGTATATAATAAGTGAGAATAACAATTGTATTGTAGTTTGTATTAGAGTTAATATAAAACGTAAGAGAAACTGAGAATAATATCTGAACATGACAAAAACTAAAAAATACATATAAAATAATTCAAATGAAATTATGAGAATTACTTATTGCAATATTACTAATTGCAATATTAATATTGCAATTACTAATTAAGTTGTATTTGTGTTTCTAAATTAGACCAAAGGCTGACTTATAATTCGAATCAGAAGTATAAATTACTAAATAAAAATTACCACCTAATGACAAAATCCGCCATCACTTAGTCACTCATCAACCCAATAGAAATATTTATCTTTCTACGATTTCACTTTTCTCCTAAGTATAAACGCGATTTTCTTTGTGACGTTAGATACATGTTATTTATCATTCCGCTTAGCAATTGCAAAAATGCTTGTAACAAATTTAAACGAATAGCTCCATACTGTTCTTTCATATAATATTTTAGTATGTATTTTTATTAAAAATTTTTGATAAATCCTATGTTTTGTTGATGTACAAATACATTCCTCGTCAAAGAGGTGTGCTATCTTTAATTTCTCAATGACGCGTGCAAAGTTTTTCGTCTGTAACGTATAATATCAAAACATTATGAGCTCGGAATATGCGGTTTGTTAAAAATAATTAAAAATATTATGAGGTTTAGTGTGTAACAAAAAAAATTGTTTTATTTTAAGAACGAAATGATAGCACATGTACAAGAAGAAAATAATAATCAACATAAATTGTAACTAACAATAATTACTTATCAAACATATATACTTATTTAATAATAGGTACATCCCCCTTTATTTTCTATTACTTTCTATTGTACGGTTTGCTATCGATTTATATAGTTTCTGGATATAATTTTGACTTAACGTATCCCATTCGCGTACAATTGCATTTTTTAATTCTTGTACGTGTTGATACTGCTTTTCATTCGCGTACACGCCGTGAAGCGTGCAGGCTACGGCAAGATAGATATATTATTTTCATTAAAATAAGATTGGACCAATCTTGATATGTGTACAGATGCATTATCTTGTTGAAAGATATAATTAGGTCCAGAAATGCGTTCTGCATGATTATTTATTTGTTCTTTGATTAAATTTATATATCGGACACTATTCATTCTCCCATCGATGAACTTGATACTTGTTTTGCCGAAATAACCGATGCCGGCTCAAACCATCACGCTGCCTCCTCCCATTTGTCGTCGAATTGCTGACATTGCCTCTTTTCTTACGTTATGAAAATAATATTGGAAACCATCAGGACCATCCAAGTTGAATCTTTTTCGTCTGAAAATAGTATTGTTGAAAATGACAACGTGAGTTCGTGCTCGCCATCCGTATGCAGATGCGTTAGTTACAAGAAATAGTAACTAGAAGATAGTTCTAGATACAATCGATAGATTTAATCGATAGGTTTACGATGTTCTTTTGTTTTTATCCCTAGTCCATGTAAGAAAGTGTAATAAAAGTTTTTTTGGCTCAGAACGGTGTGATAGATTTATCCAAAGAACAAAATAATAGCTATTGTGATCCTACATCTGAATAAATAAATAACAACAAGTACCCTTCTCCATTTCTTTTTCCAATGTATTCTTTCTTTTGCAAAGCGTAAACGTTCTACTTTGTGTTTCGTTGTTAACGAAGGTTTCTTTTTCAATTTTAGCCTCTTAATATCTTCGCAGGCTAGTGGAACTTGACGAACACGTGAAACACTGGCACTAACACTAGATTTTTCCAGTATTCGCTTTGTTGTTAACTGCGAGTTGGAAGCTACACCCAAGATTGCTCGCTTATCACAATCGGATAACGATGACGGTCGACCAGTACTCTTCTCTTTACCATAACGAACCGCATATTCCGAGCTCATAATGTTTTGATATTATACGTTACAGACGAAAAACTTTGCACGCTCATTGAGAAATTAAAGATAGCACACCTAGGCTATCTCTTTGACGAGGAGTTTATATGTACAAGTGATGTTACACAGCCTCCTTTGCACTGGGCAAGTTACAGCCCTGATACGGTAGAAGATGGTATAGAATTTCAATAGGTAACATTAAACGATTTCGGATGATGTACGATCTTAGATTTAGTGTAACTGTCCTCTCCGAAAGTGGATAGCATTTTGAATATTTAAAAATTATTTCCATTCTTGCAAATGGAACTATAAATTTTTTTTATACATACATTATATCAATTAATATATCGTTGCATTCACCATAAAAAAGTATTAACGTATTTAGATTGAATATTGATTAGTTTAAAGGATATTGTAACATTAATTGATTGATTTATTCTATCTAAATGATACATAAAAAATAACTTGAAAAATTATTTTGTTATATTAATTGTATTATTATATTAAACCATTAATTAAATTAAATTAAATTACGATGCTTAATTTATTATACATATATAATGATAACATACTATAACATAATATAAATTATATGTGTATACGTATATAAATACTATAAATATATAAATCATTATTAAATTATTATCCTCAGATAGGTTATCGTTAGCTATTTAGGTTATTTTTTCTGAAGTTTTTAAGGTCACTCTTAGTTGTTTTAATTTGATGGAATCTTACAATCTTTTTTCTTAACTTCTTTGCCGATTTTTCAGTAGAATGGAAAGAGAAATCTAATAAGATTTATCGAAAAGGTCTTATTATTATTAAATAATAATAAGATAAATGGTGAAAAAATATATTTTAAAGAAAAATTTGTAGAAGCTTATCTAAAGTGTGTTCAATTATTATACTTCCGGATATGTAATCTTAGTGAATATTTGTTGCTTCAAATCGATTTTCATCGTCATTCATAGATAAGTATACATATGTATGTATATATATTGAACAATAATCAGTTCTCTAGTGTCGTTAATAGATTTTCACAAATTTTGTCAACATGTTTCATAAGATCTAGCCAATTTAATCTGTGATTAATCCAAGTATGCATTCGAATTCTTAACAGTATTTCTTTTCCAATGCTGTAGAAATTTAGTTTACTTTGCTTAGATTAGGATTTTTCAATAAAGTAAGGATCAATAATTTTATTCTCGATTCATAAGCGATTAAATTGCACGTTGATGCTTCGCAAATACTGATAGAAATAATAATAGTATACCATCAGAGTATTATGTTTGTTCTCTATGATTCATGATTATAAATTATGACTGCTTTTTCGAAAGATCCCAAACGTACTGATTCACATTCTCTTGATTCGAGAACTATTATAATGTATAATATATAGGAATAATAGTAGATATGAAACATTTCAATATATACAAACGTTATGTGAGAGGTCAAACCAATTTGTTTTTAATATTATATTTTTTTTTATTCATAGGGGAAACGAAATCTATGTATGGAGTTTATAGATTTATTTTGGGAAATTTGTGGGCATTATTACATAAATATATGTATGAATAAGAAAGGTAGAAATAAATCAATACAATAGGTCTATATGTTCCTTATGCATTGTATTTATTATTCATACAACTAATCACATTTATTACACCACAATACACAACGATACACTTAATAATTTAATCGAATCTAAATCGTAATCGTGGTACAACAGTAATCGATTAATAATGTAGAGGTATAAATAGCACACTTACTGTGATATCGTGTATATTCTACGATATACATACAACTGGTCAAGAATTTCGTAAAATCTCGGACCTGTAATCGGTATTCTTCCATCTACAATACTATCGCGCGAATCATTCTTAACTAAACGGTGCAGTTTTTGCTTTTAACACGCTCGAAGGAAATTGAACAACGGAACTAACAATAAGATCATCTTACTTCTAGATATGCTGTAATTATTTTGTGTAATGACACCGAATGATCGTTAGTTCTCAACTGTTAATTTTTTGCAATCTGCCTTACAAATATATCTATATATGTATGTATATAAAGAACAAATTTTTGTTATCAATCGATGTTGCATCTTTATAAAAACGTCTTAATAAACCTAATTATTTGTTGCTACGAAATAGTTACGCGAAGTATTAAATCATCTTAACGTGTAAGGATAGTTTTCAGAATGCAAAAAATCAAGGTGTTACATCATTCTAATTTCTAAGTCTCTTATAAAAGGATTGGAAGATGCGTTCAAATCATTTTGAAGTGATAGAACAGAATTAAATATGCGTTTATACTATGCCTCGTAATATTACAAAATTCGATCGGCCGTGACATCTTTAGCAATTTGATCGAGATATTATAATAAGCCACATCGATCGATCGATCTTCCTTGTAATGTAATACATCATCCTGTACGTATATCCTTTCTTTCTAACACTCAAATATATGTACTAATTTCGTGAATAGCTGATATATTCTTTACTTATACTAAAGCTATTTTACGTTGGTACATTTTATACACGTAATTATAGCATAGGCGACGGAAACAGTGAATCTTCGAAATAACGTCTCGCGAACAATGAGATTACAATAATTAAAATATGATTCTCTTACAAAAATTCTCTTGCCGTTGATGTCGAACAGTGTTATTTCAATCGAATATTATTAGTCGTGTTCATTACTTTAATTTTTATTTACGTGACTCTTTTTTAGTTTTTTTTTTTTATAATAGAAATCATAAATTTAGGAGAATAATCCAGTTTCTTTCAGATATACTTATAATATTTATTAAGGAAAACAAATAGAAAACATTTTTTTTCGTTTATGATACTTTCTATCAGAATGAAAATACATTTTAAGCGATTAAGTAATTAAAAAACAAATGATTAGAAAAATATTTCTCTACCTATCAAACCTCGTAAAAAGGGTCACATAAACGAAGATTAGAGTACGTATATCATCTTACGTCGGTTTTATATAAGTTCGCTATTACGATCACATGAACACATGCAGCGTTCGGTATTTATTCATATCGTAAGTACATTGATGCATCGTTGATTTTGATATATAAAACGATGCTTAATCATTCTTCAATCGAGGAGGCAAGATATTGTTATTACAAATCAGAATTATTTTCGCAAATTTTTTAAATTGATATTTTATTCTAAATTATGCTACGGATGTTTTGCTTCGATTGGTTTTAATAATAACTAATGAAGAATTTCTCTCTAATATTTTTGAAGTAAATTTTCTTTTTACGTTTTTTACGTTTTCATGGTTAAAAATGATGAATCGTATGTTCCGTTTTACGAGACGGAATTTTTATAGCCGTGAATATTATAAACTAATCAAAGTTGATTGACCGATAGAGATCTTTTGTAAAGAGAATTTTCACGATTTGAAATAGAAAACGCTAACAAGTATTGAAATAAACAAGTACATACAGAATGTCTTAAAAGTAATACATATATTGTATTCACTATCAAAATTTCAATTTTGATGTGCATGACAATAAAAATGCATAGAAATGCTTGGTAAAATAAATTTTGCTAAACATTAAGCTTGCAATTAATTGAAAAGTTGTTAATTAGGCAAAACTTTTAGTTTCGAATTTAAGAAAGGATGAATATCCAGCACCCTATATACATGTAGCTAATATAAATAAAATCATAGTTTAGGAAACGATTGAAAATATTTGTTGTTTATTTGAAAGATGTTGATAAGAAAATTAATTGTCGAATATTACAAATAAATTTTTTCGATATAGCTGATTTAAAAAACTTTTAAGGGAAATTATAAGATGTACGTGCCTGTCACTGTTAGGAACTTATTTGTTAAGCAGGACAATTATCATAAATCATTTTATTTAATGTACCTGTATATGTGAATGTTGTTATAATTAATTCCACTTAACGATAAAGTTTTCCATTTCATTTGTAAAGTTTCCACAGTTGGGTTATTTTTTATTGTCGAAGTATACACGAATAACATGCAGGGAAAACAAGTTTTAAAATTCGGAAGAACAATTGATTATGTTCATGTTATGTAAAATTATAAAAGGAAATTTCTCATTACTAATATACACATACCCTTTTGTACGAAATTTCATATTAAAGCGCATTAAATATACGTTAATTAAGTAAATACCGTTTCCCTTTATGTCTTGTCAAATTTTATGACGACAACAAGGTTAATTTTAATCATCGTAACATTTGAAGCTACGACAATTCTTTTTGCAGCAAGTAGTAACCGATCATTCGATGAATAGTTATTTCCACACATTTCGAGCTTAGCCTCTATATTTCTTCGATAATCGTTACTACTATTATTATCTCTACTGCTACCAATAATAATACTAATAATAATATCAACTAGAAAAGAATCTTAATAATTTATATAGAAAATGTACAAGAAAATCTACATTCAACGTACGCGTATATCTTTATAAATGTGATCGATTTGTGATAACCGAATGAGAGAAGAATAAATAAATTAAAAAAGAAGGTTATACTATATGAGAAAAATGGGAAGTCTGAGAGCGGGGAAAAGACCATGTACAATGTACAACGTTGTAAAATCTTATTGTTAGTCTAATTGGTGGCATAACTGCAATAAGAGAGATGAAATATCGCTTTGGAGGAACGATTTCTCAAAGAGTTTGATGTACATGACATAAAGAATCTTTTGGACAAAACACCATGTGTCCACATTTTTGTCAATAATAAAACTCAACAGAATTTATAATATGTATACATACATGTCATCAAATAAAAGGAAAATAAGGTAGTAAAAACTTGTTTATCTGAATTCTCGTATATAAATATTGGCAAATTACAGGCAGTGTTTGTGCACAAATATTGCGTACATTTCCAATTATTATGTAAATTATACATATAATAATATTGTGTATTGTTATTTAATTGAATATATTGTGCTTGTATAATAATTTACTTTACGTAATTTGCGTATTATAGAAATACAAGGTACAATAGAATGTACTATAGCACATATTTGTTGCATAGCTATACGTACTCGTATATGAGTGTTTTATAAGCTAAGAAAGGATGATAGAAACTTTGATTTTAGTTAGATTATACATATCCTAAGAATTAGAGAAACAAGTTTTTGTTACTTATGTATATATATAGTTTATTAATTAATAAACAGATTTCCCAATTGCATGAAATGAATGCGTTCTTTCTATTTTTTGACACATCTTTAATTAAAGTAAAAGAAAAAATGAAAGTATTACGAATTTACTAATAAAATCATTATACCGATTATTATTCTTTTGATTACGCGTGTCAATATTGCATATTCTTCGCATTCGTAGTGTATCTGTATTATACGTAACAAACTATAAAAATGACATATTTGTACGAAATGGTGGTTACGGCTGATATGCATATAATTCTAATTTACTACCGAATACTGCACATTTGATTCATTTTATTAATACATTTAACGGCATACAACATTCTTATCGATTTGTTTCGCACATTTTGAGCAAAATGTTAAATTTGGGACTTAAAAACGTTAGGTTTTAAGAAAGGTAAAGTATATACGTTGCTTGATATTCAAATTGCAACGTAGCGTAGTAAAAATCAATTTATGAATTATAATTTGTAGAACGTAACTTCCTTTATTGTAAGTTATAGTGCGATCTCAATTTCTTCTGGTTTATGATATAAATTGAATAGAAAAAAAATATAAACTATAAAATTCATAGAAAATGTATACATATATCGATATAAGTGTCTAACTAAGTCTAATTTAATACAAAATATTGCATTTTTGGTTGGATGAAATGCATGTGAGAAATGTTGTTGTTGCAATATATGTATACACAATTTTTCCAAATTTCTAGAAAATTGTTGCATATTCTACAATACATTGTAAAATAATAGAAATCTCTAATTAGATATACATACTTCACGTGTTTTATTACCTAAATTATTTAAAAAGTTATAAAAAATACATACAGAGATGCGTACATATATTTACCTACTATCTCTCAAAGATGTGAGAAACATGTACATATTTCCATATAGACCAGATATAGCAAATTTTAGAACATGCCAACTAAAATCCTAAGCTCAAAAAAAATATGTCACCGAGACTGTTACATTTATCAAATTTACAGCTTTATTTATAAAAATTGTATAACATAATATACAAAAGTTATAAACTCTTAGAAGTATGTTAACGTGTATTTGGAATTATTTGTCAGAAAAATCAACAAAAATAACCAAAACATTAACGAATAAAATTAAGTTATCAAATAAACCGTTCATCATTTTATTCTATATAGATTTTCCTTTCTATATTGATGATCCTTGACGTAAACAATTTATTAACTTTGATAAATTAAAAGTCTCTGTATGCAATATAAAACCAACTTACGCTCTGTTCACGTGTATTTGGGTTCTCACTTGCACTTCATTTCGTTTGAGTTTCTTTGTTACTTATCATTAATCTTAGGACGTCGTCGAGTATTTTTATTTCGTTCGAGAAATAAGTATGCGAGAGTACATACAGCTATTGGCAGTTTTGAAAATGAATGTGCATCCTTTTCTACGTACATATACGAGTAAAGTTTTAACTTCTGTTTCTCAATCTCTCTGGTTCGTTCATTTTCTTTTATTCCATCTTTTTCTTCTCCGCTGCTTGCTCTATCTTCCCAATCTTTCTCCGTCTAATTTTCCTTGGTGTGATGCAAATTAGTTCAATGGCACGATTTTGCCCTCCGCTGGAAGCGTCGCATTCGACGATGCCACTCGTCGCGCCATTCGATCACAATCGACCTCTGCGTCACTGTCAGTCCACCTTGACCTCCGCCATCGCTTTCTTGACCAAGAATCAAGTACGATCTGGAAATTTCAATGGTCTAACTAAAAAATCAATTCGTTATTGTTTATCATCCCCTAACTCTTTATAACTAACATTTCATTTGCTTAGTAGGTGTAAAAGAGAGAAAAAATACAAATTAAAATGCAATTCATAAGGTTATACTTTCTTGGTTTAATCGACATAAATAGATCATTTGATATTCAGGATAGTGAGATAGTGTAAATATTAATACGATGCAACAGTACATAGTCATAAAACGAAATAAAATTAAAAGATTAAACATATGGATGCACATAGCTTTACAAATGGTTAACTTGCCTCGGTATATTATATTATTTAAATATTTTTGTAAATTCTTGATCCATCGATATTTTATTCTATTCCAGCCCTTTTTAAATTAACATATTTATATTGTAATAATTTTATCAAGTATGTGAAATTGCTTCTATTTTTAGCAAGAACATTCATCATTACCGTTTTAAATAATAATCTGATTAAGTTGTATAATTCGATGTAAAAAGTATGAATAAAGAAAGTATAGAATCCAACCTTCGAATGTTAATTTATTAATTTTGTTTACATCACATATATACTTACTTGTTCCTTATCACAATATTTTATGCTTTTTCTCGCGGTAATTATTTTAAGATATTTTTTAGAAAATACGCTTATTAAGATATTATTGAAGGATTTCTTTAAAATAAAAATTTTGGTTCATTGCAAACTTTAGATATGTATCAAATAATTTACCTGTTTGGCTTGATTTTCGGGCATCTACAGGCTAAGTCGGCCGAGTGTACGTAAAGAAACACGTCACCACGACGAATCCTCGAGTTTGAAGATTTTTTATAAATAAAGTCAACATTTAAGGTGAAACGTATCCAAACAGAACCAGACACGCTTGTTCCTGCTGGAGAGCCATCGTTCTTTTTGTGTCTATCTGTTATCCTACCCAGAATAGCTGAAAGAAAAAATATGGGGTAATCTCTTAGTTCTACCTGTTTTTTATGATTTACCGTATTTACATATTTTACAAGTTTAAAAAGGTGTAACGTTTTTTAATTTATACATTTCGTTAATTATGATCTCTTGCTTAACACGATACATAAGGAATTAAAAAGATTTGCTTCATTTACGGTTACATCATTGACGTACACGGGTAAACCAATGGTTCATGGTGCAATGAATTTAAGTTACATTACGCCATATGCAGTAATACTACTTGTTATTTCATTTGTGACCGGAAATCAAGAAATATCGTCACTTTACTGCTGGTTGCATAGCAAATGAATCACGAAGGAGTATGATAACAGTAAATTCTGTTAATTTTACCGGCGATCTTAAATAATTACGTTTGCTAAATGCTACGTTATGGCTAAAGGAGAGAAAATAGATGACGCAAAGAATGTATAAATAATATGAGAATTTGTCTATATTCTGATAAGAATTTTTTATTGGAACTGAAAAAATTGCTTGTCTTTTTAATAAGCACGTAAAATGAGGATATTTATATTATGAGAAAGAAATAATGGCAATATCTATGTATCATTTTTTACTTTAAACAGAATCTTAAAAATTCTTAGAATTATTTTTTGTAGTGACACATAATCTACCCTGATTGCATACTTACCATAATCTCTTTTGCAATACTTGTTCAGGTTCAATCTTTTAGTGCTGGCTCGACATTTTCCACATTGATCTATAACAAACAACATGAGAAATTGCTTATAGACAATATACAAGGATTTATATACAAGAATATGCAAAATATTTTTAGCTAATGTATTGTTTTCTCTATATACATAATTATAAAACGTTTCATATATAGACAGATTTTTGCCACGTTTCATACGTTTATTTCTGTTTGCATTTTCATTAGATTTTCAATTGCATCTCGATTGATAACATATCCCCTTATTAAATGGCAAGAAGCAACAGTTGTCCCTCTTGAGAACCGGGAAAGGACCTAATCGATCTTGCTAATCATCGACTAATAGCTTTAACGAATACAAACTTATGGACACATATACACAATATAAACTTATGGAGGATATTATTAACTAGGCTCTGATGTTTTTTGTGATCTCAGCATATTGTATCTAAATTTCAAGGTAGATTTTCATAATCTCAACCTAGAAAGCAATATAAAGTCACTTCAATTGCTTACTATACATTCGGATTATAAATGTGTAGTAGGTGAATTCGATACTTCAATTATATCGTTGGTACGTATATGTTCTGTATTCAAAGAAGAAACCTTTTTGAAATTTTATGCGTTAGTCTATGGTTTCTTATTTGTTAAACTGGTTTATAGGACGTAATCAGAATAGTCAATAATATTTTATTAATACGCTCTATTATCATTATTGGGAACAGTTGTGGATGCAGCTATCCATTTATTATCTAATCATTTTATCCAACGAAACGATATCCATCTATACTATTATCTCAAACGACATGGCCACCGTACAACGTGTCCTCGTCCCGAAGTCCCGCAATTAACTTTCTTTGGAATATGTTCCAGTGTAACAGCTCTTAGCCTGATCATAACTAATCATCTTTGCGAAGGATATGCGTAATATGCTTTATAGAATAATAATGCATCGATTGAAGAAACATTAGGTTTACTTTATGTAGCAAAACGCTATAATTTTACACGTTCTTTTAATTCACTATACCTCAGGTATTATATTTCCTTCGTGTTCATCGATTATTGTTTCTAAAAGCATTGACTAATGTTAGTTATAGAATATTAACAGCATCGTTATTTGAGCTTAATAAATTGTTTTCCTTAGTATACAAAAAACACATACCTATATACACATACTATATACGATTATTTCAATGTACTCAAAAATATTTTTTTTTCTTGTTTAATAGAGTTTTTTTATACGACCATCTATCTAGTGATTTGTATAAGACAACGGAAGCTTTATTTTACAGTAAATCATTGATATCATTTGGTGAATTATAACACGAAGTACTTGCCTATTTCAAGTACATACAAATCGACATAGAAGCGTACTATATCAAAATGAAGTATATATATTACCGAAAACAAGACTAAAGCAATAGATACACGATTTAAGATACATCAGATTGGTGTACATGAAACGGACTGATGATAAAAATATAGAAGTAAGGACAGAGAGTTTGTAAAAAGGATTGAAATAAACACAAAAACTTCTGTTTGTAAATTTCATGCCGTTTTAATGAACCGTAGGCTCTCTGCAGGTCGATAATAGAATCCGTACAACGTACCGAATCCCCCGAACTACGAATCCAAACTACACGCAACCAGTACACACGCGCTTCGCTCCACTTCGCTTTTGCTCGTTCGTTGGCTAACCAAATTAAACGTAATTTGAATTTCGTTTGAAATTCAATCGATGTTCCGTTGGTAGACGGGTTCGCGTTATCTAGTAAAAAATAATGAAAATTCTACGCCCGTACCAAGTTACGGTCACGTTCGTCCATGCTCGAAACTGTCTGTCGATATTTCAAAAATTTTAATTCTGTCAAACAAAATACCAAAAAGAACAAATCGCTCGGAGAAACTTTTCGAACGTTGATATTTTGTGCAAACGTGACTTTTCATTCTGTTTTCAATTTTCCATGCATGTAGCATTTCTATGAGATAATTCTCCTGGCTTGTAACGATGGATCTATAGAATGAAAATTCATTAAATAAATTAATAGTGAAATTGGCAGGTAGTTTGATCTTAATTCCTTCGACCATCGTCTGTAAAATATTTCTCAAAGAAGAGGCTTGCAATTAACTACACAGCAATATTGAAATATCGATGGAAATTTTGGAGGCCTGGTCAATCTGATAACTTATAATACTTATATTCATACATGGTAATGATACATGTACAGTTATATTTCCTAAAGAAGTGTGTGCAAGCGAAAGTTAGTCATTTCGGGCAAGTTCAAGTTCTATCAAGTTTTATAGATCTTTAGATTGTAATACTCAAATTTACGAACAAAAGATGTTATTAGATTGGTCTTTGCTATAATTTATTTGTACTGTAATGTTGTTTCTATAAGGAGCATAATTTATGGCATTACCATGTACATAAATTTTCTTGTCGCATGTAATTTCTGTTACGAAAGAACACGAAATTAAGCAGTGCTTCTTAGTAAGAATTCGCTAGTAGTAGACAAATTTCGTTGGCAGCTCGTTAAGTATACCATCGAATCAATTAACCGAATTACGAAATGGATAATATGAGTCGAAAGCGAACCAGATATGCCGGTTAGCTGCTATGCCACGAATCGATCGTGATGGCAGAGACCTCAGACCATAATCCGTTTAATTCCTGACTAACGAGACATCCTTTGTGTCGATTAACCCGTGCCAATCGGCATCAACCGAACGAGCAATAGCTTCGCCATCAAATGTATCCCAAACCGTAAGGTCCGCTTTCCGATCGAGCGATTCGATCGATCGAATAGATGCACCTCGAAACTGATTTCAGTTGCTCTCCTCGCCGCAATGAGTCCGATGGTATATTGCAATCACCGAACAAACCACCTAAATCCAATGTTCCAGACCAAAAGTCAGATGCAACCGCAATCCTCTACAACTTTATGTCGATTTCTACGTAAGGCGTTACGTAAATTTTGTCGTGATTTAACAATTTTTTGTTCTCTTTCTTTTCATATGTCAAACGATGTATGAACAAAAGAATAGAAAAGTATGCAGATTACAAGAATGGAAGATCATTCGAATATTTACTATTATGTGAACATCGAAATAATTCACTTTTCATATGTATCAATATACATATAAAAATGCATACGTATAAATATTATTCCAAAATATATTTCATTTCATACTATTTCATTCTACCTTGTGACATTCTTATCAATTTTTAATCATTTTAAAGATATATATGTCTTCAATATAGCCTTAATTAGTATATATATCCAATATAGCCTATATTAGTATATGTATCCATCCTGCGCAAGTACTTGAATTTTTTTTTCTTTTTCTTTATTTTTCTTATTTATTCCATCTTTACGATTCATGTATCAGTATGAAGGGAAAATTTCAATTTTCTATTGAGAAATCAGAGACCTGTCTCTGCAAGAGATGTTAATTTTTATTTAATATTCAAATCACGATAGATTGAGTAATGCTGGACTTCTATTTTGTTTGTGTTTTACGCGCAGAAATTACCATGGGTTATTTCGTAAAAAAGAAATCTTTTAACATAGATCAGTTTTACATTTTTTCTAAATATTCCCGTTTCTTTTAGCGCTCGAATATAGGATGCACGCGAGGCATACTCGCAGTCGTAAAGTAACGTCTTAATTATAAAAGGGTCTTGTGGTACGATGCATGCCTTACGAGGCACCCTAAGTATCTTACCGCGTAACGGCCGAGTGGGACTTTAATGGACGCGTGGGTGCTTGCCTGCCAGTCGTGACAGTGTAGAGTGTAGAGAATCTACGGTTTTTCGTACGACTACCTTTTGAAACGCCCCCACCCTTGCAAGGGTAAGCGTAAACGGTGCTTTTAATGCGATGTACTTTCACGACGAAATTAAATGACTGGAATCATAGTCTACCGTTTAAACGAAATTTACATAGACATTTACTTGTCATCATACCCTCTAGTAAGTTGCGCCAACGCAACGAGTCGAGCATTTGACACTAATACCTCTAACTTCTTTTCGGTAGGTATTGTATGCGTTTCAAATCTATTATCGTTTGCTTCGAAAATTCATATCATCAGAGTTTCTAGGGAATTTTCTAATTTAGGTTTTACCTGAGATAAGTACAAGCATGTCTATTTGTCATTTTTATTACGTATGAACTTTGTTGTATAGTTAGATATTAGTTCGATTTTATTATATACAATACAGTTTTATATTACGTATGGCTATATTAAAAAGGAGAAAACCTTTTGTGAAGAAAGTAGTATCTAATTGTAAAGTAAATAAAAGTAACAAATAATAATTTTAGAAGAACGATTCCGAACTTTTTCATCTTCGCGACCACAATCTGTTTTCCTCGGGTTTATATAATCAATATGTTTCTATTGTTTAAAAATTATGGAATTACCTATTTATTGTCGTTGAAGACGTTCGTAACTTCTTACTCGTAACATAACTGAAGAATTTTTAAGTTGTATACGATTGGTTATATGTACATATTTACATTTACACGTAAAACAATTATTTTTAGCAACACATGCACATTTGTTTACGCATTTGCTATAACATTATTTTCATCTAAGTTTAATAAGACTTTTTAGAATTCACTTATGGGTACAGTATAAGATACTTTTTTTCTATCATTTACTATATATTAATCATCCTTATTATGATTCATCTAGGGATTTTGTGCGACGCGTAGATGAAACGAGACAAGTTTAGGGAAAGTTTCATGATATTAGAAGCTGAGGCGCGACCTGGAGTAATGGAAGTTGAATCGCAGGGGTGAAGGGAGGAGTCAATTAGTCTTGATTTAAATTAGCTACGGCGGCTGGTAATTAACTTTGGTTTAGGGCCCAACCGGCAAGCCTGTACTGTAATAATGAAGATAATTATTACGATAGAAGTTATCATATACCGAGTGATACAATATTTTAAGAATATTCCAAATACATAGGACACGCTATTATAAATATAATATTAATTTTAATATTAAATCTATAATGCTAATAACATTATAGATATATTATTAATATTAATATATTAATAATTAATTGTGATACAAAAAGTTCTTTTATATTAAGGAATAACTTATATCACTAATATTCAAATATTTTGTAAATAGGGTAGTTTTATCCTACCTACTCTATTGTATAATCATTAATTAAATAAATTTTCAAAATCTAAAAATTACTTTCAAGATTTATCAGCTATTAGAAAGCAATCGCGGTATCGTCGAGAATATATATTATCGAACTAAATTGTGAAAGGGTGACACGATGAGTTTATCATGCTGTCAAACGTCCCCTTTGGCGAAATGCGTGTTCAGCTTTAATAGTCCACGAAAAACAGATCGATTGCTCATCGTGAGTACGTAGCATTGACAAAGCGAAAGGTCATTTCCTTCGAAACATTCTTTTCGTTATACGGATGTACACCATACATCGTAAAATTCTTCCCACAAATGGACTTGTAATATAATGAACGTAACATCAAGTAGAATTGATTCGATTAGCGAATTCCAATTCAATCCAGATATTAATAGAAAGTAGACGGTTTAGTAAGATTAAATTTGTAAGATGTCTGAAAAATTGTACACAGAATAAATTGAATTAAAATACTTGTAGACATTTAAACAAAGTGAATTTCGATTTCTTTTGATTTTTATTTTGTTGTTTATTGTGGCATGTAACGAAAGGATACGGCCAGAGCTACTTTAAAATGCATCCATGATTGCGGAAAAGGAAGAAAACGGGAAAGAGAACGAATCGATGTGATGTACAAACAGTACCAGGGCTATGTTTCCTGAAATGGAAGGACCCTTAGTGGGCGTTTATTCGAGCGCATACGCAATACGCACAAGCAATAGGTTCACGCGTCGGTACAGTAAGCGAACTGTAAATTAACTCGCTTTGTAAACTAGACAACAAGTTTATCTCTGCTTCTTTCATACTGATGCTTCTTTGACGCGTTACACGTCTATTGTTTTTATCCCTTAAACCAATTAATTTCGGTTATTTTAATAAAATCAGGTAAAGTATTCTAATCGGTGTCGATCATGTTATTGATCTCCTGCCTTTTGATTTCATTAACTGCTATTTCTAATCGTACCGTATCACGTTCCGTACGTCATTTAGTTAGAATGTCAAAAGAATGCTACAAGTTACAATGGATAACTAGATTAACTAAAGCTCAATTATTATTGGGGACTTAAAACATAAAATACGAATTACACTTTAGATTTATCATAAAATATATGTTATATATTTGAAGGTAGTATCTATTAAAATGATACATATCTTGTAAATGTACTGAAATTTTATACATTTGTCTGTAGCCTATGTAACCTATCTATAATATACATATAATATTATGAGTTAAAATTTTTACACATTTATTTTATTAATAAAATATGCACATATTCATATACATTTACAATTTATCATACATAGAGCTTTGCGCAAGAAAGGAATAAAAGCTATTAAAGATTACATTGGGAGAAAGTTGTAATACTAAAAATTATGTATATAGCATCATATTTACAATATGCCGAGATACGATGCAATGAACCTTTAAACAGAAAACGGCAGTTCTCTCGATACATAGTTATTTAATGTCAATCTCATTTATCTGAACGTTAATACTGATTCGTTATAAACAACGTGGATAGTTAAACGTCAACACGATGATAGTTCTACTTCCTTTCAGCATCAATTTTAGGTTTTCCATCGAATTTTTAACGAATTTACGAGGTGAAATCGTAACTCACCGGCAAGCTGGCTCGATACAACGTAAGTACTAACATGTTATTACGTTCAGGTGTATGGCAGGGCAGAAAGCATCGATAGCCGTGGGCATTCCGTTTTTAGCATCGCGGGCTCATTGTTCATAAGCGTTGCAAACTAGTAGCTGGAGGATACTCGTCGCTCCTTCTCGAATGCTATTCTTGCAAGGAATAAGAGCATCTCGTATCGCGTATGCAGGCGTGCATACATCGCATCGGGAGTATGCATCTTGCGTCACGAATCGCATCTATATGTTAATGTTGCACGCAACCGCGCGCGTAATTCTCGTTGCACGCACCCACGCACTGGTTCCGTGCTTCGCTGCCGATGCATATGAACGCGATTGCGGAAATCCTGCAATCCGTCCCGGGACTATTCCAGTTCTTTCGATCACGGCAAATTGATATTAACACCCTTTATCTATACTAATTGATGTACATAAAATATTGCACCTGAACGATCTTTATTATCATTTCCTCTAGCCTGCGGAATCGTTTAATTGTAATCTCATGTACTTACAATTAGAAAAGTTCTGCTTTTCAATATTCGACGATTAAATGGTTTCCAATTCTTAATAAATTACAATATAAATTTTTCAACTTTTTTTCGTTATATTTTATATGTTTCGGTAATACATTTGATATCGTGTAAATGAATATACAATAGAATAGACTTTCTATTCTAATATTCCTAATATTACAATTTCTTTATAGTAATAACTTCAAACAATAATGCTTAAATTAAACAACAAATTTAATAATAAAGTCGTAATAAAAAATACGTTCAAGGATTTTTTTGGATCACAGAGCTTTTTATTGAAAGTACATGCATGTTTTACATGGTCAATGTGTAGCGAGTTCAGTGGAGTGCAAGTACTTTGATTAATACATATTACTCTCCACAAATATTACTTTCGGTAGTCAATGGAAATTGCAAATATAAATTCAGTTATTGCATTTGCAACAACCAAGTAGTATCACACCATAAATTTAAATGTTATGTTTCAATTACTCAGCAGTATATAGCAATATCGAATGAAAATTAAAGAATTGTTTTCTATAATTTGGAAATGTTTTATTTTGTATATTTAATATTTAATCGTACTAAACAGTCAACCTCTCGCAAGCGCGATCCCTTGCTTTTCTTTTTGAATGCATATGCAGGCAGTCGATTAATTCTTTTGAAAACACTCGAACGTTATTAATTATCGAGCGAGCTGACGCTTGAATATAAGTTCACAGACAAAAATCCCACATTACGGCCAACGTATCAAACATGTAGTGCACAGCATTATACAATAAGTATATCCCTTGTTATCCCTAAGAGTGCAATTCTACTTAACTATAAAACCTACGGGCTCGATAATGGTTTTGGGTATGTAAGTACTTGTAAGGCATTCAATCGCTCCGACGGGAGTAGTTTTCCTTTACTCATTTCTCGAGCTAACAGAACCAAATAATTTCCAAATGGAGTCGCGTCTACATGTGCACATGGAAGCAGTGCAGCGAAGACGCGTGGAAATAAACGTCGGACCATTAAAGGGTCTCCGTACAAATGTATATCTGAGACTAAATAATAACTTGGGAACCAACCCTCCTGTATCATTGCGTTCAGCGACCACTCACGGGAGGCGTAGGAGGGGGAGAAAGCTTACCAAAAAGAGAAAAGGAGTTAACAAACGGAAAGGGAAACGGAGGTAAAGGGAAACACCAAACATGGAGCGAGAAAGACAAAGACAGAAAACATGACAAAAATACAAAAATATTGCAAGGAATATAAGGCAAAGACGAACAGATGGAATATTAATTTTGAATATAAGGAAAGCAAAGAAATAAGATTGCTTGAACGAAAATACAATTCAATTTAATATTCCAGATATTGCGTTCATTTCTTAACAGGTATAAATTGAAGAATCATTTATTAAAAAAATATACCGATTTTGCCTTTGTAATATATATAATGGATAAAATTCACAAAACGGAGTAAGTTGTTTGTAGATTTGAAGAGGTGCTTGTTCTATATTATTTTTAAAATTATCGTTACCGTTGAAAAATGTTATTGTCGCTGGTAATTACGGACATTACTTACGAAAAGCTAAAAATTATCTAAGGAGGTGTTTCTCCGAGGACGTATTTACACTACTATATCTTTCAGAATAACAATGCTGTTCGTAAATAGGACTATTGGTTTTATTCGAAGGAAATACATCATTCATCAGCGACAATAACTATATCTACTCTCATAAAGTTGAGCTCCTCTTATCTGCAAATTATTGCGTCGAGATGGTAATATGTAATAGTGGGAGTAACTGGAACCTCGAGGCAATGATATGATACTTGATCCTACTATTGAACATGTCTACGAGACAGGATAATGCGTCGTTATTTATTGTTGTTATACTCAACATATTTCTTTTGATAACGATACTCATAGCTGAAATTTGTTAGTATTATCTATAGTAATAGAGCTGACAGAACGAAGGAAAACGAATAAGAAGTTTAAGATTTATATTAATAGTACGAGGAATGCATATGTATGTATATCTTGTATGTACTAATAATTGTTACATAATTCTGCAATTAAGCAATATAGTATGATTACTCTTACCTTTTCCTTTTAATCTCAGCATTTCTCGAGATAGAAATTTGAACATGTTATTGTATTTCCTTTCAGGATTATTCGTAATTTCATTAACCAAAGTAAACAATATGAATATGGTATAGGTACTTTCAAAAAAATGCATTTGCTTTAATAATAATTAAACATGTGTATTATTACGTTACTAAATGGTAAAAATTAGAAACCAAAGATTTTAGAACGAATAACCGATTTAACCGTAAATGATTACATAGACAATTTGATTTGATGTTACGATTTATTCCTGTGTACACACTACACACGTGTGAATAAAAACGGTAAATTTTATGCTCGTACAACCGTACAAGTAGGCCGTTGGAAACTTAGAGCAAATGGGCAAGCCGCAAGTGAGGGTAGCTTTAATTAAGCCATTAGGGTGGCTGAGAGGCTGCGACCAAGCGGCTAGACATTCCAACCCTCTATTCCCTCTCTCTTTCTCTCTTTTTACGTCGCGTCTGCCAAATTAATATTATGCTTACATTCCATACTGCCACGTGGCAAGCGAGTTTGTATCAGTATAAACATTCTAGTCTGCCTTCTCTGCATTTTCCTATATGTATGTACTGTGAGCATTTCTGTTTGTAGGAATATTATAGCGGAAATTACAAATAAGTTAGATTATTTTCCCGCTACAGACAAATGTTATTATTTTCTATGTACTTTCATATATGCGTATTTCTTATCGATCGCTTTTCATGTCGTTTATATTTAGTTATCATTAATTCATTAATAGATCAATATATCAATTATGTCAATAACGACTAATAATCAGTGTTATTCGTATTTATATCGGTATGTTAGTATGGTTTGTTGAGAAACGTAACAAACAGTCTGCATGTATTTACACGAAACAGTTATAGCTTATTGTTAGTGCTAAAGTGTTGTTTGAAACATACATTATGTATAATTCTCCACTTTGCAGTCAAATCACTATATACTCTATATATTACTTCATTATAGACGTTTAGAAACAATGAAATAGTTGTTTTTATTCATTTTCTTCCCTTAAAGTCTCGAGTCTCGAGTCTCGAGTCTCGAGCCTCAAGATATCATTCGTAAAGATTACTAATACGCGATTAATAAATGGTATGTTTCACAGTCATGGTATTTTTCCCACGGGGAAAAAGTGTCACGTATCAAGAATTAAAGCAATTTCATAAAACACGTTACGTTTGTTGATTTGATATTACTTACCAGCTCGTCCATCGTAACCGCGCTCGTCGTCGTCGTCTTCGTGTTCTCCGCTCTCCTCACCAGCTGTCCCTTGAGTCTGCACAACCCTCGGTATTTCTACGAGAAGGAAAATAAATGTGAAATCGTTGACGAAAAGTTACACTAAATACAGCTCGTATCTCTTCTAAAAGGCTACACGGTTTCCTCTTTCGTATTCGCAAATTCTGCCTAATTGGACGCGCGATCGTGCGATAACACGTTCGAACGGTCGCGTGTTCCTTCTCGTTGATCGATCGATCGCTTCTAAAAACAGGACGGCTACGGTCGAAAATTTCATGCCATTTCTTTTTCTTGCGTCTCGAGTGATCCTTTGCTGTCTGAACTGTTAATGGAATGTTGAAGTTTTCGTGTGTTTCGTTAGATATCGAGTGCCCTAATAATGAAGACTTTCAATTGGATCATTGTTTTACTATCCTGCATTGCAGACTTGCGTTGCATTGATTGCGTTGTTAACATTTATTGAAAAATCCTTACATTTTAGTTAAAAATGAAGTAGATTCAAAATTATAAAAATACTTATGTACATAACTATACTTTGTATATTTTAAAATCTTATTATGCATATTTCGTTCTATTTTGTCAAAATTACTACATCACTCTACGCAGTAGAATTCTCTTTTTTTGTTTGTTATAAGAAATATGTGAATAGGTCGTATCCCACATTTTTTAAAAAATTACGTGTTTTACTATTCATAGATTACATGCTTGTTAGTCATAATAAACCAATAACAGATGTACAATACTATTACAGCAAATTCTTTTTGATATAAGAATAAACTTTCACATAAAATATATTCTAACATTTTTAGAAATTATTTATATCGACTGTCATACATATTTATGAATTTCATTATAGAAGGGCTATATTTTTATGGGCATTTAATTAATAAGAAGGTAATGAA
Organism: Bombus huntii; assembly: GCF_024542735.1. Taxonomy (NCBI): domain Eukaryota; kingdom Metazoa; phylum Arthropoda; class Insecta; order Hymenoptera; family Apidae; genus Bombus; species Bombus huntii. The sequence goes on along the minus strand of NC_066245.1, from coordinate 13,944,868 downwards.
TACTTCTTGATCGTCCAGTGTATCGGAGAATGCTTCAGCTTTAATGCAAGGGTCTCTATGTGTATAACAAGTTAGGATAAACTCTATAGGGAATGGTGCTCTGCGATATACTGGACATAATTAAGTCTGCTACATACATACTTATATATATATAAGTATATATACGCAGTACATATATATATATATACGTAGTCAATTTATTAGATCATCAATGGTGTAGAAAAAGGTGATAATCGGTCATAAGAAATATAAACCGCTGTCTCGAGTAACAATTTAAAGAATGTTATTAAATATTAAATTATTATTATTATTATCAATTTCCAATATATCTGACTAATTAGTTTCGAGTACGTATTTATCTCGTAATACATTAAACATTTGATGGTATCATATAAGATACGTAGACCTTCTACTTAAATGAATAACAACACATGAAATATGAAGATCTTAATGCCTTAAGGCTTTAGGGAATTTGTATACTTACTGATACAAGGTGCAATGTGCGATCTACTCTGTTGGTAACCTCTGGCACATCTGTTACAAGTGGTACCAGTTACTCCGTCTTTACACGGACACTGGCCAGTACTTTGGTTACAAGTTTTTCCGGAAGCTCCGATCGGATGACAGTCACACGCTGTAACACGCAACATGCAAAATAAGGGATGGTTAATTATAGTTATATTATTAGTTGTAGTAAATAGTTAGATATATCCAGAAAATAATTGGTGTTATAAGCTTTTATATAATGCTAAACACTCCACGTGCTTAACTCGTGTTACTTTTGATATACATAATACTAATAACATAATACCATAACATTTAACTTTCAAAAAATTTAAGTACGGTAAATATTTTCCTTTATGAGGTTTGTGATTTTATTAATAAGATATTATGAAAGAGTTAGTATATATGTCTTGCTTTCTGACTAAATGCACGATATAACTACATAAAGAACAGAGATACAGATTCTGCAAGTTTGCGCTTGTAATAAGAAAATCTGTAAGAATCTTTGCAATCTATAAAAATCACCAGTTACAGATGCTACAAAGAGTTTAATACAGTACGAATAACACGTACCTTTTATCGTTTCGTAAATCTAACGAAAGTCAAATTAATATTGCTTTATAATGATCTATTACCTAAACAATTAATTATATCAAACTACAATTACTTAAAAATTAATAAGATCGATCAATTTCATCAATTTATTCCTCATTTCCATTCTTTAATCACCTTTTCTTTCAATAATCGAGCGCTAGTCACGTGAAAGTTATAATTCCCAATGTCACTCGTTTATTCATTGATCAGTGTTTTCGCATTCAGCGCATCCGGAATTAAGAGAGGTGGAAAGAGGCTAAAAGCAAAATCGAGGGAGAAATGTTCGCTCGAAAAGCCAGCTTGACACGTTCCTTTTGCCCACTTACTTATGCAAGCTCGTATTTTTCATGCGAGAGAGACACTGAAAAGCGGTTAATTACGATTGCACTTCGAGCCGAGTGCATCACCGCGAAAATTTAGGAGGAGACTCTCGAAAGCTCTGTCGGTCGTTGCTCGTCTGCATTTCCATTTTTCCTTCCCTCTTGGCTCACTTCTTTTCTATTCTATCTCCACTTACAATTGGCTATGGTATTACTATTTTACAGTAAAACTGTTATTGTATTTGTATGCAGTATTATAATGAGCTTGTTGCTCGTCTGTGAATACCTACTGATCTTTTCATCTTCCTTTTCTCCTCCCTTTTTAAAGTTTTACATGCAAATATTACAAATATATACGATATATATATATACAAATATTGCAAATATTACAAATTTTAATATTTTTCCTTGACTATTTACAGCTAGAGATGTTCGACTAACGTGTGCCGAGTGTTGTACCTAATGACATTATTTTAATATTTCTACATCGATCAAAATTGATACATTGAACGAAGAATGACTAGGACAAGTATAATCTATTCTACTAAATTGTACAATAAAAGACCTGTTGCTTTCACGATTAAATTCTACTTTTCGGTATCTTTTCAGCAATCGTAAAGTATCGTTTTGCAGACTATTCTTAGTAATTCTTCGTTCGAAAGTTTAAATATTTTCTGCCAGTATGATTTTACTATTTGCTACTTAAAATTATTATGTCATCAAGGACTACATCGATCATCGAAAGTTGGGAATAAAAAGGAAGCACACGTAAAAGTGGGTGCTCGAAGTATTTTCAATTTTCATTTTATTAATTTTAAAATTACATGCGATTGCGAAAAAAATAAATGTAAAATAATTCGGGAAAAGATATTAGAGCGACAATGAACGGCGATGGTCAGTCCAAATAGGAATACAATCTCTACAACATGAATACGAAGTGACCATTTGCACTTCCGCGAAACGGATTAATCTTGAGGAGACTGCCGAAGGGACGAACAACCGGTTCACGCTTCTTCCACATTCATACCATGAGCACAGAAGAGAATTTTAACCGTGGCCAAATGAAAAAGTGTTCGAGAAGTTAGCAGTAGTATTCTCAAATTAATTTAACAAAAGCAGATAACAGTTTCGCTTGTCTCTTTAAATCGTTATTTATTTTTACTTTTTTTCATTTCGATTATTTTTTATTATAGATATTATCATTTATTTTATTAACTATTAGGAATTTATACTTATCGTACAATAAACTAAACGTGTCCGTGTATAGTGGTAAATTATAATTTCTATTTTGTTTATTTCTGTTGTTGCTTTGAATTCATTTTTTTTTTTTCCTATACAGCTCGTTACGAAACGTCAGCCGCGAAACTTACCACCACTGACGCGAGAGAGTCGATCTCCAGGAAATCAAACCGTCATGTCAAATGTTTTTTTCGTGGCGATCCTCTCAATTATCACGCGGCCATTTAAACGCGCGTGTTCTCTGCATCGACTGTAACAAGGCGTAACGCGAGTAAAATGTAAAATGCTCATGATTTACGAGCGGTGCATGTACTTTCTTTATTCTCGTAGGTGTCTCGGAGTCATGTTTATATTAGCTAGCAATAAGTGACACGCCGGTATGCCTGCTCATTTTACAGGCGTAAACGTGAGTTACGGTGCTCCGTTGTGCTTCCTGAGCACGCTATTCGACCGATCGTTCCCCGTGACCCTTGCGAAACGCACTCCGACGGTTTGTATCGTTGCATGCATCGAACATCGATCCGTGAGAAATCTGCGCACGACGTTCTTCGATCAAGTTATCCTATTAAAATGGTCCGTGTAATCAGGAATTCGAAAGTTTCCAGCCGATCTCGAGTCAGTTTTTAGCAATTTTCACATTGCACGTACACGCGCGTTTGTTGTTTGTTTTCCTTACATATGAAAATGGGAAAATTTATTTTATTCACGAATGCGTTATTTTAGTGTAAAGTTCGATTAAAGTCGTTTGTTAAGTCAGCCGCGTACACACTTCGAGACTTTGATCTCTCTATAGCCTTTAATCGAAAAGAAAATCAGATGCCTGTTCCTGTACTCTGAGCCGAATCACAGAAATTTCTCCACCATCGGAGCTCAAAGCGTTTTCATTCTTTTACGAGTTTAATGAGAATTCACGTTAAATAAAATGGAACTATCGTCCTTCTGGAGCTTTTAACAAGAGAGTCTTTCACTATTTGACCTTGAAATGCAAGTCGAGAAAACATTTCCTCCAGTTTTCTACCACTTCGTTTGTTATCTTATGGGAGTGAATGAAACTCTGTGTTTTCATCTTCGATGTGTTTTGTAACAATAATGTAAGTATTTTCGTTCTTAAAGAGTTGGAATATTCTATGAATATTGACGACATTCTTTTCATTTTTTGGTTATTTTGGTGGAAGAAGAATCTTAGAAGAAAAGAAGGCTACCATATATGTACGTGTATATGATACTATTTATATGATTGAATATTTCGGTGTAATATTGAAATTTGAAGTAACAAAACAGAGTAAGTATTATGAATTCTACATTCCAACATATAGCTTAGAATGCTAGCTTACAATATTTGAAATAAAGTTTTGATCAATTTTAAAATAAATATTAAGCTGATTCAAGGAAATATAAAATATTATACGATCCGACCCTCGTACTACGAAGCGGCAAAAAATATAATTGCAATGGTGGAAAGCGCAAATGCTGCATTCGTCGCGAATACGGTTTAACGCGCTGGAAAAGCAAAAGAGGGAAAGACGTTCATAAATTCAACTTACCAGGCCACTTTTACAACAGTAGACCTACACGTATTTATATCCGGATATCTACATGAAATTGTTAAGGCGCTTTAAGCCGATTACCGCGGAGGGTCAAGTTGGCCTTGCTAGGTTTCTTCCTCGTCGTACTCTCACTTTCCCTCGTTTTTTAGACGTTGAAAAAGTTATGGTACATTAACGAGTTGAGTGCATCAACAAACTTACAAAAGGGTTTTAAGGGATTAACCAGAGTTATTAAGAACGCCTCTGTCGAAGGGGAAAATGCAATAAAGAGCGTTCACTGCTTCTAATTCCTGTTTCTCGCTTGCTTCTTGATTTATCCCGACGGATTTGTTCTGTTTTGCATCTAAAAAAAAAGCTATGAACTATACAAATTCGATTCTTGTCATGAAAAATGTTTGAGACATGTTCGCCAAACAAATACAAGAAATTACTTTTTACGCCTTTATCTTTTTTCAAGTGGCGATAACAAGATAGAGTATTTAATATAAATTATAGATCTCATTTTATTATAATACACACACACACACACATTCTATACATATGCTATACTTTTATACATACAAATATATATCAGTACACATATATTATTATTGCAATGTAAAACACGAAAAGCAGTGAATAAATATTAAAACAAATATTAGAAACGTACAAATATCGTGCGAAACTGCTACAATCAGTAACAATCACAGATCTTTTTGTTCATCTATTTCTTTCAAGTAAAAGTTATATAGATAGTAATATGAAATTTCTGATAAAATACAACAATTGACACCTACTCGTATTTAATAGTAGTAATAGTTATAAGAGTAATTATATTACCTATTCGTTTACATTCATTTTCGACGTGAAAAATCATAATGATTAACTTCCTAATTAATAATTGATTAAATAGGCGATATGAAATCCCTAGCACGTGTTTTGCATCAATATTCCTTATTATTTGTAGGAACACTACTTAAGATAGCGTAAATCTTTACGTGTCCACTCAATTCGTTTAAGGAAGAAGATGGGATAAATCTGGCAACGAATTTGCATACTGAAATCACCCACTTGTTTTTGCTCGCAGCAGGTAGCACGTGGGTCGTTTGATGGTTACTCTCTACCTACGTTCTTCTTCAGTCTCGTAAGATCACAGCACCCTTCGTTTCGACTAACTGCTGTGTATCAACAACATCCGGTCCCAGATTTGGTTGTAAGAAACCTTGCAGCCTTCGGTAGATGAAAGCCAACGAAAATACTTTTCAGCAAGGGAATTCGTCAAAATAAAATTGTTTGTCGTCTCTTGGGAAATAAGAAAAATTCATCTGCGTAAACCACTACTTTAAACTCGCTGTTATAAATTATATTTCTTATTTTATTTATACGAGATATTAATGTTTGTCTTTAAAAAATGAAAAATAACGTGAGAATAACGTGTATAACAGAACGAATTAAGTAGGTGCAGTAGTATATAAAATGTGGAGTTTTATACATACATCTCGGGTTATAAGAAATTTTCAGCTACTATTCGACTTCATGCGCGTACGACTCGTTAAAATCAACTTACGTTTGTTGAAATTACGTCACGCTATAAGTGAAGTCGTAACGTAAACACTAATGCAATGGATCGTTTTATATAGATGTGTAGGATATCGAGTGGAAAATTGACGCCTTTCGTTATGTCGCTGAAAATTGATAAAGCAGAAAGACTTGTTTTGAGAAATAGACACATCGATAGATGGATAGCAATGTTTTTAAAAATATCAGATTACTTCCGATAAATTACATATTACTCAGATATTACATTAATTTTTAAAAGACGTTACACCAACTATCGTTATTATTACCTACATTAGAGATTCTAGAAATGGAAATAAAAAACACTGTTCTTTTAGAACTATAGAAGATTCTTGAGAACCGAATAGGAAAGGACTGGTTCTATCTACTGTTCCCTGGAAGAGAAAACAAGACGATATATTTTTATTTTTGAATAAAATTCGTTACGAATATGTGACACGATATTGTGATGATAAAAAAAGGGATGCCCGTAAATTTCATGCGCCTACGAGATTAAAGCACTTGAATGGACGAAACACGTGATACTGAGAGTAATAAATGGATCGTACAGAAAGATAGTCAATTAAATCGAGAACAACGATCGGTAAATGCGGCGCGTGGATGCCAGCCAATTTATTAATCGGATTATCAGGCTGATTTCCCTCGAGTAAACCTGGGTGCGGGTTGCTCGATAATGTCGATCCATCGAAGCCTGAACAGTTCCCCCTCTGTTGATCTCGTCCCTCTACACTCCACATTCTACTCCATCTTTCCAAGGAAATTCCCGTTGTCTCTTACGTCGAGGATGTTTCTTTTTTTCCCACTTAATAAAACAAGTGGGAAATGGCATGTGAAAATCCAGTTGTATTATCTGCTTTTTGATAGAAGAACAACGTTTCTTAGATTGTCAGCTAGCTGAGTGTTGCTCAAAGACGCTTTCTTTAAATTCAAGATTCTTGTCAAAATCGAGGTTGCTTCTTTTGTAATTGGAACATGAATTTCCGCTTGAAGAATTAAACTGATGTGAAAATTCTTCTGTATGTCAAAGATGTGTCCTTTGGAAAACCTAATAGAAGTAAAATATGATTCATCTTGGAAAGTATCATTATTAATCATTAATACAGATATTTAAAAGTAAATTTAAAAGTAAAAGTCGTAGATATCTTTTTAAAAAGAGGGTTAGTTTTTATATAATTTTATATTTAAACGATTTTTATATCTCGATTCTAAAATTCACATTCATAATTCGATAAACATTTTTTTCCCAAAGCATATTTGTTTAATTTTATAATAATAAAATATTTTCAAATAAAATTCTCCATCTTAACGTATTTGATAAAAACTCGAATTATTTGTTATTATCGTGGTAAATCGTCCACTCTTTTCCAATCGATAAAGTCTAGTCCTCCCCAGGACTTACGGCTCATTTGACAGCCGAATTTTCCGAAAATTCCACGCGATCCGAGAAGCCTCGATATCATTCGGTCGTTGATATATCGAATATTGAATAAAGCAATCACCATAACATCGCGCGAAATTGCTTCGTTATCTTCGAAACCTGTCATCGAAGAGTGATTGAACGATGTCATTGCTAGCCCCCAGTGCCTCGTCAAGATGATGGAAAAATAATTTCCTAATCAACCAATAGGCTGATGTGTTTTTTTTATATCTAGACGGACAGTAATTGTAGGGGATGGAATTAAATGCATATTAAGAATTCAATAATATTGTAATATAGTATTATGTTAATGGTAATAATGATATATTATATTTATTGGCAATTGATCAGTAACGTATTTTCTTTCATTTTCTACGCTTGTCTATCGCCATTTTATCCTGCTTCTATAAAAGAATCCTATCCTCACGAAATCCATCGTTTTAATAATATCCATCATTTTTAATATTGAAAATTAAAGATAAAAAGTGTAGAATACATTTTTTTTTGTTTCAGGCTTCGTCTTCAAGAAAATTGAATGTAGCAATATTGGACTAATCCTCGATTGCTGTTAAATATGCGAACGAATAGCGTAAAAGGAACATGCTTCGAATGTGTTGTTCCTAACGGGACAAGGTTATTCCTTCTCTTTCGATCTTAAGTCGTGCTTTCGAATGGCATAAACGAGAAAAATCTTCAAATCCGATTCAAGACACGCTCGTATACTGGTTGATATATTCGCGTCACGACACTCACGACGAGAGAGCGGGCTTCTATTTTGGATTCGGTTCACCTTGCGTTTCCAACCCCCGTAATCAGACTCTGTGTCGAAGAAATTCGGATTCATAATTCAGGGCAGTCTTTCTTCCTCGTTCCTACCTCCGTTTTTCGTTCCTTTTTCTTCAATCAAATACGTGGAACTCAGCACATTGTTATCCCTTCGTGTACATAGGCTGGATCGAACGTCAATGTCATGAAAGCATATTCTCATTGAAATTCCTTGCACGAAATTCGTATTTCGTCATATCTGCATGCTTCTTGCCACATCAGAAAGATCAATATACGATGACTGTAGTATTTCTTTGAACGTGGCCAAGGAAACCAACGTCGAAGAACAATTGTCAAAATCCTTCTATGCGGGTAATATTAGTTACGTCGAAATCGACATTTTCTCTTAGAGAAGTTGAAATTGAAATGCAGATTTGTGAAAATTGGTCACGACGTCCTTTATATTTTTTTTCCTACAGTTTAGTTCGTATATAAATAAATTGCAGGTAAACTATCTGCTATAATTTCAAATTATATTTACTTGAGCGATATACATAAAATGATTGTCTCTCGCATAATGAAAAGAAAGTCGACTATTCTAAATGGGATGGTATCATAATAGTCTGATAATATATATGAAAATTATTTAAAGAGTTCTCCTCTCCAGCTAAAAGGACTTTTAAAATTTTTCGATGAAATTATTCCGAATTATTGTCCAGATGCTTGATTAAAATTCCTGAACTCTCATACGCAGTACGTTTATGTTGCGTTTCGTGGTTAATCGTTCAGTACATAAAGCCCAGCGGAAAATTTGCATCGAAAAGTGTCCCGAAATGGGGATGCTACTCACATCCATCGCTACTTAGCTCCATTCTCCATGTAGTAGCGTAGTAGTGTGATTAGTACGTGCACACTGCACACTGTACACGCTGGCACGTGTATAGGTAAGGATACCCACCTGTGGCGGGAGTATGCAATAACGATGGGCCTGGCCCATCTTATGTAAACACGCTCGCGTGAGGAGAGCCTCTTAGCTGCTGCAGAGACCTATGTAGACTGTAGACTGTAGACTGTAGAATGTAGACCCACGGCATGGCACCGACGCATTATGCACTCGATTCACTTCGCAAACTTACATCTTCGTGTACGGGTCGTTATATCGTCAGAATGTTCGCGTCTTTCCTTTTCTTAGATCGTCTGACCACGATTTTTCCCGGAATGCAAAAACAATGCTTGCAGCCTGGAACATCCCTACTTTAGTACCTATTATATTATGTATTTTCACTGAATAGCATCTCTCCGTTTCTGTTTCTTATTCGTTGTACGCGCTTATTTATAATATTTAAAAATAAGCGAGATCGGATCTAACTGGTACGTTTTTCATTTTTCGATCTTTGTAATTCTTGTTTGGTTTAACGAGTTGAACTTCCATCAAAGATAGATCCGTGGTACGTTAATCAATATATAAATTTTGCTAGTTCTACATAAACTAGAACGATACAGATTTTAGTTATCTATTTAAACTAGATCGATTTAGATTTCTTTGGCGCTCTGTCATTTAATATTATCAGTTTGAAATTATCGCATGACACGCATCGACGATTACTGTCAGTGTTTGACAAAACCGGCTACTACTTAAAGCGACATAATAACGTCTCTCCTCGATATCCTGCATGAAAAATTCCGTTACTATTTCAAGGTATCGTGTATAACGTTTCGAAGCATTCGAATCAATGTCAGTTCTCGTTTGTACAGATAAATTACTCAAACGGGAATGGAAACACCAAGGATTTAATTACTATTGTTCTTATCACATAATCTTAAGAAGAAAACGATTGTGCGATTATTATGATGATTTGAACAACTGTGATCGTTCGCACAAAATCCGAGAGAAATGAAATATTATTTTGGTGTATATAAGATGCTAGAACCCTTTGGAGTTAATTCAGTTCAGAGTTTAATCTACTTTTGCAGAAGGAATTACTATCTGGCCTCTTATACATTTTCAGCCGCACCCTATGCATGTATATGATGTTTGCAGCAAACTATAAGCGATTAAAATGTTATTTGAGAAAACGGCATTTCATATATGCTAACCTAATACATACAGGCACGCTAATAATCCGTGACAAATCACGTTATTTAGATTAAAGTTAGAAACCCGTCGCCTAATGTCATCGGGGACTTGTTAATTTTAACGTTGTTTAATATGCGACACTTGAGAGAGATAAGATACGAAAAATATGCGACCGCTAAATTTTATCCTAATTCCATCAACCACTCTAGTTTCGAAAACACTTTAGTTTTCTTGCTTTTCAAATTTAGTAAAATTTATAGATGGATATGAAATAATAAATATTAATATGAAATATTATACGGGTTGCATCATACTCGTTAAGCAAGAATATCCTTTCCATCAGATTAATGTCGAATTTAGTACCTATTTTGTCACATAATTTCTAATTCTTTTATAACGCAAAAAGTTAAACATTGAATATTACATTAAATATCAAATACATATATTTATATAGTAGATTTTCCGAGAAGATAATTTCTATCGAAAATAAAGATGATAGATCTTGTTAACCAAAAATATTAATTATTTATTAATTATATATTATACATTATATGTAGATATATTATTATTGATATATTTATGTACAATTTATAAAGAATGTTGCATTTCTGCTCTACAAATTTACTACAAGCAATTAAATGTGCGGTATTAAGTTCAACGAGTTCAAACAGGCCGGATGGGTGAAGCAATATTATGTTACACTAAATGCTAAACTAACGAAACATTTCGTGCTGAAAAAATAAATGGAGGAACTTGAAAGAAATGCCATTACAATTTTTAAACCTACATACGTCGTTTGATGTATAATTATAGATATCTTATAGAAGATATCTCTTTGACAAAACTTGTTCCCCGATCGGCCGTTACAATATGAACAGACAGTCGATCATTTTTTTATCGGCCGGCTTCTTTGGACCGCGGACGTGCGACGCAGAGAATGGAATGATTGCCCAAGGCTGCATTTATGTTTGACATTTATCGGAAACGACATTTGCGTTTCATATTCTTTCACACCGGGACCGTTGAGATTCCTGTTACCTAACGAATAAACGAAATTGAAGATTCGAAGGTAACAGATCCAGAATGGATCGTCATTTGGAAAATGATCGAAGATGTTAGTGTTGAGGGTGAAAGTGTAATATATATATTCATATAGTGTATATATGTCATATTAGTATAACAAAGTGGTATAATAATTAAAATAACTGGTAAACAACTTCTTAAAATAAAATATTCATTTTCTACAGATCAATCAGTAAGTACTATGATTATAGTAAGATTATTAATATGCTTCGGATAAGCAAATGGAAGCTTCTCAGATTATAAAAATCGGATACGTTTTCAATCAAAATAAGACATAGTCAACCATGATTGCAGATCAATACCGAATACAAAGTATGAAACAGGTTTGGAATTCATCGATCTTTGTCAAGGACTGTCGTTTGTGTGCACACAGGGTCAATCGCGATTGTCAATCATATTTACGGATAATTTTGAGTAACGATATACGATCAGTTCCGATTGACTGACGTAGAAATATGAGATGTCATGGACTTGCCGAATTATTAAACGTAGTAAGAAGATTCTACAATTTTTGTACGCAATCGAGCGACCTGGTTCGTAGCTATGTATGTATCTATATAGAATATAGTATATATACTCGATGCGTATCGACTGCTTACATGAATATATGCATAAATGTTTATGTACATATATCTATATGATAGGATTTCATGAAATGATATAATTTTCGTCGAAATTTAGTTGAAATTTATTCTACTCGTAATAACAAGGCAGAGTAGATCAACACCCTTTTATTTCCTTACTCTCAAAGAACTTTATGAAAATATTGCGTTATGATAAGTACACAGCTACATGTACAATGTACGTCCTCTTGAAAAAATAGTTTACTATAGATATAAATATTTTTAAAATGTTCAAATATTTTCACTATTAAATAATCAGCGCTCTTTTGTTCACCCTATAAGTAGGTATTATACGTGTTCGTATACGTACGTGAAATTTCGATCAAAGTTTGATGTACTTGAGTGCGCAAAAGAGTAGAAATTAATCGGCAAGCTTGCGTAACATGGAGTAGTATCTTGAATATGTGTACATAAATTGTAACGCAACATAATCGAATACAATCGGGTTAAGTTAAAGAATCAACAAGCAATTATTTGGAACGCTTGTTTCATTTTCTATCGAAAGATCGATTTGGGTTAGATCATCCTCCGCTGGACTTTTTGGAATATCGTTTGTTCATGGAAAATCTTTCCGGAAGAAATTAGCACGCAAGGGTGCGCAAAGGTTATGGTTATGGCTAGCTATTAGCGTAATAATATTCGTCCGTCTCGCGGACACAAATGCCGTACGAGAAAGTGAGTCACCGTCACCATAAACGACCGTCGAATTAAGGCCAGTGTACGCATAAGCACGCGTCAGGACAATCGAACAATTGCAAGCACGACATTATGTACTCCGCGACTGGTCAATGCCCTTAAAAGACCAATCCAGTCGTGTACAATGACCTTTTTTTTTTATTATGTACTTTTAGGTTTCGTTTTTCTTTTTTAAATTTATACAATTTCTATAGGCTGTAATTCTATAAAAAATCTTCTTATGAGATTGTAGATGTTTTAAACACGTGGTTAAACGGTTATTGTTTAGAACTATAACTTTAGAACTATAAAATTATTAATTTTTGCAATGCAACGCTTTTTAATTAGAGAAATATAGAGTCTATCGACAATTTCCTTAGATCACATATTGAAATTTATTATTTGTCCGTCTACTATTATGCATGTAAAGTTCTTTAATGTTTAAGCACTTTTTACACTTTTTAATATTTTGATATTGCTAAAATTTAGAACATTTTTAATGGTAAACTTAATCTTCATTTTATTTCTGTCAACGAATTTATATACTTCTGTAATTAAAAAATTGGAAGATAAATAATTTTATAAAATATTTTTGCTACTTATAAACAAGTTCGGTAACGTGATCTTCGATTGAGTTTTGATAATATTTTAATGTAAAGAAAAGTAAATGTTCGTAAAGCTCCCATTTTTCTCTTATGCATATAATACGTATTTGTGAAGTAAACTGATTGTGAGGTATGAAACGAACAATAATTGCAACAAAGTCACTCACCAAGTTCAGAAAAAGCGTTTATTGTGGCAGAAATAAAATTAGAAAACTCTTGAGAGCTTGTCCCTACATACCTGAAACAATGGAATTAGATAAGAATTATTCGATGCAATGATCGGCGCGGAAAGTGAGACCCTCTGCCAATGGTTTTTCATCTTATTTGCCGTTCATTCAATAATTAATCATATAATTATGTAGTTAAAATGATACATTTACATTGCAATAAAAATAACTGTCGAAAGAAGTACTATCATAACTTAACTTGACGTATCTAATTGTAAGTAGGTATTATTTCGATAATTTCACTTAATAAGAAAATAGATATACAATATTCATAGCAAGTAAGAAAAGTGTACCTATATTAAAGGCTTTAGATTTCAAGTTTGATTCGACATTGTACAAACAACTATGTATCTTCAAAGCTCTCAAGATAAGTGAATCACACACCTATGTACATCCCTATGTATATCCCTAAAATTATCTTTTGAAATAATATAACTACTATATCGCACAATTTTTAACCACAATTTTCATCAAAGTTCAGTTGGCATTTACTTGTCACGTAAAGCAAATTTTTCTGATAAAAAGATTGGTGGTACGTCGAAAAGTAAAAAAATATGTAAAACTTATAAATTCAATTTATAAAAGTTATTGCCTGTACATAATTATCGCGTTGCAGTGGAAATTTCAATTTTAAGAGAAGTGTAGAGAAATCACGTAGGGAGAAAGGACGGTAAGAATCAAAGATGATTGGAAATTCTCAGCCGCTCAGACAGTCCGTTGAGGTAACTGTTGGTCGGAAATGCTCGTTATGTATTTCCTTCGGAAAAGTTACCTTTGAGGCATTAGCTTGCTCGTTTTGTACAAACCCTACGGGTTTGTTTATCGACTTCGTTGTCGTAATTACGTATCAGGAACAAAGATTTGGTCTTTAATCGTACCGAACGAAATCAGTTTATCCTCCTTCATAGATGTTTGCATAATAAAGTTCAATGTTAGAACGAACGAAAATTCTGCCCGATTAGATCCTTACTTTCATTTCGATAGCTAAATGAATAATAACAAATACATAATTTTATTTTATTATACATAATTCGTATCAATCGTATATGTCTGTATTATTAAATTTGCTACGCCGTTGATTGATTATTTTATTTAAAAAACTAACGCGTCTTAGCAGTTATTTTCACAAAAAGAGTAAAAATGAAAATCCTCAAATGTAAATAAATTTCATTAATTGGTTTACAAATAATTTAGTTGTACGAAACGTTGTGTATCTCTTATACAAACTGAAGTACATACGTAATATTATTTTAATAAGTCTATAAATATGAAATAAGTTTATCAAAAATTGGTCGTGACAAATGTCATATTCAATGTTTTTAAAAGTCGTTTAATCACCAGTACAATATACGTTATTATCCGCTTTAATACATAACAAGATCCAATTTAATACATAATAACTTACGAAAACAAATTATACAATTTATATTTGAATAACTGCATAAATTGATGCATGTGCATACAGGGATATACAATATATGTACATACTTGTGACTGATTTGTACATCGAAACGTGAATATACTTATGATCGACCAACAATGTATTAAAAGTTGTGAAACAATTTAGTTAGATGGAAAATTTCAAATCATCAATCACGTTAAAAAAATATATTGAAATTTTAATAGTAATGACAATACAAATTTATCAACTTATTGGTTGAGCCTTCGTTCAATTTCAGAACATTTTATAATATCAGTGTTTTACGAATTTAAAAAAAATTTAGTGAAAAAGATATTATGAAAGTCAAAACACGTTCATATCTTATTAATATTAATTTTTATGTATGCAAACGTGTAACGAATATATGACATAAAATATCGAAGCAAACAGGAACAGTGGAATAATATATATCCTCCATTTGTTTCAATGTGCATTAATTTAAAGTACGCGTATGCGAATCATAGTGTGTAAAAATAAAATAGTTATGTATGAATTGAACAGTCTTATACTATTTTCCGATGTTGTGTTATCGTTTACGTATTTCTTAATTCATGTGATATGCTTTAAGGCTTATTATGTATAATAACTATTTCATGTTACATATATTTATTCACTTGTCTAGTTCTACTTCTTGTCCGTTTCAGTATTTGGGTATATCGAATCAAATAACGAATACATTTCACTTATTATGCCATATACGTGAGTACTATGTGCTCACGTATGTTTACTTAATTAAATAATAATATTAAAAACAATACATGTGTCTGTATTTACCTTTTGACTATTACACGTGTAAAAGAATTACACATGTTCCTCATACACATGATAAATAATATTAATTTTAAATTATTATAGATTCGATACAAAGTAGGAAAAATGATAAATTTATAGTATCGAATAACCTTTTATATCAGCTCATATTCTTGCATTAGAGAATAAGTACATTAGATGGAATAAATACTTGTTTCATTTTTTACATAATATCATAACATAATAGAAAAAAAGCGATTTCGTTATACCATCTAATAACATATTCGCTTTAAAAATTTTACTCCAATATGTTTATGGCATCGATCATTAACAGATAGTCTTTGGGGAAATTATGCTTCATTTACAATCAGGCAGACGATTAATCTTTGGTTTTCCAAAAGATTTTTGCTCTCGTGGGTACGTGTAAACATTAAATGAGCTAGGTTATTTCTTCGATCGCTATCTTGAGGTATGAAGATATCTTGGTTTATTAAACAGTTTAATTTGACACGATCTTCGATCAATGGCCAGTATTAAATCCGTCTAGAAAAAGACGAAACTTTCTCCTGGGATGCTAATTAACTCATTTCTCATCACTCGTAGCACGTTAACTTTGGCTCTCATTAAGCGATGATCGATCAACTGCCGAGTGTCTACAGGAATTGAACGACATAAATATCGCGCAGAGCAGTTCCACTCTTGTGCAAATTGTCTTGTTCACAGTTAAGCATCAGAGATAGAAACAATCTTAACGATCCTTTCCTCCGTTCGTTATTAATGCACCGAGTACGCGCAAGCGAATTCTTGTATTTTGCAATTATATATTTAAATTGATTAGAAACTTGTAATACTGGTCGCGCGAGTGTGTTGTTGTAACGCCGGGCACTTGATTATCAGAGTTAATTAAAAGATAGATACAAAACGAATAATGAAGTATGTTTTGTTCACTGTTGCATATTCGGTATATATATTTATATCTTTTTTATTAATTCTGCATTATAATAAACTAACAACGATACCCGATTACTGTTCGATTGTCCTCAATTATTAAATTTCACACCTATCTATTGGCAAGATATCTCGCGATACCGACACGTTCACACGATGCTACGGACAAAATATCTCACACATTTTTTTTATTAAGACATTTAATACAAAAACGAAATTGTATTGCAAAAACTCTTGTGCCTGACAAGTTAAATCACTGTAATCGTTGGCGTTATTACTCTACTGAATTAGGATCGATCGTAGTTTATCCATAGAGAGCCGTTTAATACGTTCAAATATGTGTAAGAGATCAGAGTTGTAATTTCACGGCGGACTGCACGAAACATTCAATTAATAGACCAACTTACTTATTGGATAACGCCAATTAATCTGCGATATTAGTCTGTCGCTTGTTTGCGTTTACGAGTAACTTGGCTCGCATACCATTGGGTTTATGAATCGTCGCTCAGCAGGTGGGGCTCTGGAACGATGATAACTATAGTTAGGTTTGCAGTAGATATACATATACTATATAGGTACCACATTACACATATGTGGATCTTTTATAACACCAACTACGTTGTCGATAAATCGTCGATTATATCTTTTCAAGAACAACGCCGTGAATGCAGATGCAGTTATAAAATATCAGACCCCTTGCTCTCGCAAGTCTTCACGAAAATAACGATCTGGAATGAATCTGGATATCGTCACGAGTTCCCTTTTTGAACAAGCCCGTAAACAGTGCGCTGGTGAAACATACCGGCCTATTCGAAAATACATGCATCAACGAAAGAATCCTGTCCGGAGGTAGACAAAGCGCAGAATACGTTTAACTTAAGAGGAACGTGTCAGTTATCATTTTACACTTAACCTTTTACCCTTAGGCAACTGGCCAGCCTTACAACAGCGTCAAGTTACATTTTCCAAACGTTCGGCACTTTCTGTCTCTCCTTTTTTTTTTCCAGTAAGGATAGTTTTTATTACCTTCCATACTTCCATGCTTCCTGCGTCGCAAATTCTAAAAAATCGAGACTAACATACCAACTTGCCGCTAACTGAAAAGTAGTTCTATATCTATATACAAGTATCTATATAGGTAAATAGTAGCTTTTAGGAGCTTTTTGAATATTTCAGAGGATTTATATAAACATTTATTCTTTGCGCTTTTCACTTGATTCTGCGAATATATCTACATATACATACAATATACGTACCTATATTTGATTTTATTCTGGTTTCACTTCAAAAATAAACATTTTGCTATATTTTTTTGGCAATCCCTAAAATAGGGTTATAATAGTTTAGTTGTCTAATGTTATAATATTTTTAATTTTTAAAACAAACCTGTGAATTTATCAAATCTTAAAATTTCTTCTGGTGGAAATTGAGTTTTAGACGAAGAGTAAATAAAGTTCTATAAAGAATAGAAAAAATAATTATTACATACGTTTGATTTTATTGCATCAGTCACAAGGAGCGATAATAAAATAAAATTAGATGATTTCGCACCTTCGTTCGCCAGTTGTATTCATTTCGTGTATCAAACAGGGTTCTGTTTTTCAACGGTAAATACCATTACTTCGGGTTTCACGCGATCGTTTCGTCGCTGTAAAATGCGCAGGAATTCGGAAAGAATGTAGTGTCTTAGCACTTAGGGTTTAGAAACTATGTTGATAACGGCGTAATCTCGGAATTGTGCACAGTCTAAAGTATATGTAGCTGCGCGAAAGACAAAAAGTCCGAGAAACCGATAAAACATGCGAGCTCGTGCATGTAGCGTGTACTGCGCGCGTACCTACGTGTAACGAAACACGGATCGAACTTCGCCGATCGTAAATCACTGTTCAACCTAAACACAATGCCGCGCCGTGCCGCAACGATTCCCGAGGATCGTTTCAAATCTCCTTAGCGCAGACTGGCGTGCGTTACAACGCGTGCAGAGAGACACGGGAGACCGAGTGCAAGTCTGTGTTCTCTTCCCGTGGATACGTCCACAGGGAATAGTGCACGCGGCTGCGTACAAACAAATAACGGTTCAACCAGACTGCGAGTTTGCGAAAATATTTATAGTAGGCGTCTGCTTTTATCTGTTCGTTCTAGCGTTCTGAGCGCACGCTGATTTCGTCAGTAGCTCCTCGCGAAATTCCTAGAGAATCTAGTACAAGCCATGTGTGCGTTGTTCCATCGCGCATCGAAAAGATTTCTTCGTCGATCATATTTAATTGAAACCCAACACCCGGTCGGTTATCCCCCTATGAATCTGGTATCACTCTCAAGTATTTTCACGGTCGCAACGCGTACCTACTACCGTGCAAATCTGCGCAGCGATGTAAAGGGACACTAGGAAACGTGATGCTATTTGGAGAGCCTGCGAGAATTTTCAATTCATTTTCAATGGACGATAGTTGGGCGTGGTTAGATACGACGAGGTTTTATTTTTCGATACACGTTACGCAAATGGAGGGTAGGTGAGCTTTTTCAAATATTTTATATAGAAGTAGTTCACATTTGAAAGATACTTATCGAATAGAAATGACTGAACTTACTGAATAGATCATAATAACATTTCACGGAATAAATAATAACGTTGCACTATGATCGTCGCTTTTAGTAACAATAATAACGTTATACAATTATTTCATACAATTAATGTATACCTATAGAGAACTGATTCCGATTGATATTCGCAAGAATTGATCAACGATATTGCTCTCATATTTGCGCGATCGTTTAATAATTGAAGTGTCTCTATCTCCATCAGTGGTAACCTACTCTCTCGAGCTTTACTTACTTTTACAAACAAAAACAAGAATTTGATGTAAGTAGACAGCGGTGTGATATTGGACCAGAGAGTACGAGAAAATTTTATCACCCCTATGGTCACCCTTTTCGGCCAGCATGACAATTTGCCACGCGACGCCATAGATACCATAGCAGGTTCCTCGGCTATCAAGTTTCGCCCTATTACACCTTTCATACATTTATTACAGGTTCCCTTTATCTTTCACCTGCGTAGCGAACCGGTGATATGACTGACGACAGGAGACGGGCGAGACCTTCCCGAACCCTTCTCACACATCAAAGTCTCGTATTCCAGTCATTCTATACGCGTCCTATCAAAACTATGCGGCTGATGACGTCTTCATTCGTACGAGCCAGGATCCGAATCCCTCTTTTTACCTTCCTTTTTGTTGCGCGCTAATTGATCCAAAGTGGCTTCCTGAACCTCCACCTCTATGATTCCGACACTCACGAATGAAATAAAAGTTCAACGACACCGATTTGACATCTAGGACTGGGACAAAAGACTCATGATTAGTCATGATATTGAAAATAAAGAATTATTCACTACGGAAAGAAATTCTTTTCTCTGAAGATAAAAATAAAAGAGTAAGATATGATGTGAGGTAGATAAGTGATGTGACGTAAGTAGTAGATTGTTCATCATTTTCGATAATTCATAGCTGTTTCTTCTAACTTTTTCTCTATATTTTTGTCATTGACCAAGGATATTAAAATATTGTTAGAGTAGAAGAGCTACTTGTTTCCACGTTATTAAATGTTTCATTCGATCGAATACTAACTTCGCTCGACAGAGAAATAGCTTAAAAATCACTTAGACCCGTTAATTAATTATAATAACAATTGAATCTCAATATTTTTAAACAAACCATTTGTCTACCGAAACAAAAAATAAATAAAGTTTCAATTGTACGATCTTGACACGCGTAAGTTATTGGAACGTTCTATATCTGTAACTCCCATGAAGAGTTAAATTTGTTGGTTTCGCGCTTAAAGGGTAACACGCTTTCGCATAGTACATACATCAAGTCCTTAAAGTTTAAATGCGTTTAAACTGGGAGTAACGTAAGCTATTAAGAGGTTAACCCCAGCTGCTACATATTTGCATGCAGTATCGTTCCCTTAATTATTCTTAAGTTACGACTTCGTGTCACGTACAATAGTTCTGTAACAAGAACATTTAATCGGTAACATGTTACGATTATAACATCTGAAACCATAACGAATTGAAGTTGCATGTGTAGCGTGGCTTATATCGAGAAACAAACATGACGTTTTGATGTTACGAATAAAAGGATATGAAGCGAATCAATGATTGCATATGAAAGAATTATATAGCAAAAAGGTTCATTCGACTCAACTTCATTTTGTATCATCATCCGTTAAATATAGTAATAGGATTCGCACTTAATTTTTTTATCATAAATAAATTGTTTCAATAGCAAAAAGAGAAGAACGATCAATCTTTCAGATATACAACATTATGTTGAAATGTGTTTACCCTTGGCTACTGGAAAATTACGTCCCTCCTCCTATCGTCACACTCTAATATTATGCGAAAGTAAAGCATAGTCTGTAACTACAAGCAGACTTTATTTCCTTCGCGCGATAGCAGTGAAAACAGAAAAGTATTGAGTATATACATACATATAGATACGTTGTTTCTCGTCGTCGCCGGCTGAGACCGACGCGACGATACGATCAGATAAGTTGCTGTTTGAAAAAAAATTGTCGGGGCAGCGGTGGTTGTCATTAACATTTCAGAGGAAGAATTTTTTCAGGCAAGGGAAAGAACAGCTCCGAAGAAGAAACATGCGGCCCGGCGCGGCACAGCACGCAGCGGAACGGAGCAGCGTCAGTTGCTCGCGTGGTGGCGAGCTATCAATTTAATCGTTTCTCGATGAATGGACGGATCGGTTTTCTTAAAGTGCCGGTTTCACCCGGAGAACCGCATTTCTTGACCCCCCCTTTAGCCGGACGTACGGTGCGGTGTATTCTCGATTTGTGCTGCGTTCACCGTGGGTCATATATTCGTGCCGTGGCGCGCCCTTAAATTATGCGCGCAATTACGCGTACCTGCATCGCGTAAGTGCATGTCCGTACGGGTGTTGCGCGTACTCGCGCAATCGCCTAGAGAGCGGACAAAAAAACCGAGAGCGAAAGACGGAGACAGAGAGGAAAGATTGCCGAGGGAAAAGGTTGAAGAAAAGAGACTGATAGTGAACGATAGAGAGAGAAAAAGAATACATAAACGTGCGCGAAATTGCAACCTCTCTCCGTTCCCGGCAATCCTGCTTTTTTTGCAAGGTGTTAATGACGAGTAGAGTAGAAGTGGCTGTATCGGTCGGCCAAGTGCTCTCGAGTTAGCGAGATATGCTTGTGGCATGGATGAACGCGTCGCGCCGCGTCGGTTGAATGCATCGAGAGACAAATATCCTATACCGAGGATGTGTCGCTAAGCCATAATGCGTTTCGAAATGTCAACACCGATAGGTCGACATCGAGCTTCATAGAAGTGGAGTTTGATGTCACTTCGTTAGTAAGAGGAAAGTGGGAACTGAGATAACTTATTTCCTTGTATTAGAATTATTTTCCTCGCTTATTGCTATTCGAGGATTTCTTTGCATCGCGACACGTGTATATATTCATCGTGTTTCTACGTGAACTTTACATGAACGTAATTGATTGAGCGACGAGTTAACTTTATTTGAACGTTCCTTTAATTCGGAGTACGATGAAAAGTCCGTTATTCGAATAATGTCGTCGGAAAACGGGACTACTAATATAAATTAAATTCGGCAACAGAGTGACTCAGTTCGGTGATGTTAATTTTCATGCGATTTGGAAAAACAGAAACAGTTGGGGTGAATAGGTCGTGATAGGTGCGGAAACCTAGTGCCGGTGTGTGAAAGCCGAGATAGGTTCTGCTGCGGATGTAGTGTCGCTGCTAAGGTACTGCTGTATTTTCTTCTTATTTAAGAATCGTGGAAGAAAAATCGGCCTACGGGCGCCGGGATTTGAACCCGGGTCCCGAACACGTTCGTAACCTAAGGCGCTAACCACTGCGCTAACCACTGCGCTGCCGTCGTCCGACACTAGTTAGTGTCGAGTGGTGGTATTTGCTGTTGAGTGTCGCCACACAGTTATCCAATGACAACACGTGAGATATTGATGATAGACGTTCCCAAAATTGGCTATACTCTTCTTTTTTAAATAAATAAATTCTTAATGCTTTTAATAGTAAAGTAACGATATAAAACACCAAATTCATCATAAATTAAAATTCTTAACCAAGTTTGTTTTCTAATATACATTGTTATATACATCAGAAAATTTGCAATTTTAATTAAAACTTTACTAAGAAGAAAATCAAAGAAAGCAATGTGAGGGATGTAGAAATAATTTAGCAAAGTATGGTTTCAAGTTCTATGTTGTTTATTAAATATCGTCGCAACCTCTTTGGTATAATCTAGCATACTATTGCTTCGAAATGCGAAAGAACCATATCATCTTTCTCTTTCATCTTACCATTTATATCATTTTATTACATTATTTAGTGTATCATTTTATTTTACAAGGTATGCGTAACATGTTACGCATCATTCTCTTTTAAAGCATTAGGTTATTGTATCGTTAGTAAGTACACTGGCAGAATTAACACTTTGCGGACTGAAGACGCGAATGCGTTGAATAACATAACAGTAAAAAAAAAGCAATAGATGCTGTAAACGAAATGTTATAAAGGTGTTTTTACGTTAAAAGCTTGAATAATACGGAACAGTATCAATATATTAGATATAATATTGGTTGCTCGGAAAATTCGTTCCAGTTTGAAGGAATTTAGTAAAATAATAAATTTTGCATAGTATCTTTCCTCCAGAGAGATTGTTTTCAAGCATATCACATTAAAAAACGTTACTAGAAGTATCTTTAAATGTGTTTATTAATTTTTAACAAAATATTACGCTTGTTAAATGCTACTCGAAAAGTTCGTTCCGATTTTTAACTCTTTGGTCGACATAAAAAATCATACTGAAAAATTTTTCGTTGAAAAACCTGGAAGGTTCTGGAAGGATGAAATATTCAAGTTTCGAGAAAGATTGGGAAAGGTTGTGGAACAAAATGACACCTATATAATTCAATAAATGCATATCGAATCGAAATGTAAATCGGAACGAACTTTCCGAGCGACCGTGAAAATGAATCTTTTCAATCATTCCAAACATACACGGGAATTCAGGCTATATGCTTGTCAGAGAATATGATCCTTAAAGTGTTAAATAAGACGAAAGAGTTAAGTATGTATACGATACACTCGAAGCAAAGAGACAAATTTTAGTAAGAACTCTTGTATAATTTTTTAGCTTTTCTCCGAGAAAAATAAT
This sequence comes from Bombus huntii, assembly GCF_024542735.1. Classification (NCBI taxonomy): domain Eukaryota; kingdom Metazoa; phylum Arthropoda; class Insecta; order Hymenoptera; family Apidae; genus Bombus; species Bombus huntii. Next base: position 13,921,267 of record NC_066245.1, on the reverse strand, counting down.
TTCCATCGGGTATCAACACCTTTGTTTTATATCTCTTTTGAATGCAACGTCATTCCATGGTAGTATACATTTAAAAAGGCCATTTCATTCTTCGATGAATAGACGATATGGAAATGAATCTCGAAAGCAAAACTCGTAATCAAATTTTCGAATGCGCGCGCATTTATCGGGTGTGAATATCTTGAAGCTCTTAAATTGAATTCAAAGTGTACAGGTAAGATCGGTGTAACGTCGGAGCGTTAAAAAAAGAAAGAACATCAAAAGTCGACGATCGATGACCGCGGTCGTCAGTAGCCGCTGGCCGAGCCAGTGGTTGGCTGTCTTAGTCTTTAAGATTTTCTTTTGGAGAACGAAAATAGCTGACGTGGCGATACTTAGGCGGCGGCGCAGCAGGTCGGGAGACGCTTTTCAGATAGAGAAGTATCTCTGACACCGGGTGTATACCGCGCGTATAAATTTCAACGTGTATACAGGCGCACACATAAATCGCGCGTAACCCTCGGGGTACGCGCGTAAACTCGCGCGCGCACCGGCCGCGGTCTCGCGAGAACATAGAAGCATGCAGCCAGTTAGGGAGGAATGGAGCAGCTCGAAAGGTGCCCAGAGAAGAAGAGAAAGGGAGAAAGAGCGAGAGAAAAGAAGAAAGAAGAGAAGAGGAAAGAAGAAGAGGGAAGAGAAGAAACAAGAGTCCTGCGTGTTCAAACAAAGGTGAGTCTGCAAGTTGCACCTCGGCTGCAGGTACTCTGTACTCCGTACTCCCCTTGTATCTCGCTACCTTTCTCTTCTTTTTCTCGACCCTTTGCGCGTCCTCTCTATGATTTTATCTTCCTTTTGCCAATGTTACACACCGCGAAGGTTACATCCGGCCGAATGTCTTGTTGCCAGGTGTATAAAGCGAACATTCTCCCGATTCTTCTCTTTCTCTTCTCCGTGTGCCTTCCCCCTTCTCTTTCTTTTTCTTCTTTCCTTTTCACGTTAACCTCGTCCTCGCATTGCGCAATCGGCCGATCGTTGCGTTAGGAAAGGAACCAAGGTGAAAGGTGTACTTACGTTCAAATTTATAAGGAACGATCGGGCTCGCCTCAAGTGATAGATAGGATTACATTACGGTGATTAAAGAGAATGTTATCGCGCGTTAGCCGGCTTTCTATTAATCCTTGGATCGTGTACCGAGCCATGGTTCATTCCAGTTACTCTATTCTCTAACTTTTCACTGTCAATCTTATCTACGATCCGCATAAACGTTCCATTGTTTATAATTAATACTGCTTGTCGAAAAAATGATAACATGGAAGCTGGAAAGCTGTTGTCAACCGATATACCTCTCGTACATTGGTTCAAGCTGAAATTGCTAAAAGTTTTTTTTCTATTTGACGCGTCACGATGGTCGTGAGAAGGATAGGTAAATCGTGTAAAAGAGAAATTGAGTGGAACCATACGTCAAGTGAAATTTTTCCATCGATATTGACATCATTGAGAAAGATGCTGTGAAACTCTGCAATCCTGCATAAAGTATACGAATTTACATGTTCGTACTTCCTGTTAAACCTGTTGAATGTTTACATGCATCCTTTAATCGAAGAAAGCATACCGTGTTGTGTCGCAAGAAATGTAAAAAATAGTATGTTATATATATGTGTGTATATATATACACATATTATATATACACATATATATACATATATGTCGTTAATTTTTAATATCGTTGATTCGTAGATGATTCAAAAGAGTTTCAGAATATTTGAATTTAATTTATATTAGTATGTCTTTTTTGCGTAAGGTACGGGATAAAGCTAACAGACTAATAGTAGTAATAATATAAATTAACAATATATACCCTAAATTCATCTATAATTCGACGATTAATGAGGGTTAAGACCAGAAAACGTCCAAGTATTTAATGGTATTATTAGGCGAAGCATTTCTTTAATTTTATTAAAAAGATATCTTCTTTCAATATTGGGCTTATGATTTTAATCTTATTCAAATACTAATTCGCTCGATAGTTTTTCCTGAAGTCTACGATTATGCGAAATCTTGTATTCTGTCGGTGTATTTCGTTTTAGTCCCCTGTCAAGATTGGATAATTGGTTCAATCTGATTAGGGAGATCATTTATGGCGCGGCGTGGCGCGATGTGGCGCGGCATGGCAGCCTCCTAAACCTCTGAAAATCCTATCCCAGCATAATTTGAACAAATATTTACCAGTGCCGACTTTAGTTAATAGCTTATCCATTCACCTTGAAGTCAAGTTGTTGTCATCAATCAAAAGCTGATAGAAACTCGATATTATCAAATAATAAATGGTAGTTAAATAATTTTATTGCAAACAGTGCGATTAAAGAAAGTATTAAAAAGTACAAACAATATAAAAGCAATATTTATATTGTTTGACACAAGCACAACTCTTCGCATATTCTTTTTATAATTATTTCGTTGAGTACAATAAATACAAGAACCTTAGCCAGCGTTAAAAGTAAGTTTTAAGAAAAATACTTGAACGCACTACGAAGGTAAATATTAAGAAACGTGTCGTTGCGTGCTGAAATTTGGCAAAAGTAATATAATAGCAGTAAAGTAATAAAATTGCTTTCTATGTTAATATTACAATTATCGAACATGAAATCGGATATAATATTACCAAAGCGGTAGGTAGGTAATATGTATACTGAAAATAATGGTCTAATGCTTTTTGATTCTAAAATGGTGAAAAGCTAATATATAATATGTACCTACGTTACCTACATTAATTCGGATAATCAATATTCAATTCGCAAATAAAGAGTCTACGCATCTATATTATATCTTATTATTGATTTATTTACCAAACAAACACGTCGATATAAAGGAGTAAGGGTTAATTTTGTATCAGTGATCAATCGAGTATTTTAGGGAAGAACGAAATTCTTTTATGATTAATGTGTTGAATAAATACGATTCATTTTAATTTCATTTCCGTTTGGAAAAACGCTGAAATATTCTATAGCAAAGGAAACAGAATCGTTTTTATGGGTCGTAAACGAAATTCGATGCTTGCGCGTAATTACATGCGTATCGTGTATTTATCTGAACAAAGGGTAACGAGGGTTGCCGGATTCGAGTGCACTTGATTTCTTTGTCTCGTTTTATCCCGTCTAGACGATCGATCATACCTACTGTACGTTTTGCTACTCTCTACAGGAAGAAACAAGTTAACCGATGCAAGAAAGAAAACTGCAAGAAATACATGCCCGTTATTACAAAAATATGTCATACCATACATATACGTCAACAAGACTTTCAACACGTGGATCGCGTCATTGATCGTCCGTTGATAATCAAGACTTGTTTTTAAATATATTCAGTAAATTATCACGTATTTATCAACTGTACTAGATGTTGTTTTACGTAGAATTTGCAAAACATTAACATTAGTATATGCACAAATATTTGGACTTGTGCATTATTGTTAATTGATTACGTTTATAGTTATAGCGTATAATGTAATATTTATAGTTATGTACACAGCTGTCCATTAGTATCAAAATACGTAAAATTATTAGGGGATTGTCAAAACTTTTAAGTTCATAATTTCGTTTGGAATTTTAGACTGTAAAGAATTCCATATGCTCGATATCATGGTAAAGACCTGGCTGATTATGTGTAATAAGGTTAAGTGTTCCTTCCTATGTCGTACCTCTCGATCAATATGTGAATTATAAGATTTTCTATTGTATTTATCGTTATTTGATTCAATGTGTACATATACTGTAAATGCTTCCACAAGTTAAATTGAAGTTTTACAAATTCTCGAAGAGATTTACGAAATCTCGAAACTTTTTATTTAATATATAGAGAATCTATCAACACATACATTATCAATTGATTATTTGCATTTGCAAATTATCTCATTTTTATGAAACAATAGAACTGAAAGTCCTGTTAATCGATCGACGCATACATGCGTAAATATTGCCAGTCAAAGGTACACAAACCCCGGCATAAATCGAAGACAATATAGATATTAGAAAGAACGGATAAGAAGAAAGAATAATAAAGAAGGAAAATATGGGAACCGAAGTACAGAGCAAGTGAACAAAGTATCGGTTGAAAAGAAAAGAAAGGGGGTAATACCTATGCCTGAAGAGTGGGAGGGAAAGGAGGTAGAATACTGGAAGAAAGAAATGATAGCAAAAGGCATTGAAAGATGGAGGTAAAAAAGATGTAAAGGGAGTCAATAGGAAAGAGGAAGGGGGGGCGTGAGAGACTAATAGTGCTGATCCCACTGCAAGCACCGCTGGTTTAAGACCCGACTAAGTGGTGGATAATGAATATGCTTACGTGTGTTGAGTATGCGAGGAAAGCTTTGCACTTGATATCGGGTTCAAGCACCTTCCGACTGCTGTATGCGTGTACGATACTATACCTTTTTCGTCTGTGTACTGTGGTTTTCACAAGCTTCGAGCTAAGACCATCGCCAGTAGCTGATGACAAGTCCGATGAGCTAGGAAAGTATGATATTAGCACCGTTACAATTTCGCTCTGATATTTAATTAAAATAGAATAGCACGGTCAAAGTTTCGGTGTAAAATAATATACATATTTTTTTCCTTCGATCGACGTATGTATATATGAATGTGACATAAAGATCAACGACATTTGAATTTTATGTACACGGTGTGTTGAATCGTATCATGAAATCGTAAGTAGAAACTGATAGAAAATAAAAAATCGGTAGATGATAAAAAATGTGAATCCTACAGAGATAGTAATAAAATAAAAATCCAATAAAAAAACAGAAAATATCACAACATAAAATTCTGTGTTTATATTACGTATTGATTACAAATATTTATTACGTTTTGCGAATATTTTTAATTCGTAATTTGACAATTTGTCGCGTGAAAAATATAATTCCAAACGGTGTTTTATTATCAACGTATTTTAATTAAAAAGATAGAAAAATCATATGTATATTTATTTCTTTGTACAAACGAAAAATTTTTCTAGGAACTATCAATACATGTGACTAAATTCGTTACCTTTTTATCCATAAAATTGAAACGATTTTGTGATAAAAAAATCGATAGTTTAGAAAATTTTGGTGCGAATGACTACTCGGAGACTTGACAAAGGGCCAGTAAGGTTGCCCGAAGGGAGACCACGAATGTCTCGGTGACCGATTCTGTTTGAGAGGCAACCCTTGCTGGAGGGTGTAAAATAAACACAGGCTGAAGCTTTTGGGGTAGGATACAGTTGAAACGTATCGTTCCGGTATGGCCACGCGTATTATACAAACAGGGGAAGCCTCTAATATTACCAGCCAATGTGTGCAGTGTGCACATACAGGCTGCTTCACGAGGAGCATGACAATTCGGTACTGAGCGATATCAAAACTAAAAAAAAGGGGAGCGAGAAAGGAAGAAAAATGGAAAGAACGAAAGAATGAAAAAAGATGGTCTACGACTATTTTTCATCTTATTGTAGCAGATTCGACGCATTAATGAAATACAGTTTTTTCGTTACGATATTTCGTAAACAACTTTATTGTTACTAGTTTTATATTAATAACCAAAGAATATATTTCATTCTTAGGAAAATTCGTTTGTTTGAAAATGAATTTCTAGATATTCTTTTCACGATGTTAATTGTTTTTATAGCTATTCTTCTTTCGCAGTTTTCGAAAGTACTGCGATAAAATACATAGGAGATTATTTGGAGAAAGTCAGAAAAAAGAGACTAGAAATCTGAAATCAGCTTTTTAAAATAATAGAAAAGAATGCCAGGAAACATAAAATTATTTTGCTAAAAAATTAGACGACAACATTCTTAAGAATTGCTGACGTCGAGAAGGTAAAATAAGATATTACAAAATGTTAACTGTTTTAAATTAAATGACATATTTTGTGGTAACCATAAATCGAAGAAAAGATTGAACTTGACGCAAATGCGGACATTATGATATACCAACCTAGGAATTTACAAAAATAGACATAAACATACATAGGCGCAATAATGTCATGTTATTCTAATTAATCTTTATCACTCGGGCGCCTTAGCGTTTTGCTGTCAAGAACAAGTGGTTTACCTAAATCATTCGAACACTTCATTGAGATAAACCGCGCATAATTCCTGTTCGCGAAATCGCGAACCGACCTGAAAGCTTTAGCCAGGTGGTAAACGGAACGCTAAAAGTTCCCTCGGCTGCAATACGTTTTGGTGGGCTGACAATTTTAAAAGATTCCGTGCGTTCGCACGAGGTGGGCAAGCATCCACGGGTCACCTCACAATGACATTAGATACGGCTGTTAGTTCGTTGACGAGGCAACAAATTTCCCGAGCAATTCAGTGTGTGCCTGTTGGAACGAAGGGAAGGGGGAGACGGAAAAGGTGATGGGAGAGGAGGGCAGGACAGAGCAGAAAGAGGTGAACAAAACGCAGTATGGAAGGGAGAGAAGGTCGGAGAGCGAGAGAGAAAGCGGGCGCGAGGCTCGTCGTCGTCGCCGTCGTCGTTCGTCGCGGTGGAAATCTCTAAACGAGCAGCGGTTGCCTGACCTGACACAGTACGTAGCAGTCGACAGGGCCGTATTTTCCATGTGCTGCAAACTACCAGCGCAAAATTGAGAGGGCTCGCTGTGGGAGCCATTTGGAGTTCACTAACCGTGGAAATGGCACGAGTACTCGATGCAACGTTGCGACGACGTGACGCCACGGAGCACGTGGAAAAAGGGGCGAATGCCTTTCGGAGATGCATCCCCTCTTGACTGCACTTCATTTTTCCCTCTTTTAAAATATATTCTTTCCGAGGGAAGTCGCGGCAGCCCGTTCGCGTCTCTAAGTGCCACCGATCTTACTCCTCGCTTCTGCCTTTATTTATTTGTCCTTTTCCCGGGAAGGTTTCTCTTACCTCCGCATTTTTACCAAATTCGCGTTCGAGAACGCTTTCCTAAGAGTGTACAGTTGAAATTATTGCATAGCTTAGACAGTTGGTATTTTCTAAAAACTAGTGAACGAAAAGACACGGCTGAGAAAAGAGGCTAAATGTAATTAAATGCGTTTTGAACTAAGAACTCGTGGTTTTAGATATGGCGCAATCGTGGCTTCCTTGTGCTCACAATCAGTTGGCAGTGTCTCTGGCTCGCATATAAAACACAAGTGTCGGGCCAAGGGCTTGCGCGTGCTCTTGCCGCGAAGATAACGAACAGTCTGTATTCTCGTTAGCAGCCATGGCAGCCGTTAAGATAACAACGAGACACGACATTCACCGCGAGCCCTTGGCACGAAAAGGAGATTTAAACTCGTCTTAGGATGGTAGAACTTTCATAAATTAGTCCTCAGAGCGAAGAAGCCACCATCGACGCGGATTGCGTGGGACGCACCACGGCCGTCATTTCATTTCTCTCCTGTGAAACGTAACCTCGGGCTTTCGGTGCGAATTAAATTTACCATGAAACAACGAGAACCAACCCCTTTCAGGAGCTAATTAACGTGCCGGTAACTGGTTTAAGGTTCGTTAAATTTTATAATGTTAATGGAATGCAGTGTCGAACATGACAACGTGAAACGCTATATGCTGAATCGACCGCTCGTAACCATAATACCGGTACATTATCATTGAAAAAATTTCATCGCATTGATATTACATGCGTTGCAAAGTTCTGATTCCAGGAAACTTCCTATGGATTCTGCGATTGTACGCATGCTGCGCTTAAGTATTCCAATATGTTGCAACTTCTTTCTAACTGAGAAATTGATCTACGGATACGTATACGTATACATATTTATGTATTCTACGAAGAGTACAATCGAGATACTCGTAACAAAAACGACGTATGTTACATTCTTTTCACTTTTTTTGCTTCAAGCCGGTAACTTGAACCGATATTATAAAAAATGATTTCTGTATGTTGACTATCGTCGAATGAAAATTGACCGATTTTATAAAAATTTTTGTCATCAGACAGAACAATTATAAACATCTCTCGCGTATAGATGTAATGAAAATCTTTGATATCGTATAAATAAATTACCGTTCGAACGAGTACTTTCCACGAAATGATAAAGGTATGAAAACAAAGCAACATAACCCAGAGTTCTGAAAATGAGAGTTCTGCCATTCTCTAAAACACTTATCTTGTGACGAGTCCTGTATTAGGATCTGCGGGTTGAAATGACCGTGACTATACTGCTGATCATGGTCGGTTGTTAATTTAGTAAGTGCGGGAGGAGGTTCGTAGTCGCGAAGGACTAGACAACAAATCCAGTGTGTTCCAATCGTACGGATGGAATGTAGTACGTGAACGTGTATACATTGGATGCACGATGGTGCACCATGCACCATGCACCATGCACCATGCACCATGTACCACCGTGCGAGCATGAATACGTTCCGATGTGCTTTCTTGCGTTCAGAGATCGTTATCCCCGCAATGGGTTCTGGCCCTAGACAAACCGACATAGATTAAATGTCTCGAGATTGGAGCAGAGGAGCAGTGCTCGGTTAGTTGCCACTTTGTAACAGTACCGGAAAACAGATGAAATTAATAGTAATAACGGATCAATAATTGGTTTCCGCTTGTGACACGAACGCGCACTTCAGGGTCGATTGACAGTTTAGCTGAATGGAATCATATCTGATCCATCTAGAGAATACTTGTGCCGTGACAAAGGTAAAGTAGATGAGATTTGGACGTTATTGGCTATCTGAATGTAGATTTTTTTCTGTATACGATTATTAATTACAACTAAAATTATTCTAAGGTACTATATTTAAACTGTTGTAAAATATTGTACTGTGATTAAATTTTTTCGTAGATATAAGCATATCTATTTCGCTGTCATTCGGATTCTCATTTTTATATTTATGTGTTAAATTTGTTTCTATTAATACCGAGAACTATCTTGTACCTTTTTAAAAATTAGTGTGAATCTGCCACGATGATCTATCAATATGTATGTCGCATTGATACTGATATTCTTACGTGTCTGGTCATAGAACGTAGAATTTGTAGGAGGTGAACGAACGTGCCAGGAACATGCAAACGATTGCAACAAATAATTCCCGATTGATAGATCAGTGGGAACAAGCTATCTTAAATTAGCGGTGATCCATGGCTGTCGGAGGGTACTTACGTTTGCAGGCTTTACGATGTTGGATCGGTCTCGCCGGATCCCTGTAGTAACCTTCCCGACAATAGTGACAGTGTCTTCCTGCTGTAAAATGCCGGCACTGCAGACAAACGCCTCCGCTGACACGACCCGACAGCTTGTATAGTTCCATGTTGAATCTGCACTTTCTTGCGTGGAGATTGCAGTTGCATTCTGAAACAGATACACGTCCGATTAGATGACTAACCGGTCCTTCCATTTTGCTGAAGCAATTTTACTTTCCGAAACAGTTTAACCTCGTATTACAATTAAATGGACATTGGAACAACGCAATCGTGTTCATTTTGCAATCTTCCTAAGAGTAAATAAATGTCGACCATATTTCTGTAATATCAAATATCTTGGTAAAGGAATTAAACACGGTAAGTCAACGGCAGACTGACAAAAACGGTGCAATTGTTGATCTATTTTGACGGAATAAATGTCTTCGAGTGCACTACTTATTCCACTAGGATTCCATTATTTCACGATCAATTAGTTGAAGATATAATTTATGGGTTACAAAACAACAATTTATTATTTAGAATATAGCTTGGAATTAGAATAAATGAAGTTATAAAAAATAAAAAAAAAAAGAGAGCACGTGTATGAATTTTTTCGGACATTCTACCTGCATCATGTATTAACAGTATTATATATTATCTAGGTTAGGGTACGAGGTATAACCTCTAGGTATAACACACTTTAAGTGAAATCGATATATGTAGAAACACTTCGCTTTGCGAAATGTGAACGTTTTCTACTTACAGATAAACGTACGATACAATCAGGGGAAAAATGGCAGGATAAAACGATTAGTATATTAGCGAAGAATGGATAGCACATTCAAATTTGTGTCTTTAACCGTCAATAACCAAAGTTTCCTTTACTCACGAGAAAAAAGATTATGGTTAACGACTATTTCTGATAGGACAAAGTAAAAACTACATAATAATAAGTAGATTGTAAATATTTATGCATCTATTATGAGAATCTTAGATGTGTATATATATGTAGAGTAAATAGAAACAAACCTTTAACGACATACATAAAATGCATAGAACACATAAAATCATTCTAATTTTTAAAAATATACGTATGCAGTTACAATTTCTACAAAAAATTACGAATTAATCGTATTTCCATTTAATTTAAGTTATCACAATAGTGTCACCACGTTTCTTGAGAAGTTAACGAATCGGAGGAGAAATATTCTTGTGTTTATCGTAATAGTGAATTTCAAGCGTATTCATTGGAAGCAGAGAAAGAGTCGTGAACGAGATGGAGAGTGTCTTGTCTGGTGTGCGTTGACAATTTTCCTTCGCTTTCTTCTTTTCCCCGATTCGCCGGAAATGTCCCGCGCGGTGCGGCGCGGTGTCGTCATATCGAGGGCGACCCGTCCATTGAATTCTCGAGAATCGAACAAGAAGTATCTCCAAAAGACTCGTGCTTCCTCTACTCGAGCACGTCGTTCCGCAGTTGTTCTTCGTGACTTCTTGAAAATAACAGAATAATTGAGAGGTATCAAGCGAATAGAAAGAATAGGAGGAGAGGATAAACGAGGAAAAGTCGGTAGGGAAGTTGCAATTTTAACGATTCTTCTTACACTATTCATATACGATCACTCGACCCAATAATCCGTGTATCGAACCAAACTGAGCGTGCCTTATTTTCCGTTTTCACGCGAGACGCCATCGTTACGCGCTTCTTTCCGCTGAGCCAGCTCTTCGCATCCACGTTAATGTTTCTTCACATCCGCGTTAACGCTTCTTCACACCGAAATAGATTTTTTATGGTCCTGAAATTTCGCCTCGTGGTCTGGATTGTCAGCCTCGTTCCAGTTACGAACTATAAGCTACGAGCTACGAGCTGTGAGTCGAGAAAAGATTCGGCATGTTTTATGACCGAGTTAAGTAACCAACTCAATTTTTTATACTTTACCGTATAACGTTAACGTACAATTCGTAATTCTTATCTCCATTCAAAGATAGATAAATATACGATAAAAAAGATGTTAAAACTATGATTATCGAATAAATATTTCGTTAAATTTAATTCGATCTCTTTTAACGAAGAAATGTGTTATTTGCTTAATAATTAAGCATTTACTGCACAATTAACTCAGGAAGGCAGGAAAAATATTATCGTTAAGGATGCGTGGAAAAACCGAAATCCGATGCTTTACACAGCAATATACCCGATTACCTACGAGATACGAGATACGGAATTCGATGTAGAGGATAAAGATAAAGGTGTAAGTGTAGGTATAAGTATAGGGATAGGTATTGGTATAGTCGTTAAACGCACGTGGAATGTAGCGTGGCGGATCGATCGAATAACCTCTCGATAGTTAATAACCTTGTTCAGCCACCGTCTGAAATTTCTTGATCGATTCCTGTTATTAAGCTGTGGCTGGCCACGCTAAGGCCCTGGGTTGTTTTCGTAGAGGCAATCGCTGTAATTAGCGATTAACCGTCTTATAATCGATGTTCCACGTCTTCTGGATTTTCCTCTGCTCTTCGAAACCAACGGGGTTATGCTTTTAGCCTCGTTAAGATTTATCGACTACCCCGAAGAAAAAGATTTACAAGCTTGAATCTCGGACCATGCGAATCGAAACGCCTCGATTCTCTATTCTTTATAGCGAACTTTCCTTTTTCTCCTGCTCTTCATATTATTGCGTGCAAACGTGGCTTCAGACACATTACTTATTGCCATTAGCAAGTGTCACCTTGTCAGCGGATTTCACTTAGAATTTATCTGCTTTAGAATGTAGGTACATACATATATTATGGTTACGTTTCAGTTAGCTATTTTATTGTTCGCAACAGAATCTTTTCTGTTCTAGGCGTTATTCGATCAAAGTACGCAAGAGGCAGTATTTAATTTCTCGCACGTGTAGTCAATACGTAACAGTGCGTTTAGAAATCGAAAATATCAGATTTGTGTAATTCTTTGAGACAAACAGCTGCGGTGAAGTTGCGAGGTAATTTACTTACACGCGGATGTAAGCATGTATCTTCTCTAATCGTTGTTCAACGAATTTCCGGAATAGAAGGATGTAAAAATCTTTGAAGATTCTTGAAGTCTTGACTAGAATACTCAAATTATTTTAGACGTATGATTGTACATCGTAAAGCAACGTTGTATAGTTTAAGAATATTTTGGTACAACAAAAGCAACCTATTAAGCAAAATAAACAACTGGATTTTATACGAAATAATGTAAATTTAAAATCCTCTCTTAAAGATATTCTATGTAACAAGGGCAAATGGTGTTCCGAGAAAAATAGAATTATACATATTTAATAAAATATTATATCATTACTACTTCTTTATTTAATTCGATTAAAAGCATATCCTTCGTATATGAATTTGAAATTGACAACCCGATGGTTAATCAGAAATTAAAATCGTTCTTCGACAGCTGCGGGTCCATTATGGATACGTAATAAAGATTTTCAAAGCAAGAGGTATTGTTCCTTGCAGACGTGGCACTCTCGTGATAAATTAGGTCAAACGGTGCATTGTTTCGCACTTAGATCGAGCGAATACCGCTTGGTGATTGCTTTTAGATGATAGAGCAGTAATTACAGCCATTCCTGGCATATCGCTTCTAAGGGAGGTCTATTGTCGTAAGAGACGTCGAGGACCATGGTTCCATCAAATTTCAATACGAGTCAGTTGCTTCTGCAATTAGTGATCTTAAACGCATTACGACACCTTCACACACCGCTTTTGTTGGAACAAAGAAGAGGTCGTGCGTACATTATCAGGTTGCTGATTAGTTTCAAAAATTGATATTATTTAAAAAATATAAATTAATTATATATAATATAATACGTAAATATAGATACAAACCAAAGAAAAGTACCTTATATTTAAATGTTATATTTACTCTGTTAATATATGTATGTATTGTCATCCTGATCTATCATAGCATATTTCTACCTTTCTAAAGTACCTATTTCAAAATATGCATAACATTCCTTTCCGAAATTAATTGATACAAGCTACTCAATTTTAAAACTTTTCTTTTCACAAAGATTCCCAAAGAATCTTTTCACTGTTCGTTATCTCTCCATCAAACATCTTGGGTTGGGACATTTTAAAAATTATCCGGTTCTTTCCGGATCCCATTGCCTTCTTCCTCGTATGTATATGTGTCTGTGCTTATGCAAATGTGCACATATACGCGTAAAAGCTAATTAATCGAATTACACTGTCTTGTTTAAAGCAATAACGATTCTCTAATGAACGAGGAAAGGACATTCGTCCTGATAAGAGAAGATGTATGCTTTGACTTTATTCGCTCTAAACCTTTTCAAACTGCCGAGGAAAACGCTATAGTCGCTAACCGAAGACGGTTGTATCTCGATCTATGGTGAAACTATACGTCCCTAATCGATGCAGGAGCAAGTATTTCGAGATAACGTTTTACTTTTTCTTTATGTTACTATATCGCCCATTATCTTTTAGTAATTTCAGAACACATGCTTCCCCGCTACAGACGACTCAACGGACTCAACAGTAACGGCCAACATCACTTGATCACCGGATCTTGGAAGAAACAATCTCAAACAAAGAATGTTTAATGCAAGTCCCACATAATGTTATTACGATCGTGATACATACATATGTAATGTACATATATCATATAAAATAATATTAAGAAATGAACTATGTATAACGGCATGGTATGTGTATATATGTATGTATAATATAATTATATATATGTAGGTATAGGTAGCTTTTTCCATTCAATTCTAAGAATTCTTTAAACGATCCACATATTACATCGCAGTTACGTAATTCTCAACAAATGTATTTATTGGATAATAAATCGACGATTGAACGACCAAATTGCTTATAGAAAGGCATATAAGTAAACGTGTGTGTGTATATACTTTCGCTTATGTTTTATGCTGACAATTACGTAATATATATATGTTCATAGGCTAATTCATGTATAACAGAGGTAAAATCGAATCACCGCAGCACGTTCGAAATAAAGAAAATTTCTTTATTTTTATCTACGAACGTAGGAAAGCATCGCGATGCATTTTCTGTTCGTTAAGTCAGCTTGAACGTGGCTCGTGATATATAATATGTATTCTCCTCTCGGTATGGGGAACCGATGTTCTTTCAGAAAGGGGGTTATATGGTTAAAATAAAACAGCCTAACGGTTCGGTTACGAAAGTTAGCATGAAACGGATTCGCGGAACCCTGGCTACTGACCGCGAATGGATCGCGTAAAGTATCACGATGCACACGGCCGACACGGCCGAGAAGGGTTCGTGACCTTTCGCAGCCTTTGAAAACTCGAGTGTCTGTATCAGATCTTATCGATACAGCTGGCGATCAACGTTGAACTTCTCTGAAGCTGATGATACCTGGTTAGGTTCGGCGGACTGTCTTTGAATGCCAGAAGGATAGATTTCCTAACGTTTCGGTGTCTAGTAGCCGCTCTGTGAACTACATGATGCGTCATGTCCCGGGTCCCCGCTCTCCTCTAACGAGCTTAAATTTAATGGGAACCGTTTCGGTTGCCGACTAAACGAAATTCCATTCGAAACCTCTTACGATCGGACGATTCCAGGCAATTCAAATAGACGATCCAGATATTGAATTAGCTTTTCATTAGACTATCTTTTCAAACTTCTGTGAAACCTCCCGTTAAATATTAAATTTGTCTCTTTCGGTAAAGTGACAAATTTTCTTTGCTTTTAGTTTTGCGGACCTAATGCATTGCGTTGAAAACGTTACTCGATTATATGTATTTTTTATATAAACCTAAACTTAAAAAGAATCGAGGATGAACTTTTAGAACTCAAAAAATGTTGCGATTTTCACAATACTATAAAACTCGCTTTGTATTACATTCACCTGACATTTTAAGTAATAATATATTTATATATACCAATACATATAAATGGAATATATGTAATATTAATCCGTGATGCAATACAACGTTGCACTTACGATAACAATAAGAATAATAATAAATACGAATTACGATGATACCAAGGTAAATCTTTTTTAATTTCTGCAGAGATGTGATAAGACAAATATCAAGGAATATCCAGCTAGACATTTGTTGAAGTTGAACAAACATGTTGGTGTTCGCTAAAGGCAACAGCGGTAGTGGTCCGATTTTAATTCCCGTAATCCTATAAGCCTTCTAACGTGATTTCACGCTTTCAGATCTCACGTGAGTTTCGTTACGGTGTAGTTTTAACAGACAAGTCAAGCGGACAGGTTTTATTGTTTACTAAATAATCTATTCTTTAAAAAAAATCATTTTTCAATTATCTACCCTCGTATCTTTTTATCATACATAGTAAAAATGTATACCGTATACTCCTGAAAAAATATTCATCGTACTTTTGGATTGCGGTGGAAGAATCTAATTGGTAAAATTTGAAATTTTTTCATTGTTAGCGTCTGAATTCTTTTAAAAGGTATATACGTATACGTCCTGTTAACAAAAAACAGATAAAAATCGAATATTTCTATATTTTTCGGATATAGGTATATACGTAACCCCACGCTCTTTTCTCCGTGAAGCGCAAATGCATCGTTCAGAATGTTTCATAAATATTTTGTAATATTTTACGATATTTTTAAAGTATGCCGATATTTAGGTATTATCGATTTATTTTAACATTTCTCAATATATTTTATAATAACTCAGAGGAAACTCAACCCAATTCTGTAGCATACGAATTCTGTAGCACGAAATAATAATTTATATTACAATTTCCAAAAAATTATTGAAATGATTCGATGTACATATATCCATAAACGGTACAAAACAGGAAAGTAAAATTTACTTTCTTATGTAATAAATGCCGGAAAGTCTGAAATATCTTCGATAAAATTATTATTTAATTTTGGAACTCTCAGTCAGTCTCAATAAATCAGTTGCGTAAATCCCGGTCAATAATTATATTTCAAAAGGCAGTTTCCACACGCACTTATTATAATACATACATGTATAAGTTATACGATATTCTGAAATTGGTTCGCACACTTTCATCGCCTATAATGAAGAGGAAATAATCTCAAGTCTCATTGAATCTCTTATTTAACGTTACATATTTTTTTTCCTTGTCTTTCTTTTTGGTGAAATATAACTTAAAAATAATGTATCTTGGATCGTGCTTAAGATAACGAACCACATTTGAAACTTTCGTAACTCCTTATTTATGCTCATCATGCTAACCAAACAAAATAATAATCACGACATCCTTAAAATCTTTTTATAATTTCGTTAACAGACCAATAAATAGTACTTCTAAAATGACCACTGACTCAAGCGGAACGATATCATGGCGATAATAAAAATAAATCTTTCTTTACTCGTTACTAAATTTAACCAAACAATCTCAAATGTACAGTCAGTTACAAAGAAACTTCATTGCAAAATTACAAAAATACATTACAGAAACAAAAACGGTAGGTTCGATAATCTTTTTGATATAAAATGTTGTTTTATACCAAGTGAATAACTAAAGTTGCTGAAGACACATTTATAGAAATTATTAAACTTGTAAACTTAAACTTGTAAAACAAAATTAATTAACGTTATCAAACTTGTTAAGAAGAAAGGTAATAAATACAAATATGACGTTGTAGATATAAATATAACATTATAAATATAAATATAACGTTACAAATGTAACGTAAAAGTAAATACATCTATTTATATTTACATAAAAACATAGAAAAGAATGGAGATGCATAACATATTAAGACCTTGTAAACCTTCCCATTGGTACTTTCTATATTTAACAGTTAACAACCATTTCGGAATTGATGTAATTAAAGATTTTGGGAATTATTTGACATATCGTGGTGAACAAACTATATCTTGTAGATTTATGAGTAATAATAAAGCATGTAATTTTTAAGATCTGCAAAAAATGTTGAAAATGCTGGCGACCGAACTGCATACACAGGTGTGTCTCCGAATTAAATTTTCGTGCACGCTTTCCAACGTACTTTCCGCTTTTAGTTCTTCGAACGCCGAAACGATCCTCGCTTTTGCTAGTGGAAGACTTGTGTTGTCCTCGGAATAAACTTTTGATTTAATATGTACATTTCTACATAAATGGATACAGTAAATAATGGTTTGTATCGAGAGCCGTTTGACAAGTCATAGCTCGATTTTCTCGAAAACGAAGCCTCAAATAAAAGAAATTTATTCCATATATTCGACTTATTTTCTCATATACAATCGCACCCTCCAGATTGCACCATCAATACTGGGATACCCTGTATAATTGGTACAGCTCACTGTGTAATAATAATTTTTTAACAATTCAAACAGCCTGTTTATATTTTTTTGAAACGTCGATTGACATATCCAACAATCTGGTTCGAAAACATAAGCTCTTTCGAACGCGAAGAGCGTCAATCGTGTTTACATTTATAGAGACTAGAATTTCAATTACATCGAGTGAATCGTGTATTAGTGGCGAATCGCGTATTCAGCAGTGAATTCCTTCCGACAAATTCCGTCGACATAATGTCTCCATATAACACTCATCCGACAAATCGGTCGCGGAAGCTGCATCGCTGTCTATCATCGGAAAGATCAGCCATGGACAGATATAGCACGTCGACGTCGAGTAAACACGTGCCTGTATCCTGTATATTCGGGAAAGCGTAAATTTACGAGCCAATAAATTATCACGGCACGCCTATCGTGACATCGCTTGCAAAACGCTAACAAGCCGTTAACGCCGTTGCGCGGCTCTCGACGTTAATGAGCAACGGCACGCGTGAAAACGGATCTACTGAAATTTTCACGTGCCTGTCTGTTTGAGAGAAGAAAAGTGCAAAATGAAAATTTCGAGGTAACATTTTCTAATCGCATCATAATGATCTATAAAACTAAACTAAAACGAGAATCGATTATATACATAATTTCGACAGCTTGTTACATTTTTATTTACCGTGCAAAAATTGTAAATTGTTTGTCATTTTTATCGTTTTACTTATATGCCAATATATTATGCTAAAAATTAAAATTATATAATTACATAAACTTGCTCGATTATAGTCGTACATCTACTATTTGCAAATTAAGACAGTTTCGAAAGAAACTTTTCGTGCAAGCTTTATCGCTGAAACGTATTCTTCATTTTTAAATTAGTTTTAGATTCACCGATATTATTAATATTAGAGAAACAGCTAAACCGTACAAATACGTACAATTTTTCAGTCCCTTTACATGCAATGTCACACAGTTAATCGAATGTCACATAATAAGTTTTGCTGTTAATAGAACGAATTTTTGGCAAGTTTTTTAAAACGTATTTTTGACAACTCCAAAGTTTCTCGTGCTGCCGAGTATCCATTTATTAACGTATTGCGATTTGAATCTTAGATTTCAGATTCTAGATTTAGTCATCGAAAAGACGTCCTTTTTTGTTTTCAATTATTATTAACGATGGAATGCATAAGGAATCGCGATCAACTCGTCAAGGCGAACAAGAAGTTTCAACGAGAGACTGCTCATTAAATAAAGCACGAAACGAAAGATATGATAAAGATAGAATGGAAAATATACGATCGCGGGGCATCGGGAAACGAAGTGTAGTCTGGAAGGCAGATGGAAGAAAGGGGTGAATTACAACGACTTCTTTCGTAGCTGATTCGATAATGGGTGCTAGAACTGCTAGAAGTAACGCTATAAACGACGCTATGCACAGACCAGCATCGGTTGTTCGCCATTCTCATTACAAATGGTCTCATCTTGAGACACGTGTTTGTTTATGTCGTCATCAGTCGCGTACCGTCGTTGCTACTAGCTCCAAGCACTTACTGCAAATGTATTCCACGCGAGAGGTATGCGAAGGGGAACGACTTTGCTATCCGCCGCCATTACGGCTCTTCTCCCTGGACTTATATTACGTCAAGAAGTTGTTTATTCGATAGGGACAAACACTTCGTACCTTGCAAAATATATCGCTCTCTCTCTCTCTCTCTCTCTCTTTCTCTCTGTCTGTCTCTCTCTCCCTCTCTCTCTCTCTCTCTCTCTCTAGCAACGTCTGCTCAATGAAACACTAAAACGGTTTTCGAACCTGTTCAATCCGATACACATTCAACCAATTTTTAATATTGTGACAAATAAAAAATGAATGTTTAATTCGTGGACGATATTGCAAAACTAGATTCTATTATTTAGCTATATTCGGTTCGAGTTACGGTAAATAAATAGTTATTTTCTAAATTTTTTAACTGAGAGTAACTTTGTACCTGCAAGAAAGTAAAATTACCAATTTTATTTTCGATGCAACACAAAATTCCGGAAAGTCGCGGGAACAAAATTTATTAATAACGTGATTTATACTACGACTATTGTTTCTTTCAAGTCGAGGATCAAACGATAGAACCTCCACCTTTGCATTATAATTTATATCATTTTACGTTCAAAATATATTTAACGTGATGTTTGCACCTTAAATGTCTATCGGTTACTACTGAATCGAGAAGCGTGTTAATTTAAACGTTCCTATTGCTTAGCGCGGATTCGTAAGTTTTTATTCAAGATCGGGAAACCTTCTTACGATCAAACCGTCGCCGGATTATCTGCTTCGAGATCGTAAATCCGTTACTTTATTTCTTTCCTTATCTCCGAGGATGGTGCAAAACTCGCGGACCAGTAGTAAAGCCCAAGGTACGTAGTAAAAAATAACAAGGCCATTCCACGGAACATTGACACAAAGCGAGGGTGAATCGACGTACACTTTATTCTGCCATTCTATGGGCCAACCTTCACCGTATGATCCCAAAAAATCAGTCGATTAAATGGTCTGGAATCTACAATTGGCTCGTGTTCCTCGCGGAACAACCGTAGCCCGCTTCGATTCAATTCCAAAAATCTCCACTTCACACACGCAAATCTTTTTCTCACAATCAGTAGATAAATCGTCACCAGACTACGTGACCAAGTTGGCGACAAAAAATGCTATTTTCATTTTGAAACACTATTATTCTATCAAACAAATGGCCTTTCACGTACTAAATTCGTCGATTCACATCTTGTAAATTCAATTTCATTGTGCGAAAACCCATTTAGCAAATCGACTATACTATTTCCAAAAATACGTTGACAGTGTAAAGATAGCATAAATGAGCATAAATATTAAATTAAATTTTAAAGAATAATGCTTAATGGATAACACTTTCACTTTTCTTATTTCTTAACCTACATATGTAGTTAACGACTGTGACTTTTGAACGACTCGAAAATATGCATACTTTTCTGTAATAAGACATTCTCGATGAAGTATTCAAGTTAGTGAAAAAAAATCCTGATTAAATTTTCTATTTCAAAATAAAGCACTAGTTATCAATTTTACATGTTCATAACTATGAAACTGATTTTAAATAAAACATCCTTAATGTCCATTAACCTAACTCTCGGTAACCTTTTAACAACCGTTTATGATAATATGTACCATGACAGCGTACGACTGCAATTTGAATTTAACATAACTGGCGTCCGCTATTTTCTGCAGCTATTCCCTTAAGTTCAGATGCGTGTAACGCGGAAGCGAATTTTCCTGTAATTTCGATAAAATATTCCACTTTTAACAAATTTAAATACCAGTCTATATTACCCGTTCCAAAGTGTGTGGGACGCGGAGTGGAAGCACACGTAATTTTAATATTAACATGTAAATGGTCAGAATTACAGTATTATGTAAAATGTCGCTTACTTAACTAGAGTTATAATGTAACTGCGCCTAAACAGGAACGAACATTACACTTGGATTGGTTGTCTCTAAATACACATACCTATAGTGCTTTTTCGTATAATATAGAAGATATAGGAGATCTATATGAAAGTGTATATGAGCAGATGTAAAAAGACATTTTATTTGGCTTGATGCTGGCGGATCGAACGATGATCAGGAGCCACGTCGCAGCCATGCGATCGGCTTGGCGTTACTTAACCCTTTCGTCTTTTACTTATTCCTACACTGTCCTCCTTTTCTTATCTCGAGAAGCCACAACCACTGTCACAGCCACAATCACAGCCACACCAACAAATCGACACATGGCAGGAACGCGTTAGAAGTCAGCACGAGGCAGAGCCATACCATTTTGGCAACTATTCTATATATATGTCGAGTTATCATTAGGGTTAGGGGCATGTAACGAATCTTTATTTGGATTAGACATTGTCGTTATGTAATAGAGAAGATATTTACTAGCACAAATATGATTATTACAGAATTTGACAAGTAACCGTGGTAATTAGATACTCGAGATGCTAATAGCAATGATCTTAGACTTAATAACGAATCCACGGTCAACGGGGTAGCAAATGTGCTTTCTTCCAAAGTCCAAGTCGAACTAAACTCACTGGTCCACGATTCAAGTGTAATTCAACTTACTCCTCCACAAGTAGAACTCAACTTCTTCAGTCCAAGTCGAACTGTACTTATATACTCTTCTCCGTACTTCTCTGTACCCCTCGGGTCAACTATATTTTTAAGGAGAGCTATACAATTACTCCATACCTCTGTTAGGTAAAAACGTCCATCCGTGGCTACGTTCAGCGACCCGTTGTATCACTTCGAGGCCAAGCCTATTGTCATAATTCTCGGACACACATAATCGGATTAAATCATAAACAACTACTTCTAAATTTTATTATTCAAGCACCGCTATAATGAAAAATCTAGACTAAACTAAAAGTATCGGGGGTCTTCCTAAAAATTCCAAAAGAAAGGCCCCGATGTCCTTTCATCTCCGACATATATATATATATATTTTTTTTTTTCTTTTTTCCAATGAAGAGAACTTATAAATGCAGTTTTGTCTTTTACAGTAACTACGAAGGCATTTAAAAAACAACGTTTTACACAATAAGTATATTTATAAAGTTTAGAATCATAACTGAATGATTTTATATAGATTTCCTGCACGTCCTACATATGCCAAATAAATATTATATTATTATAAACTACGCAAGTGCTTTAACAATCACAATTCGAACAACGTTATCCTTCTAACTCAACAAAATAAATATTTTGGTTGCATTAAAATTACGATCGACGATTTCAATGTCGAGGGTCGTACGATTCCGTGGTTTACGAAGTTTTGTTTTGTTTGGCATTGAGAATCAAAGTCCAGTGTACGCGCTCGCCCACGTAAGTATCTCTCCTCCGTACCTTTGTTTTCTCTGTCAGCTCTCTAGAAATAGTCAAACACGCTTCTCTACTTCACGTAACCTAAGCACACATCGTCGAGTGACGTTTTACAATGCGACGTACCGCACCGCGTCGTTTATACGCCATCTAAGATTGTAAGTCCTGCGAAGCTATCGCAGTGTAACACAATCCGCGTGTTATAATTCGAGGGTAGGAATGCTTGTGTAAGAATCCATGATCGTAGAAGTGCTTTGCCTGCGCACGTATACACTCGTTCGCTTGTGTAGTTTGTTACAGGTAGGTACATGTAATCGTGAACAAGGGCTTTCGAAGACAGCCAATGTTCACCTGATTGGAAAATCTGAAGTACCTCGTTTCTAACGCAATTACCGTTATATGACGCGTCTATGTTGGATATTTTTTCAGAGAACCATTGTCATGTTTATAAAAAAAAAAAAAAACACGTGAAAAAACACGAACGTGTTGAACGCGATAGCTTTAACAATACGAATAGGTACAGATACGCAGGCAAAAGTTGAGAGAATCGTAGTATATTCGGTAGGTATATAGATATAATACGATATCTACATGGTGGCTATTCGTCGATACGGATAAGCTGGAAATCGAAACGATCAATCGAGAATTCTTGGCATTCGTCCATTTATCCTCCGAGATTGAATCAAGCAATGGACAAAAAATAGGGGGAGCAAGGAATCGATAGCAGTGATGCCGATGCCGGAGAGGGAAGGGGCTTGCTCTGGGTACGCTTACAAGCTTCTCCGTTGGAAAGTAGTCTCCAGGGAGCTTTAATTAAGCAACTAATTTCGAGACACACTTTACTCTCGCAGCCTGCCTGCTGGCAGACATACGAGCCTAATGCGAACGCGCTGGAAATTTATTGGGGGGTGGGAGGGTTAAATCGAGCAGTCAACTCGTCGTAGCTACGCCCTTCGCGTTTCACCAGAGGCAAATAATGGCAAATAAAATCCCCCTGAAATTTCGTTACCGTTTGATTTCTGTTTCTAGTTAATTTCTCTCAACCTATTGGAATAATAATTAAAACGAGGTCATTTAAGGCATGTCAGTGAATACAATTTAAAATATGGAAATGGAGGAATACGTCGGTCGTCAATTATTTCAACGTCGATGTTTTAGAGGAGAAATATGCGTTCTTTTTTTTTTTTTTTTTTTTTTTTTGCTTCCGATATAACGGGAATATTGCTTCCATATTGATACCCACTATTGCATGAAAAATAAATCGTGACGCTGCTTCTCTCACTGGGGGATACAATATTCGTTATTGAAATATGTATATGTTGCTGCAGTAATTGATCCATATCTTACCCTGACAAAATACCGTAGCATCGATGTAAGCATTCATTCACCGTTTCTTCGACTTCGAATATCGAATAATGTTTACATCTAATCAGGTAAATTCTTGTGAATTCGATATGAAAATCTTATGTTATAAAATGTGTGTACACTAAAATCAAAAGGAATATCAGTGTTTGACTTTCCATTTTTTTTTTCACACTTAGTAAACGCATTTGATTATATGTATGTATTACGTTATCGTATATCAATTTTCTAGACGCATTAATATTTTATAATAATAACAATAATTGTTATATTTGTAATAATATAATATAATATACTAGTAATAATAATTATAAAAATATAATAATAATTTATTATAATAATATTAATAATATCGTAACGATAAACGTTCGATTATTCGGACGATTGAAAATACAAGTAAAAATAGCCACGCGCATAAAGCAACATTATTGTTCGAGACATAATTACTATGAATAATTTTTTATCAATTTCTTTCTATGAAGGAAATGTGTATCAAAGTGAGCGTAGGTTTTCGTCCGCGAAATAAGGGTATATGATCGAGTGTACATGAGCAAGGATCGCTTTAAGCAGATCTCCACCGGGCGACGCGACGCGACGCGCGACGAGGTAAAAAGCAAAAATTTCGCGCGTCTCCTGATGGTAGTTGTTCCCAACCCCCGAGGGAGTCCTTCCGAACCTGAAGGGAAAAACGAATAAGGAGCAAAGGACGCAGTAAGAAAAAAAGAAAAGGGAAGAGAGAAGAAGAAGAAAAGAAGAGAAAGGAAAGAAGCGAACCGGCTAGGCTGTCGGTTATTTTAATGAGAGTTAAAGACCTTGAGTACACGTCGAATAAATCATTTTGCCGGGGCGCTAAGTGCACGACGGAGGGGAAGTGCATCATTGGACACCTCTCTTTATCCGCGCGGATCACAGACAGGCGCAGTTGCGATGGCATACGTTGCCGTACACCGCCTACGTGTACCGTTCGCGTCCGCGTTTTCATGCCGAAATGCATACCGAGACGACGAAGCGACGCGACGCGACGAGCGCGTACGCGCGCGCACGTCCGCCTACTACACGCGTTCGTTCTCGCAATAAAATGTCGAACAACAGCCTACGAATATAAACGAACCCATGCCCACCCGCGATACGGCCTACGAATATGCCGAAACGACCGTTTTACGCGCGTACGTGCGCCTATCAGTTTTATCGGCTTCCTAATTAATATGCATCCCTGACACTGCCATTCATAATGTTTCCGTCGTGTCCGTGACGAGAGAAAAAAAGTACCGCGCCGACTTCTCGTAGGATGTATTATATTTGAAACACGCTACGGTGAACATTGTTTACGATGAAAACAACCATCCCGTTGACGCGACCGTCGTTTTATCGTCGCGTCGTAGCCACGCGACTTTACGCGTTCTTCGCATTTGTCGCCACGGATTTGCACGGCTTAATTTAAACTTAAGCTACCTCTGTATAGAGGCTTCGCTTGAATTACACGTGAACAAACAATACCTTTTCTTTAATCTTTCTACCACGTACATATGCTCTTCGTCTATTTTTCAGAAGTACCGATCTTAAAAGAAGATAAATTCTTTGACCAAGTTCCGTTCTGCAAATCAGCACCTTTTGCATATTTTTTATGTTTCATATGCGTATGTATAAGAAATATTGCTTATTAATAATTACTCTACTAATATAGAATATGAGAACCGATAACGCGTTTCTTATTTTTCATACGAACGTAGAACATTAAACAATAAGATATTTTTTTCGCGCCAACATCTCGTACGTATGTTCTAGTCGCAAGTGAAATAGATTAGTCGTTGAAATTCGATTAAAAAAAGTTAGAAAGAGTTAGCTATCTTGCAGAGGATAACACGGTACATACAAGTGGTGCTGGGTAGGAAGGATTTCGATGAAAAGCGAGTTCAAACCGTGAGATCTATTAGGTACGTTTCATACATTGCTCGAATACGTGGTGTGCACACAAGACAGCCACCCTAGTATCATGTCTTTAGATATACTTGCAGGTATACGCATGGTTATACGTTATATGTATACGCGGTACAGCATATATTCAGGGTAATAAATATTCTTCATCCGAGTCAGCATCGGCTCGCTTGATCTTTCATAGCCGCTCGTAAAGTTCGTTGGGGTGGGCCGTAAAATTTGTCGACTATCTGAAATATTTGAGACCCTCTTTCGAATAATCCTTGCGAAAACTTTGCCTTATTTCCCGCACAAAAATATTGCGGCCGACATTTTACCAAGCTTTTACCAAGTAATAAACGTACTAACTACATCCTGACGAAAGGGGAAGAAAATCAAAATATGTAGGACTAAAATGGAAAATTGAAAATCAACGATACGAGAGAGATATCATCCCGCCCAAGCAGCAATTGCCTGGGGCCTGGGGAATAAAATCGTTAAAATTCTCCCATCGCCGAGAGAACTCTAACAAATGGAAGATACACCACGACTTCTGGAGGCAAGCAGATACCGGCTGACGAGCTTAGTTACCCAATATCAGCTTGCAAACCTTGAAAAGGTTCTTCGGGGTAACGAGACGAAAGTTTTTCCAGTAACGAGGGAAAACTTTGTCCGAACGATATCACCTCGAGGATCAGACGACTCTTTCTTCGAGTTCGTCTAACGAAACGTAGCCGCAGGGTTAAGTGGGTGACACTGGCTGCCTAGGGTTCGATTGCTTGGGAAATTAGCGAGAACGCGTTTCCGCTATTTCCGAAGGGAAGAAGATCTTCTGGAGAACGCAAATTCCCCTCAGGGTCTACTTTCGGCGCATAGGTACTACCGTGAGAGAGCGAGAAAGATCTGTGAAATTTGGACTTCGATCTTCAGCCAGAAGAATTTCATTTAAAGAACATCAAAAGTTGTAAAAAGATTTAACTAATATTTAAACTTTTATACTTTTCTCGACACGTTAAAAATAACGAACGATCGCTTTCGCTCTGCTTAACTGTGTAGTTAGTATCTACGGATATGAGAACTTTTTTCTTCCATTCCTGTAAAATCTGTTTGGAAAAAGATTCACGTTCCAAGATAAGTAGAACGAACGATTTATTCTAGCTGAAATAGTTTTCTTATCCTTAGCGCCTAATGTTTCGTTGTGTTACCTAAGCTAGTACGATGCAACTCCGTTAGGAGGTGCTTAGAAATTTTAATAGTTGCGTATTTAACGAATGTATTTTAACAACTCTATTTTGCACTATGTTTTCACCTTCCCCTATAAGGATCATGATGGGAATAGTTCTCGACCAAAATGAATAAGTATGCGAATTAATAAATGTGATATATTAATAAATGTAATAAATGCAATAAATGCAAATACTATAGCCAAGAAATTACCTAAGACTTCAACGTGTTATATTTCAATGATAGAAAAGAATGTCATTATACCGGTTATAAAGAGTTTATATTCACAAAACTTTTACCAGGATACGTTTTAATTCATTCCGTTTCTAGAAAATCGGTCCATTTCTGTAAATACAATTTTGCCAGCCAGTTGTTGCGACGACTAAAAGAAAAAGCTATGACCGGAGTGATATTAAAGAATTTAGTTAGAAATGCTTGTTTACTGTGAAGCTAATAAATGATATGAAACTTTTGACGAGTTTTATTTATATGCCTAAAATTTCATAAAAAACGGGAAATATTTTATAAATCGTAGATCTCTCGTTTTTCATCAGAAATATTTCGTTGAAAATATTTTCAACGATACGAGTTGAGTACACTTGTTGAAGAACTTTATCGCGACACGTTAAAAATATTAGTCCAAAGAAACATAAACAATTTTTCAATGAAAGAGTTTGAAATTTTGTTTCTTGCTCACAATGCTCACGCTATTAGATGTCAGAACCTTTTTCCAAGTAGCAGATTTATCAGAAAATGAACATGAACAACTATTTTTTACATACGAACAGATGGATAGCCTAGATAGAATGTTTATATATCTATATCATGGTTTTTGTATAATGTCAGGCAATATGTGTTTATAGATTGATAGCCATAACTTCTTTCGCATTGTATGAAGATATTGTGCACAATAGAAAAATATTCAGTGTCATTGAAATGTTAAAATTGAAGGAATTTGCCCAATTTCTAGTATTCAAAACAACGGAGCTCCTTTTAACTGTACGCAATAAAATCTTCAAAATATGTATACTTAATTTTTGAGCTTCAGTGATCCCGAACTCTAGACAATCGATTTCGTATTACAGATAGAAAGTATTATGATAAAATCCTGTCCTTGTCCATTTTTTACAATTCTATCACTTACGAAATATCAGTTAAAAACTGATAAGAATAACGAACAACCTGTACATTAGCCCTATTTATCGTTTTGTCTTATTACTATAAAACAGGGACAAACTATAAATAAAGAAAAGCACGTTATCTCGAAGGGAGATCGTTTCGGTGGTCGGTATGCCTAATTGCGACAAATCTGTCGTCTGTTAGGATTTTTCTTCAACTAGCGGCGGCTTATTATCTGATTTCGCCAGTTCTGGTACCTTATTATAGCCGGAAATAAATCAGTAACCCTCGCTTCGGTCGAATCGTTTCTCTGTAAAGTTCAGTGTCGCCGAACGTTTACCTGGCTTTTCCAATTTCACAGATCGTCGAAGATTTCCGTTGTTATTTCGTCCTACTCTGCTTCTACCCTAATATCCTAAAGAAACGAACACTTTCTACGATCGAAGACAAACTACCAACCTGGGATTTATGGGGCTACGTGTACCATCGTTTCATCTGACTTCAGAAAAATACGATCAGGGAAACAGAAGTGAACAAAGTTCTAGAAAAGTTTTGAAACATCATTTTATTTTGCTCTTGTTACAAAAAGTACTTGCTTCCGAAAATAATAATGAGTAATAGCACGAAAATAAATCCTGATAATAAATAACGAATTTGTAAAACCTTTTTTTTTTTGTTCAAATAATTATTGAAACGTTTCAAACAACGAACGGTTTGAATCGTTCAATCAGGTAACGATTGAAAATAATTGCTGTAATACAGGTTGTAGATTGCCTTACATTAATTTGTATCTGTTATATTTTACGATGTATCGCGACAAATACGAATTAAAATCAGTATCTGGTAGTGATCTGATAGTGATGTTGTTGGTAAGTCACTGTTGTGGAACAAAATTGGAGTAAATGCCATATATATGTGCGTCAGCGTGGTGTTAGATCAACGTACCTAGTAAATATTTTACGTAGCACGAAGAAAATGAATGTTTAGGCTAGAAAACGAAAATATGATTAAAAAGATGATTTTAATTTTGAAATACTTTATACGCGGTACTAACTTCGTGACGTTTTGAATATTGCCAAAAGCAAAATTAATAATTACATTTAAAAATCACTCGTTACGAACTCTGTTCGATTACACTTATGTAACGTACATTAACGTAAACTAAAGCATAAAAATAAAACATTAATACTCGTTAATGTATACAAATCGTAGCTCTATGAATTAGAATATCTTAGACTGACGTCGTAGCGTCATAATTACATAATTGTTGGAAAGTCCGCATAACTCTTCGTTTCAGTCATAGAAAATACATCTACTTTTTGCATAAACACGGTCTTTCTCTCATTAAGACAATTACATAGAAAACAGCAAGGATCGTGCTATTGTATCGTAAGAATACCAAATAGGTCTAACGGATACAATTTCGCTTATAAAAGTAACAAGCAATTGCGTACACTATTCTAAATACCGTGTTCTCTTCTTTAAATGGCATTGAACGACCATCATAAATCGAGCTGACATGACGTATCGCTATTCTTATACGTACTACACTATAAATTTCGAACCAACCACCCTAATAGCTCTGAAAATATTTTTTACAGGACTTACATGACACACATTCCTCCAACGCGACGGACACATGGTCTACATTTGATCAGTCGATAGGGTGGTATCGTCTATTTGTAAACACGAGAAAGAGGAGCGTAGGAGTCTCGTAAATTCATCGGCGCGTTTGCGATGTAAATTTACACAGTGAACACCCCTCCCCTATAGCTGCTTTGATTTGAATACCATTTTGAATCTCTAAGGAAAAAACAAATCCACTCGTCTAATCACTTCACTGTATCCTTTATCCTTCAAATTTCCACATTTCATAAACGGAAGTATGTTTGATTTTTCATGTAGCAAATTAAGTGAGCAAAGTGGCGCGTCAAAAATTATGTACATCGACAGAATCGACGATTTTCCCTTCTTTTCATCGGCCGATACTTTTTAATCAGAAAAACTTTCAACCGTCGCATCGCGCCGCACTGTTCGAAAACGAACAAACGTAAAGCTCGTTGCTCACGAGATAGAAAGGCAAAAGATGGATTAAGCGCAAAAATAATTCACCCAGTGCTGTTCACAGAAATTGTGCGTCGACGAGATTCACAGACCCCTCCGGCGGATTAATTCCAGCTATTTCCAGCATTGAAAATATTAATTAAAAAAGCAGCGAAATCTGCTCGCATCAAATATTGGCATTTTCCAGATATCCAAACGGGAATGCTCGAACGATGCGTTATCGCTTCAATTGAACGAGAATTCTTGCACGTTTAAGCACGATCCCTTTATCAATGTATCAATTTTTACAGAGATAATCCATTTTGCTTGAAACGAATAGAAATTTGTTACGTTAGAGAACAAGGATGCTGTCATTTCGTTACACATACACATACCACTCATCCTCCTAAATATATACATTTATGTAAGTACCTACTTATAATAGGAAAATGTTAAATACGTTTAAACAAATTCCATAAGAAAGTTTAATGTCTACACGTAGGACAATGTCTATATATAGTAGAATTAACTGTTTATATCGTATAAATTTTTATATTTTCAGAAGACGTGAGTCAAACGTACTGTGCCGTCATCGTTTCGGTGCAGTTAAAAACAATCAGGAAAGGCGAAGAATTATTCGAATCGAGCGGTTACGAAGGTTAAGACAGGTCATTACAAACGCGTTGCGGCTGTACGCGGCAGTACGCTGGCCGCGTTTACACAGTAAATATATCAATGAATTTATGATCCTGGCTGATCCCTAATGGCCTCACAAACAGATCTTCGTCGGGCTATGCGCGGTTCGTGCTTTCGTTCCAGTCGAAAGATGCATTAAAGCCGGAGTGTCGAGAAAATGGAGGGCTGCGATGTAAATATAATGTACCTTCGCTAACAAGGCTCGTGTCCTTTTAATTTTCACCCAGCTTCTTAACCCTTTTTTCTACTAATACGCCGTGCTACGAGCATCGCAATTACGTAACTTGACGGGATCAAAGCTAATCGCACATATTTATAGATATATTGTAATTATATAAACACTGCTTGAAGAATATTCGCTAAAAATACGTCCTTCATAATTCGACTCGGTTTCGATCTTGGGAACACTTTACGAAACTAATGTTGCAAGGACGTTGAAGTATCATCTTCGTCGGAAATTCCTTATCGCCGTGTCAAGAAAGTCAATTCCTTCCTTTTTTATCTACTAACTTTAAAATCATTTTAAACCAGTTCCGTGACGTTTCAATACGTATACTTTTCGCTTCAGAACTTGATCGTTTCCGAAAATATTCTTGTGATAATAGATACTGGTAACAGTAACAATTTTCAAGTCATAACACTTTGATAAAGAAACGAAATAATGCAATGACTCGATAGAATCATCGTATACATAATGCATAAAAATGTCGACATATTTACTGAAAACGAATCGTTGTTT
This sequence comes from Bombus huntii, assembly GCF_024542735.1. Classification (NCBI taxonomy): domain Eukaryota; kingdom Metazoa; phylum Arthropoda; class Insecta; order Hymenoptera; family Apidae; genus Bombus; species Bombus huntii. The sequence continues at coordinate 13,889,875 of NC_066245.1, read as the reverse complement.
GACGGAGGCAATCAGAAATTACGTGAAATTATTGCCGACAGAGATCGAGGATCGCGAAAAGGTATTTTATTTCTCAAAGTTTGTTCAGATGAGAACCCTGTTTGCGGATGAGCTACGCACGGAGGAAGCGAAAATGGGTGAAAAAGGGAAAAGAAGCGAGCGCAAAGCCGACGTTAGCGACCATTAGCTTTTAGCATGGTACCACGAGAATGAAAAAAAAAAAAAACGAAAAAACGAGCAAAGAAGGTGAAAAATCATTTGAAAATTACCATTTTTAACGCGTTAACCAACCTGTGTTCTGAATTCTTTTATTACCATTCTCACGACTACAACAACAGTTTGCTTTGCTCTTTTCGAAAAATAGAAAAATTATATTTTTTGCTTGTTTTGCGGTCACTCCCTACGATCAATAGTTTTATTTCGACATCGCTAGTCCGTGAAATTCAAAAATTATTTAAATTTACCATCGCAAATAATATTCAGGCATTATTAGGCAAATGGTATTAACAAACAGTTTTAGCAACGAAAGCGTGTTGTTAAACACGTTTTCGGAAGTCTTGTTGCTTTTATTCTATTAAAGGATATAGGATTGATTCTGCATAAGAAATTCAAGAAAATATTTAAATACTTTATAAAGTGTTATAAAATAAAGTATCTAAATCTTTTCAAATATAATTATGAGAAATAATTAAAACAAATAATATTTATCCGAAAAAGTTAAGATTCCTTTAGCCACGATTTATTAGTCATACAAATATTTTCCGCTTCTTAAGCTATTGGTATTACATGACTCCCTTCTCAAAATTAAACAGTTTCTTTCTCACGAATTTTTTCGCCCGTGGAAAACGATATTTGCAACTTTATACGAATGTGCCGATAAAAATTCCTAAGCATGAACATACAAGCAGAAGTTATACGTTTCATTCGCGTGGTGTTTCAACGGTGTAATTAAATAGAAAATACTATCCGATATTTTATATGAAAAATGTTGTAGCAAACAACAAGAAGACTACAAATACGCAACGCGCGCATCAAATTATTTTTCATATTTTTTCAATTTTCGTATATTTCCGTGTTTTATCTTTTCCACAGAAATTTTATCATTTATTTTTATTATTTATTTACTCATTTTTCGTTCTGTTGCGCGTGAAAAAGCGTAAAGCTGATTCGATAAAAATGTTTTCGATTCCAATTGAAGCAGTCGTAAAACGTGAAGATAAGAAGAACGATAACTGCAATTAGTATCATTGCTAATAAAGATGATAATGTATTCAATATTGCGGAAATGGCATTAAACACGATTACAGTTATAGCAGGTCAAAGATAGCACGTGTCCCCTTTCACGTTCACGCTAGGCAGTCGCGCTAACAGCTCGTAACAAACCCTCTATTCTCGCATATGGAGAGCTGATTTTTACATAACCCTGATTCAACTATGCTGGCATACCTGGCCCGCGCTTCAAATTATCGATCCTCTACACGTTTTGACAAAGAATCGGAAGTATCAATTCGTATTGACGTATATGTGTAAGTAGGCAGCATGTATACACATTTTGTACATTACTGTACATATATAGGGACCAGCGCAGCTGGCACGAGCTATATACGTATATACAATAGTGTACATATAGCTTTAAAATGGATACATATGAAAAAAGATTTCATAAAGTAAACGGAAATTGCATTGAATAAAACATATTGAAATCACAAAATTTTTCAGTATCGCCATAAGCTAGAAGATAGACTGGAGAATGAGAATTTATCTCATTATCAGTAAAAAGAAAAAAAAACAAAAAGAGACAATGAAACGAATGTAACCGCTTGTCAAACGAAGATAGAGAAGCGAAAATAAAATATAAGATAATAGAGAACGAAAATAGAATTATAGCCACGATACTTGTGAAACGATGGAAACTTAGAAACGCTTTACGTCCTAATCACGATCGTAAACATGTAACACTGATATAAAACACTTATGTTTTTAAGTGCCTTTTTTTCTAGCAATAGGATTGAGAAATTTCGCCCTACAGAAGGATTCTTATCAATCAACAAAGTCTTTGGGTTTTTTTCACAACGTTCACCCGCACGAGATCTCAGGATTACAGGGTCCGATACTCGAGTCTCGTGAAAAATGACTCTCCTTTTCGAGTCGCTGGATTTTTATGGCATGTTTCTAGAAAAACTGTTTGGTCAATGATTTCTCGTTAAAGATGATTTCTTCTGCTCTTCCGCTTTATACATCATACATACCACGGTTCAACTTATCAATGCAAGAACTGTTCTAAAGTGTCGCCGTTAAACAAACGGAATGTGATATATCGACACAATGTGTTCACGTTTATAAAATAATATTCTACACTTTGCTTTTCACTTAGCTTCACTTAACTGTGATTATTACCTAACGTTGGCCATAAAATAAGTGCATTTTCTCAAAATCTTGCATGTAAAAATGCCAGGTACAATTTATTATGTTTTTAGATTTACGCGAATCATTGACTGAAATTATTAAACAGCAAATATTGGAAGCTTTTAAATTTGTACAATTTTTGGTACTTTCTAGATGATAATTCAAAATGATAAATCTGGAATGATGAAACTACATATGCATAGTTGTTGGAAAACTGTATGTACATTGTATCAAGTGGAAATTACTTTAATTAAATACATATTTTAAAGAAAAACTACGTGCAATTACAGTTGCATTCTTTCGAAACGACATTTGAAAGATAAAAATACCTATTTACCTACATGAGTATGTAAGTTTCAAGATTCATGATTTCAGTTTCAGTTATGTAAGTTTCAAGATTGAGTTTTAAACTCTAAAATTTCATGAGTTAAAGAAAAACGAAATAACACGAAAGGGAAGGCATTCTCCACCGTTGGTAGTCGGAAATCTCAATATTACCTAACATCCATCTGCAAACTTTGTTTCGCCCTCTTTCGATCGCGTTTCGAGCCATTGTTGTCCGGGAATAACAGGCTTAATCTCCCCACACAATTTGCTGGATCGTCTCTTTGGCCTCTCGACCCCCATCCCCCGTACTCCCTCTAACCCTGCCGTTTTTTTTTCTTTCTTCTTCTTTCTCAATACTTCCCATTCCCTTCATCTTTTTCGGCTGGCGTACACACGCGAGTGTCAGAAATTACGAGAGCAGACGCAAGTGCGCTCGTCTAGAAAATTGCAGCTTATTTTCGGCCGATCGCTGAGCCTGGAGAGTGTGTTCTTTCATTAGTACGCTTCGAGTTTCGAGTTTCGAGTTTCGACACAGCGTTGCAGCCCTGACGAATCACTAAACTCTCTCCTCGCAGAACGAACCCAGAAGAATACCTTTCTCTTTCTCCGCCTAAAACAGTGGTTCTTAACGTCATTGACACAGTTACCTGTTAATTCCAATTAGCAGGCCAAAAATAATCTTCTTCTTTCTGTCCCATTAGAATTCCGTAATAACTTTATGGTACTCAACTGTATACATAGCATAACAATACACGACACTCGCCCATAGTAATACCGAATAGTCATTGACTAGAACGAATGTAATAAAAATTTAAACGAAGAACCACTGAACACTGACGAGTATCTTCGTTATTCTTCGTGTTGCGATTATTACTGATTTTGCGTGTCATTTGTACCATTCTATTTCCTTTTTTTTATTTTCTACTCTCTATTATTAAATCGAAGGAACTTAAATGTACTTTTTTGGACTTGTAAATACTTACGAGTAAATTAATCCGGATACGTAGCCATGGTTAACTTATGGATATATTATTTATACAATTTATTTGTTACATGTTTACTGCGTCTATACTGCGTTTTGCTATTCTCCGTTTGCTTGTATTTTACGAAGAAGATAGTTACCTTAAGGCTTTTTTTGCATGTAACATTTTACATGTAATAGGATTAATCATTATTTTTGATATTCGATTGACAAAACGATGATATTAACATTCTTTCAAATTCCCGTGTTTTTCTTATGCACGATTCGCGATACAAGTGCGGAAAATTGTACAGCTTATAAAAGCAAATAGAAATGGTAGTTTCTTAAGAGATAAACTGTTGTCTACGCGACGGTGATTAGAATTATTATATCTTACGCTGCGAGTGTCTGCCGACGACGAATTGTTATCGAAATTATAAAATATATATGTACATACATATATCGTGCACAATCAACTATCAAAGTTAATGAATCGTGCGTTCCGGTACTTAGATACGGCAGCGTGCACAATGATTACCACAACAGAAATAGAGGTGTGGCATCGTCCAAGACGATACTAATTTGTCGTTTCTCTAGCCCTGTTTCTCCGATGTTTCCTCGTCACGCACGACAGAAATCGTGCAAAAATTCACATGCCGCAAGCAGTCGCCTGAAATAATTATACATTTTTTCATTCACAAAGAAGGCTGCTCGAAATAAGCGAAGAAGAATAATGTTTATCCTCAACAGCGGCTTCATGAAATCCCTAACAAGATTTCTCAACGAAAATATAATTAGTGGAAATTCCTATCGGAAATAACAAATAAGTGACGTTAAATGAACTCAGTATAGGTTACAAGAAATTCATAGATGTCCTTCAAACTGAACTAAACTAATATAATCTAAACTATATTAAACTGCAAGTTTAAGAGAAATTTATTCTATATTCTAGATTAACGGACATTTCGAACGAATCACTATGCCATAAGAAAATCTAACTGTCCATAGTCGTATCCAATATCATCGTTAATAAGAATAATACATTCGTGTTGTTTGTACGATATTAAGTACGATACCGTTCATTAGAAAATAAAACATCGAAGCACGTGCATCAGGAGCCAGAAAAAATACATACCGCGGCACGATAAAGTGGCAAATATCTTGTGAATTTTACGACACGATATAAACGAAATTTGCGAGCTAGTCGACTGCGCCCCTTTTTCAGTTATTATTATCTACTTGTGCATTACGCGTGGAAACGCGAGCCGGATGTGCGTAATGTGTAGTCGTGTGCCCGAATATCTAAGTACATGTGGACCATCTCGAGGAAGAAGGATCGTAATTCCTTCCACGACAATTCGACGCCTCTGTGCCTCCTAACGCCCACGCGGTAGTCGCACGTCGCGTCGCACCATGCAAGCACTTTCATACACCGAGGTTATACAGGCTGTTTCATCAACTGCGCACTATCGAGGCGACATCGATCCTTTCGTGAGACAAACGTTTTACGATCTAAGCGAAAACTCAGCTTTCACGATAAATAACAGCGCTTAAATCACACGAACGACTCGTAGAAGCCGGTTCAGAGCCGATCAGGCAGACACGCGTTGATCGTGACATCTTGCCCGATAGGCGAGCACCGTGACTGCAGCGCACATGGCATTCGTGCTAGCTCGGCGCGGCGTCGCAATTGTCAGCAGTTCCCTTCAAGAAATTTTCATTTGCATGAATAGAACTCTCGAATTTGTACATAATACGCATTTACATAGGAAAAAACAGTAATTCCGTGCAAGATTGAGACGCGAATATATCACAGAACTGTTAGGTGGATATTCTAGCTAGGTGTACTATGACACACTGTCGACGAGAATTTCAACGGCTGAAACAGTCATACGCATCGAGATTGTTTTACGATAGTCGATATTTTTCTAACGTCCAGAGTGTGATAAAAATATATATAGGAATTTTCATATCTTTTCCTTGTGGCTATAATTAAATCGAAAACAACGTATCTGCCTTCTTATCCTCACTCCCTGCGAATAGAGACGAGTTCTTTGCGCTCGAACGAAGGACTGACAATTTGATCCTGTAGGATGAATTCTACGTGGAGACTAGAAATACCATCGTTTACCGAAATACTACATAGTGTAAACAGTGCATTACCAGGAAACAAGGTTAACGAAAGATGAGAGGATACGGAAAGAAGGGGACAGCAAGCGCAGCGCGGAACAGTAGACAGCAGAATGCGTACACGTGTCGAATACAAAGAGCACTTTGGAAGAGGAGTAAGAATCGCCCCTGCCGTGCCAAAGCAACGGTAATCTAGTTTCAGCCCCGAGGGGAAAATGTGCCAGTGACGTACACATTGGGTCATCGTTGGTAGACGAGCCCTCCTGTATCATCCCGTATCTCCTTGCCTTGTTCGTCAACGGTGCTGCTAGTGCACGATTACTGTTCCGGCTTCGAGCAGCTAGAACCATCTCCAAAACGTTCGTAGCCAACGTCAATTCCACCTAATCTCTTTCTAACTGTTACAATATTACCTGGAGACCGAAGCTCCGCTCATCGTAATTCCGAACCATCTTTTCCCTTCGCTTTATTCCATGAAACGAAACTGAACGCAGTATTCGCTTTTGTCGAAGCTAAATACCGTACCACTTTTCATATTCCAGACATTTTCGTTCGTTAATAGCGCATTGCTAAATACATGCGTAAATAATAGGTGTGTATTCACGTTCAACCTGAACCGATATGAAAATAAGAGGTTAATGCGGCGATGATAATGATGATACAACCGTGAAGTTTTCTTTTGTAAATAAAAAGAGGAAATTGCGCGGAATGAAAGAAACGTGTGGATCGTCGAATGAATTGGAAAGACCATTGATTTGCGATCGGTCTGGCGTAAGAGAATCATAAGTCATCTTCCTACCAAGATGAAAAGCAAAAACACGATCTTGCCAACGTACCGTTTTACGATCCAACGTACCAACTGCCAACTTTCGAGTTTCTTTAAATTCGGGATAAATCCCGCTGCCTTGTCAGGTAAACGAAATTTGCCGTTTCGGAGAAATCTGGTCATAAGAAAGCAAACAAAAGAAGATTTAAAGAAATATGGTCTGTTCGGTTTCACAAGTCTCGTTTACTTTTCTCTGGCTTCTTCGTGAATACGTAAGTTTACCAAGTTCTTGGATTCGTAATTAAATTTCGTACGCGACCTTTTTTTTTTTTTTTTGACAGATTGCTGTCCTCAACCCCCATGTTAATGAATTTTACTATAAATACAAATTATTCTTTGAAACTAAAAGAAAACGTAGGAACGAATAAAGAAAAAATGTTAACAATATTATTTCTTCGTGAGTTATTAAAACAATAACCAGAAACCGCTTTTTCCTATATTATAGTAGTCATTGCACTGAGAATATTTAAATGACATACATGATACAACTATCAAAACATGCCTAGAGAGCGTAGGATGCACCCTCATTTTTTACTCAAGCATTTGCATTCCTCGATTTGGAGTAGAATAAAATTTGATACATCGAAAACGAAGTTTGCCTGTAATACGGAATATGCTATAAAACAAAATATTAGTACAACTTCCTTTTCTTTCGTTACGTTCAATCTCCTGCATATATATATATATCTTAAACGACTGATATTTTATAGTATCAAATAAAACATTGATTGTATATCTACTTACAGTAACAGTCGCGAAAACGAAGAATTTGCGGTGCTGATTTCGTAAGCCGCATTCGATCAATTGAGAAAGTATCGCGTCAAATTCGCCACGACTAAAATATTTTCTCGCTTGTTCGTTCGACCATCTGCATCCTTTTTCGAGTTTTCGTTTTTCTAAAGAGACTAGCTCGATAATCATTCACCGATACATTCCGAATTCGTTCGACCAAGTTGTTGATTTTCATCTTGCCGATTTTTGTCCGACATCTTTACAAGCGGAGTGTTTTGAATTACAGAGAGGACCGGATAGTAATTTCAGGTTCAATTACCTCCTGTGCATCGATACGCGTTATTTAAGATCCTGCACGCCTCCCTTCTCGGAACTGGGTCTGTGTAAATTCAAGCTGTTTGCACGTGTCAAATTAAAAACTTGTACAGATACACACGCGTGCGCTCATTCACGATATTCGTGTTTCGCGAACTCGATAATCTCGCAAATTTTCTTCTCACGATTTCAACGATCGGTGCAAGGGAATAAAAACAATTACAAAAAAAACTAAAAAACGAATTATTGGGAAGTGCTTTGGGATCGCTCGAAAAATATTCAGACAGCACACCGCTATTAAACAAACGTTGGCGGAGTGTTGCGTAAACACCGATCAAATATTGACACTTGGTATTCGAATAATAGCAAAGCGAAATGTCGATTCTTGTTGGAACGTACTTGACACTGTGTGTATCTACAGATACAGTACGATAAAACGATAAAACGTAGTTCTGCATTGAAATATATAAGGTGTGTCTGAAATATATGGTCGAACTTTGAAACTTTAAAAAAAATTTTACATAACGCAAGGACCAAAAAGAGTTACGTACTTAAATGTAAATGCAACGATGCTTTCGTTCTGCCTAGTTCTTAGATATATGTACGTTTCAACATTACCATATTAATTACTTTCCAGCAAAAGCAACACAGTTTTTTCTATAACAAAGTTTCAAGACTTTGAAGATGCCTTCGACTGTAAGTACTACAGGAAAAAATCGTTTTCAATCATTTTTACTCGACAGAAGTCAAACTGTTTCTAACTCGAAAAGAAGACATTTTTCAAAGCCACCTTTACGTAGTTCTTTTTTACCTTTATTAGAATGTTTTCTCAGAGTTATCTATCTCTAAAACGTCCAGTATAGGTATATGTATGTAAAAAAAATGATTTGTACACTCCCTAAATTAATTACGATTTCAGCTATTCCAACATTCTATCGTTAACGTGACAGTTTAAGGTGTACTTCTCTAAATTTTATACGACTGTAACATTCAACATGACAAATATCGGGAAGATGGTACAATATTTATCATAGCGTTATTTACATTTTCCACCAACAGATTTTTATACGGATGCTGTTATATTTCTGGTCGTTATCGTGTAACAAAACTTGGATTAAATTTACGCTTCTATCAAGTTGTTGCGTTTTTCAAATTTATCGTAATGTCAAATATAGCAGCAGTTGGTTTAAGCACTTCCTGTCAATTAGGTTATGCGAGTAACTACATTAATCGACGAGTCGTTACGGCCAACGTCTTATGATAAGGAAAACACCTCCTAATGAAGTCGTAACTAATGCCAACGGAAATAAAACCGTTTAAAGAACATTCCTGTCAACGTTTATTCATAGATGTATTGGAACAAGAATCGAGTTAGGAATTGCCGATAACTAAATTATTTCGATAGATCGTAATTTTTATAAAATTGGTTCCCAGTTTAACGCAACGTTAAAAGACTTTTATTAACAAGTTGACCATTGGCGATAGATGATCTTTGATAACACGTAACATTTATAATCGTCATTTACTATTCACATACAATTTTTCAACTTTCACCTTCGATCATATTCATTAAGTGACGTACAGGTACCAACAACAAAACTGTTTGTAACTTATGCTAATTCACCGAAACATCGAGAAACAGGAGAAAAACGCGATGCTATTAATTTGTAAATAAGATTGACCGTCTTTCGTCTCGTCTCGTCTCGTCTCGTCTCGTCGCGTCGCATCGAGTCGATTCAAATTAAGCAAAAAAGTTTCGCCAGTCGTAAATGAGGCGACGCGACGGTTCTTTAAGCTCGAACCATCTTGCACACTATCGTTCCATTAGCATTCACGAACGCATTTATTTCGCGCGCACGAGTATCAAGTGGATCTTTTATTTTCGCTAATTAATTCCAATTTATCGATACCGATATAGCAATATGAGAAGCATCAGCAACATGCCGCTCGTACCGAAATCCCTGGGGATTTTCTACCGATTACCACCTCGTCCGTCCTAAATTTCTTTCCCACGATACCCTTAGCTTTGTCCCTCTATTTATTCCCCCAACCCGCCTGCTCCTTCTCTTCGAATTAAAAACTGTATTTCTATTTCCATGGAGGGCAAAGAGAGGACGAAAAGATTCGAAAATATCACGAAAGGAAAATACCAGTGGGACATGAAGGAGGCTGCTTCTCTAAACATTAAATACCCTTACACTTTAAACCGTTGCGTTCCTCGGATGCTTGTTTAAGTTTAAGAAGTGACAGTTGTCAGTCGAGCATTACTTTTGTCTTCTTTTCAGGTTTTTTTTTTACTTTTTGTTCATTAGTAACAACAATATGCAACTGAGGCTTCGTAAATTATATACATACGTATATGCCGATAATTTTTAATCGTATATAGTAAAAAGTTTTTAACGAGGATACAAACAGATTTTATAGAATTAAACGAAGGTAAAGGTAAAAGCAAATATTTGAAAGCTAAGTTCCATTTTATGAAACTTAATGAGGCTTTTTCACATTTATTTGTATATCTTTTTGTCCAATTTTACTGAAATTTTACTGAAATTTTACTGAAATTTTACTGAAATTTTACTGAATTCAGTATCGATTTCCAAAAAAATGGCTGCAGTGTTGTCTGTTCGAGTAAAAGTATTTTTCTACGATGATTTTACACGATCGATATCATTCTGATTGCAGACGACGAGAATGACTCTCCATCTGCACCTGTTTATCTCCAGAAAGCGAATTTCTACCGGCGCAGTAGCGCGGCGCGACGAGGGAGTAGACCTGTTTAAACACCGTGACAGATTTTGAACGTGCAGGCTCGTTGGTTCGGTTGTGGCTCTCCCACGCGTGCACAGTGCACGTGTGTACGTCGGCATGGGTGGCGGCCACGGCGTTTTTCAAGGGTGGACAACGGGACAATAGATTGGTAGGGTGCCTTCGCACCTCGAGGCCGGCTTCTTCTCGATACCACGATTATTATTCGCTCCCTGGAATTCCTTTAAATGTCCCCTTGCGTCCAAACGCACCACCCTCCACTATTTCCAGCGAAGACCGGCGATCCCTAAGAATTTTAAGTACAACTGCAACGAGCATTCGTAGTCACGAACCTGCACGGATTTTCCGCCTTGAATTTTTGACACGTGCAGATGTAAGGATATCCCGTGAGCACAAAGCGGAAACACACCTGCGTATCGAACCGGCTCGACAAAATTTCTCTTCTCTTATTCTATCCCGTATCCGTACTTTTTCACTGATTTATTTCGACTATCGATTTATTTAATGCAACGGTTACACCTTCAGCGCGACTTAACACCTGAGACAGATTATACCATTGTACCATATCCCTGTATAGGCAAACACATATTTTTTTACACTTTTACAAACAAATAGACTCGTTTATGTTTAAACCTGATATTTCATTGCTCTAGTTTTCAGAAATATCTAACGATCTAACGTACCTATTACGTACAGGTAGTTGTCCGTTAAGTTAATATAAATTTGCATTTTCTTAGAATAATGCAAGTTAATTTATGCGATAGCAACCTGTCTTCTACGATTAACGCGATAAGAACGAAAAAGAAAGCTACTCGTACTTTGATAAATTTTTCCCCACTTCACGATAAGGGATATTCACTTTTATTGCTTTCGGGTTATCAACTTACGAACATTATAGCGTCGTATTTTATGCAGATAGATTCATGCACATTCATATATCAAAAATGCTCATACAAGATATCGACGATGGAAGAAAGTTGATTACGTTTATTTCTGAACTCTTTCGAGCACTCTAAGCGCGACGCAATGTGAAGCTTTCGTACGATATACTCTTGAATAAATAGACATACATTTTTTAAACGAATATGGCAGCATTTTTATAGTTGATATACTTTCGCCGGTAAAATGGACGTACGATGTTCTCGAGATAATCGAGAAGCAACGAAGAAAGAAGCATTCGCTGTCGAAAATTCGATCACCAAGACCACCAGGAGCGTACTATCGTACGACGCGTCGCGAGGCACAGTTAGCAAGACAGGCATTTGTCATGGAGATCTTACTTTCCATTGACGAAGCAGAAAAAAAGAGAAACAGAAAAACTGGTGAAAAAGAAACCTTCTGATGGAGACCATGAGCATTGAGCATAAGCCTGTTCCAATGGAGATGACTAGATTATTCTTGAGACGTTCGTAACACGTCGAGCGTATCTCGCAGTCAATAAATCATATTCGATAATTGGAACAGGATATGATACGGTGCCGATGTTCCGAGGTCATGCAATTTTATACAACGCTCGCAAAAACGCTATTTGTCCATAGTTTGGCGACATTTCGTTTCATAAGTATTATGCATGTTATATTTCATGTGATACGTAACAAGTGTCTAATTAAAATCTACGATAAACTTTCAATTTACGCTAAAACGTTATTTCAAATAGAGTGCTTATCAAAATGAGAGAAAGACTTGAACTATAATTGATACATTAAAGTTTTGGTTGATAATTTCAGTTAAATAAATCAATCATGTATATTCAGATATACGATAACATTACATATATTATATGAATACATATTATTACGATTATACCGTAAATACATAAAGTAATGCAAATGTAACAGCTTACCACAACGGGATTTGATAATATGAAAATATGAAAGTATGAAAGTATGAACAAAGTTCTTTACTGACTTTATTAGTCTCCTTGCTACTTGGTACAGTAATTATAAGAACATAATATGATAACAGTATTCGTCGGTCGTACAGTATAGTAATAACAGAACCCAACCCAGTAGGTATATTCCTTGTATAAAACTGGCTCCATTGTTATACGATACCACTGATGTAATGAATGAAATCGTTATAGGAATTTGCAGAGAGTAGCTTTTCAATATATTGTGACGCGAACTTGCCATACGTATATCTATTTTAAAATTTTAGTAAGCAAGAGTAAGGATGGAGATATCAATTTTTTAACTCGTGAATAAATATATGAAATCTGATTAGAGCGAAATCGAAGACGATACTTCAAATTTTAAATTTACAGTATTATCGCGGTATTTGAGAATCGAGCGCGACGATACTCTGTTCAATTGTTTGATGTGAATGCGGGTGGTCCGAGCGTAGAAATCGCGAAGACGCCTACGCGAGGATCATCTTGAATGTTTACATACCTCCACACGTGCCTTTAAACTTAAACCTCGAATCCGAATCATTCGTAATTTTTCTATGTTTATTCACTGTTTGTTGATTTTGTATATACGCGCTCCTCGGAACGCGAATGATAAGTTGTTAAGTTAAGAGTGAACGTCCAAAACACTTAACGCTCTGACTCTGAACGCCACTTCATTTTGTGTGAATAACATACACTCGACGCAACTACAACTTTACAAGTTGTAACGATCATGCCCTCAAAGGATCTTCGTGTTATCGTTATAAATATAAATTATATCCGTTTCACTGTGGAATCGTAGGGATGAGATCGACTTTTTTCAGCTTTTGCACATAACTGTTCTTCTCTTTTTTACGCGTTATTTCAAGATATTGGAAAATTTACATCGTAATGAGTTTAAAGCAGTACAATGTCGAGAATTTTCAACTTAGTAATTATCATAATAACTAGTACTTGCTTTATTTAGTTTATTTACAACTTCCAGAAGGAACGTGAAATATTCCAAGCGAAGAATCTAACAGGCAGCCTGTTGCGTAGCTTTTTTTAGCAATTCAATCACGAAATGAATGCGCATTTCTAGCAGATCGGCACGGCTCGCAAATCTTGCAGGATTGGAATGCACTGAGCCAAAACTGTCTTTGCCCACAAATGATAAAAATAGTACCTATACGCGCCGATGTTGCGTGCTTCAGCATCGCAGGAAGATGTGTGTTATCCCCCGTAGGGAAAGTCATTATCTTTGCCTATTTTATACGCGACATATTTAACCCACGAAGCCTCTCCTTCATCGAAAATTCTTTAAAGTGCGATATCGCACTTTGATTCATCGGGAACGTATATTTTGAATACATGCAATAAGAACCACTCATGTTGAAATGCGATTTGTATAGATTTACAATGACGTTTCTAAACCTACATTACGCTTGCGTTTTTCGCAGCAGAGCAACGTTACGATCACTGCTGCTACGAGTATAATATTAATACACGTTCGGTCGCGCTTTTATTAGTCCGTTATTATTCCGTATACTAAGGTTTGTAACGCTATCGTATCATATTTCATCAATTAAAAGCGTACGATAACCTAAGCATAACAGCTAAATGTCCCGTAAGAACGGCAGCGGAATTTTGCATTTTGGCAAAATAGGACGTCGGTGAAGCCTGATAGATGAAGAGAAAGCACTGATACAAGCTGTATTCGCTTCCATAAGGGTGGTCTTTATCGTTATTATTTATTATCGTTTTGTAAACCGTAGTTTTTCTTTTTTCTGTGTGCCAAAGACTTCAGTCTGTTTAAGAATCCCAAATATACAGAAATATGTATCAACCCTAGTCGTCGCAACAATTTACGATTCTCAAGATTATTTACTTTAGTACCAAGACGCCGAAAAAGAGATTTCAACATACTACTTCGAAGCAAGTGCGGGTTGCGCGGTTCACATAACGTTGGCATAAGAAATGGTTGACGGCTTATACAGAATATAATAAATATAAAATTATACTACATCCATTATCGCGTGTAATAGAAAATTTGCGATCCATCAGGTAATAAAAATGTGAGAACATAGTACATTTCCTAAATTCGTATCAAACCAAATATAATTTTACCATGTATATTCGATTACTCGATATACGTACATATGTACAGCCGGGCCCCTATAACGCGGTACCTCCTATAACGCGGTCCAAAAATTGCGCCACTGTCCCCCGTATAACGCGATTAAGAAATTTCTGGAAAATGACTCATTTCTTATATGCAAATCTATATATGCGTCTTTGAATTGACTCGAAGCACAGTTTTACATTAACTCTTGTGCGATAAGGAGGGGTTCTTTACAATGTGTATTGTGGAACACATATTATTTTATCGTATTAAAAATAGACTAGATATTTATTTAGCTACAGTTTTTTGGCGCTCTTGGATTTGTATAACGCGAAATCCGTATAACACGGAACGTATATTTCGCGTTACTTTAAGTTTCTCTCACCAAATAAAATTAACTCGTACAATTAGCTACGTAGTTTAATATCAAACATCTTCCATATCTGTAAATTTGCAAATTCAATTTGAATAGAAGGCTCCTTTATCGTAGCGTTCATCGCACCTATCTAACTGTAAAGATTGAAAACGGTGATCATTTAACGTTCTATCTAGTCAAGATACGAGAGCATCGAGTACTTATTAAAATTTTAGCCAACCGATTAACGCGTTAAATGATCGACAGGTGATTCGATTATTTATTAGCGACTGATAGTCAATGGAATTCCGTAGCTCGATAATATCGTGCTCCACCTAACGTAACCTGCCACCTACACCATACGAGTTCATCTTATCGTGCTGCGTCACTGTCTACCTTCGGATACGAACAGACACTTTTGTACCTGCATCTTGGCAATCAGATAACAGAATCGACAGCTACGCGACATATCGAGTTAGTGCTTATTTTATATTTTTCCATTACGTTCAACTGGACTACATATCTTCATCTTAAGATAGCGCAGTATTTCACCCGGGATATGGTATTTGCCTATGTCTTACTATTGAAAATAGTGTACCTCCTTTTAAAAAATAAATAAAGCTCGTTAAATAATTAATTATCATCCATTATTACTGATCTATTCAATTAAATTACTAGCATTAATATTAACTGACAGTATGAAACTTTAATATTTAATGCTTTCTTCAAATATATACTGATATATGTTATAATTCTAGTGGAATTAGCAAGATAATTGATTATCGATTGTTCGTTCCAACTGATTAACGAATATATAAAATAAATTCAATTGTTTTACAAAAATAATATAACGAAAAATAATATTTGAAAAATTATTTAACGTATTTATCATTACGAAACATTTTTCAAAAAGGTACAATAACGTTGATGAGATCGAACCGCATTTAAACACTCACAATCAGGGATAAGAAAATAAACAACAAACGCAACCGTTTTCGTGGGCTTCCGAAACTCTGTTTATTTTCTTCCCTTCTGGACGCTCTCTTGGAACTCTCGATATCCTAAAGTGTAGAGGAAGTAAGAAAAGCAGAGGACCGTTTACTCATTCGGCTACTACACACACGTATCGGTTTAATCGTTAATCCAAATTCTTTGTACCCTTCTTTGTACGTCGCGTCGCCACTACTTCTTCCTGTTATTCAGATGAATGTGACCTTCTTTTCGAACTTCTAATTCCAAGTATTTCACTTGTTAAATTATTTATTCCTTATTAAATCATTTATTAAACTATAATTTCGCACATGCTTTAACATTAACAGATTTAATCGAGCCGATGAACAAGCTTTTGGCAAAGCAGTAAAGTTACAAGCATTACCAAGGCCAACGCTTATCAGAAAGGACTATTTAACTTGTTCTGTCCGGTTGAAAGGTTAAAATGATGCTTTATATACGGGTTAGTTAACTGGCCGTACGAGAATTATATTTCAGCGATCATTTGTACACGTGGGAGATCAACGATCAACAAGAATATATAATACGCGATGGAACATTGGTTATTCCTCCGACCATTATTTCTCTCAACTCCTCAATGGATCGCTTTTAAGAGGATAAATCCTCTTCAAGAATGAATCTTTTTCAACTACGAAAGACACGAATGCCTTTGATCCCAGTTGGAAGAAAGTTCAGAGACTGTTCAACCGCGTCCAACGATTAATTTAATTCTTGATTTTACCATTGAATCCTTTCTTTTTGTTTCTACATTATATTTATCTGTTAGGAAGCATGCGATGAAAATAACGACGTAATTTATATTGTTGGAGCCAAGAATAATGCAATATAACAAATATAAAAAGGAACATTCAACGGTTTTATTAACTTATATATTTATTTTCTATAACATTTTTAAAAATTAATCCTTTACATTTCCAGGATTTTTATATTCTTATTATTTTGGCGTTAAAAATTCTTTAATCGTATTCAATGAAAATTGAGAATAAGGTAAAAATGATTGATGCAATGTCACATATCGCCATATACGATGAGGCAGAAAAGAAAACTTTATTTCGACATTAAGAATATTGTTACATAGACGAATAGAACTTCGCGTTATCTGAGAGTTGTAAAGGCTTCATAAAACAAACTTTTTTAATTGAACCTCTTGTTTCATCTTCAATTTCATGCTTTGTTTCATTATACATATTCCATGATAATTTTAACTAAAACTAGAAAATAATTTTGAAATGACTTAAATTTATTACTTTCGATTATCACGTTCCCTATATAAAAGCCAAAAACGAAGAAAGAGAAAAGAACCTGGATAATGTATCTGAATATAAACTAATCATTATATTATATGGATAACAACTTTGGTTTAATCCAATCGCGACCAATCCAATAGCTCCATTTCTTTCGAACATCGATAACCGAAATTATGGCAATGATAAAAAGTAACGATTGCTTGAATGTACATAACTGTGAATATACACACCGTACATACACACTACTCACACATATGAGCCATTTCGGGTTTATTCTGTTGTTTCATCTTCGAATGAACTGGTCAGTTGTGAATTTACGCAGTTACTATCATTGTCGATTCTCTTCTTCTACGATCGTGGTTATGTGATTAAGCGCTCAATCTACGCGAGACAATGCGACGTCCCACCCGGTCAATTTATCGAACACCCACGAGGATCAAGGATACTTCCACATAAACGTGGCTCTCGTGAAAATAAGAAATAACCGAAGGTCGCCCAGGTCGCTAAAGAGAACCTCTGGCTCATTCCTTGCCTTCACCTTTCCACGTCACCTTTTTGAATGATTAACCTTCAAGGATCGAAGTAAGTATATACCGAGTTCATACTAACATTCTACTTTTTTACCTTATTCCTTTTTAATGTTACCAGCATTCACAAAATTCTCAAGTAGAAAATTTCATTTTCTTCAATACAGATGTTAATATAGATTTCGATGAAAAATATAAATTAGACATATATATGGGTTAAAAATTAGACATATGTCGTAACGCTCTGTAATAAAATTAAAAAAAATTGTTATCTCTTTTTTTATTTGTTATCGAATCGAATATATGTGAATATTTTAATTCCATTTTTGTTATTTATTATATTAATTAATTAATTTAATTGTACAATTTGCTTCATATGTAAATTAATAAATTGTAGTTCTCGAACCTAAACCACACTATTTTGTACAATAGAAAATTCTTCTTTGTACAATAGAAGTTTCTAAACCGAAGACTCCCATGGTTTAACTCTTAAAGAGTGGTTTAAGGGTACCGCAAAGACTCGGATTGGTACAATTTCTTTCGATGTAGTGCGTCTTTCTTCGGAACGCTGTCACGTGTTAGGAGTTATCTTTCGGTGGTCAGGGAATATAGTCTCCGGACGTAGGTAAAAATCCTGCGAACCGTGCAATCCCAAAAGTTTCGCAGTTCTCTACCAGTCTCCTTTTTCTTTCCTTCCACGCTTTATTCTTATTTTACTGCCACCCTCTCCCTTGCCGATTTCACGTTTCGTTCTCCTTCACAGAATAATATAACCTTTCGTTTTCTGCCTATATTTTTATTTAACTTATATCATTGAATAAGGTTTCAACGCTTCGAAAATGTTTTAGACATTGTTGTTTAAGAAAAAGTTTAGTTTGTAAGTCACAGTTTATGGAATAAATTGGAACTATTGTAAGTTAACTCCCTCTTGAGAATCTTTAAACAGGAATTGTCCGTTGAAACGTATCCCAGTAAAGGCGGCCATTAATTTCCAAGAATACTAATGAAATCCTTTAATTTCGTGCGTTTCAAATACCTACTTAAATGTTAACCTCCAACAACGATGTACCCTTAAACGAAAATTCACAATGTTCACAATGTAGCCGTAAGAATGGAAAGTGCATATAGGAATAAAATGCTGTATTTCGAATATAAATAATATTATTATTAAACCACGTTATTTCATTGTTACGATTAAGTACAATGAGGAAACACGACAGAACGAAGAATAATAGCAGTTATCGTAGTTTATTAAAATTTGACGACGGCTGTTTCAAGAAATATTTTCCTGGTCTTTCGTGAAAACTGCAAGCCGTGCCCGCGAAACAAATCTTGTTGGAAAAATCACAAAGAACACGAGGTGAGAGGTAGTTTTGTTCAATCAACTCGCGCGAGCGAATAATAGAGTTAGCGAGCGGCAACCAGAAGTTTTTGCACCTTTTTAGCTTGCACGTCGACCACTTGATTAAAAGTTGGTGCCCGCGGTTCGTCTCTCGGCAGAAGTCTCTGACTAATTGTAAGAGTTACTCGAACGGCAACTCGACCTATTCAGACGGCTAACAGCTCAAACTAAATCTAGCAGAGAACGCAACGTGTTCTACGTTCTCCGACAGAATGAACGAACAAACGAACGAAAGTCGAACCGCGTCACGTATACACGATCGCGAATCGGCCTCACGTACCAACTTACCAACGTACCAACGTGCTACGGGCAGAGTTCTCTCTGATTGTGAGAAGAAGTAACTAGAAAGACTGAAATTCTGTTGGCATACGCGAAAGATCGCGGCTGATCCTCTGACACCGGTAATCGTGGACTAAACTTCCACAGCAGCGAATCAAACGAACGAGCGCTTCGCACTGAATAGCGATTATCGGGCACCGGTTTAGATCGAAGAACCAAAAAATTCTGCTTCCTCTCTCGCCGCCTGCATCTATTGCTTCTCTGCCGCTCCTTCCTCCGCATCATCTTTCCTCCCTCGTTTTCTATCGATTGAACGACATTACCGTTCGCTCTCTTCAATTATTCGAATCAGCTGAAACTACTTGATTCCCGTTCGTTCGTGGCAAAGATTTCAACCAGCGGAATTTTCGAAATTCCGTTAACTCATATCGAGTCGATTTGAAATTATGCTGTTAACAGAAAGAAGAAAGGCGGAAACGCGATGCAGGAAAATATATGTACGTGGTTGTGTGAAATATGTATTTTCCACATAAAGTATCTAGTGGTAAATCTACTATACGTTACAATTATTTTAACGAGCAATAAAAGGACAAGTACCATATTGTGTAAATGTCAATTATAAAGCGAAATAAATATTTCTGCTATATGTATACGCATATTATAAAATTTGATCATTGCGTAAAATTTAAAGTAGCTGTGATTGACAAGCACGACAATGTATGAACAAAATAAAATCTACTAATATTAATTCATACAATGACAAAACATGGTTAGGGATTAGTTATGTTTTACGTAAAATATCTATATATGATGTATGTAGTATTAACTTGAAACGGTGTTCTTCCATTTCCTCGTAAACGACTCTTTAAAAAAGGACATACGAATGACAATCTCTGTCTCTCTTGAATTTTTTACTTCTTGTAGGATCAATAGCTTAACATATTACGTACGTATGTTTGTCGGAAAATGAAGCTTGAATAAGAAATCGTTAAAAGTTTAATAAATCGTAACTGTTTAAAAAAGATAATTTAACCGCAAATTTAAAAAGAACTGTTAAATGTATCGTGTTTCTAGAAAGTATGTAGGTAATGGTACACATGAACTACAATGTCGGTTATTCCAAGAAACTTTACCGACATTCCACCAACAACTCATGCAAAAAAAAGAAACTCGCAGCATACTTCGTACTTTCACGGACTGATAAAACGTGTAACTATGTAGACTTAATAAAATTATAAAGCAACAAATTAACAAAATATTAATATTTCGAATAACCATTAGTATATATTCGTATAATCGATTATAGTACGACTCGCGTATATATATGTATACCGTATACATCAGTACAGTTAGTAAGGTTGTCAGATTGTCAACAGCGAGGTTAGGCGCACAATCTGAACTCACAGATCGCAAATAGCGATTTATTCATGCGAGAGGAACAAACAAATTCGATGACACTCCTACGGGCATGAGATCGTGCCGCTTTCTAAACCACGGAGCTTTATCTAAATCGACAGGGCGATATCGGGTCGTCCGTTGTCTCTCGATCGACTCACCTCGAACGCAGCTAGCGATTCCGATACTTTCTACCAGTCAGATGTACTATCTTCTCGACGTGTAATCTCGACACGGTTCGCTATAACAATCCCCTACTGCTTTGATGATAACAATATGATAAGACGGCTTTTTCATTGAATAATAAAACGCCAGAGGAATTTTTCAGATGAACGCCCGATACCGGCTCGAATACCGTTTGAGCATCGCGCGAAAACTTTTAAAATTCCTTCTATCTTCTGTGAAAGTGATTGAAAGATAGCACTGACACGCCAACGCTATTCCTTCTATTACGAAATTAAATGCTAGATAGAGAAGGATAAGCGCGAATTTACATACTTATTTCACCCTTAGTCTTACCATATCGTAGTAAAACAATTTAACAAATGACAAAGTAATAGTAATATCACAAAAAAAGAGACTCATTGTAAGATGTACATATTCGAACCTAGCTATCTATCTAATAATTATCAGGTACTTCAAATGTTTCTTGTAACCTGATCTTAACGATTAGCCAAACAATCAAAATATTAGAACCAGCTCTTTAATCCCAAGGTCAAAACAGAGCTTTTGTCGATTTAAGAAATCATTAACGTTACAGACATTCACCCAATTCAGCCAATAATAGAATCACTTGAGCTTCGATCGATCGTTCCAATAGATCCAGAATTCCAAAAGCGTTTCGTGGCAATATTTGCCGTACCGGCCGTTAAATCAATCTATTTCACGAGGTCCATAAAACCAATGAAATCATTGATCTCATTTTGTTCGGAGATCAAACGAAACGCAATATTTATCTTGCTAAGAACTTGCGCTCTCGTGCGTTCCCCCTGATGAAGTAAAAATACCTATTATACAGGGTGGTTGGTAACTGGTGGTACAAACGGAAAGGGGGTGATTCTACGCGAAAAAAGAAGTCGAAAATATAGAATAAAAATTTTCTTTTTTTTTTTTTAATTTTTTTTTTAATTTTTCCATCGAGACAACGATCTACAGTGAGATCCGTTATAACGAGACGTGATAAAGTGCACGCGTACCGAGCGAAAATTCAAAGTCGATTTTCTCGAAAACAAAGCCTCGAACGAAAAATTTTTATTCTATATTTTCGGCTTCTTTTTTCGCGTAAAATCACCCCCTTTCCGCTTGTACCACCAACTACCAACCACACTGTATATATCGTAATTTTATTCACTACTCCAATTACGAATGAACGTTTGTAATATTCCATTACATTCAATTACAAAATCAAAATTTATATTAAAATTAATATGATGTGCACGTGTGTGTTACATACCGACACAGAAAGTAGTACTTTTACAAAATTACATATCATCGAATAAATTTTATAAAATATGTATATTTTATGGAAAAACTAAGGAACACCAAGCAAATGCCAATACAATTCGTGAAAGATACGTAGATAGAGAATAATAAAGTTAATAAAATAACAATCATCGTCGTTACTAAAAATTTTCTCTGATTATGTGAGCATTTTTATACTCTCGCGGTATATCATTACGAGTGTTGGGAAATAATCGCAAAAGAAAAAACGGAGATAGAAGATTGATTTATATGCCTGTTATATATCCGTAATAACAATAACCATGGCGAGAGCAATTCTCTGGTATACAGCGCGGATTAACCTTTCCTAGAGCGTGCCTATCTTTGTCGTCAGACGATGAACATCTCTGATAATAATGTGCCAACATTAGGGTTTCTCCGCAATTTCATCGGCCAATTACCTATACACCTGTTCTAATAGTTAATTTTGGTATTCTGATCTTATCCAACTGGGTGGTATTTCGAAATTGCGAATTTTTACGTTCCTACTAGCGACTATTAACATCAGAATTACCGCTATAGATACAAATACAGGAAACGAAGAGCGCAATATGGATGTAAATAACAATTTTACCAGAAATATCGAAATAATAGCGTACATCTTTAAAACAGTTACGATATGAAACTTGGCAATTTCATAACTTTTAATCTTTTAAACAATGTCGTCTTGCAAACGTAAATAAATTTCGATTTTATAGCGTATACGCGATAGCAATGGACAGCAAATGTAACTTACTCAAAGTGGATATGCGTGTACGTAGGTATTTAAATAGGTGATTATAGAACAAGCAGATGAATTTTGTTTAACGAGTATAGACGTTCGTACGACGGAAAAGGTTAAATATAAACTTACAGTATCTTTGGAAAGAATGCGATGTTGGAAAAAGGAAAAGAAAAAAGGAAAAGGAAGGAAAAAGAAAAAAGAGCAAGATAGTCTGCATTAATGGGATATCTGTATTGTAACATAAACAGAAAATGCCGTTAAACCACGGATGGTAAGAGAGTTAAAAGCGACATGCAATTTCAAGATTGTGAAACTTGTCACGCCTCGGTAAGAGTTACACTACACGACGGGTAATGAAATTCTCGTGGAAACAAAGGTGGTTAAATGGGAAAGAGGAGAGATGGAGAAAGGCCAACGATGGGAAAGAAAAATGCGGGGAAAGAAAGACGAAGCAATGCCAAGCGAAGCAAAGCGAGGTAAAGCAAAACAAAAGCAGGGAATGGAAAGCGAAGTAAACCGACAGAAAAGTCGAGGCGCGGTGACGAGACAAGTTTCATCGAACGGTTTCTAAAAGGCGATGCCAACGAGAGGCCATTTAAGGGAATCCTGGGCAAAGGTGTCGGTGACCTCGTTGATCCTTCAACTGGTTTCAAACGTATCCGCGGAGGATCTTTTGTCGATTTTCGCTTTGCAAATCGCGACGAATGGTAACGAAGGAAAAAACGAGATCAGGGGCTCGTCTTCGTCGATAAGAGGGGCTGGAGAGACAGTTTAAAGTTTAAGGTGTGCAAAAATAAAGAAGAGGAAGGAACGAAGCACCAAGACACACGGCGCGGCGCGGCGCGGCGCGGCGAGACAAGGAGAAAAGAGAAAGGGTAAATCTGTGGATGTCGAGCGTGCACACCGCGCATGCGTGCGCACGGGTATGCGGTCGCCGTTTATTTCGGGATGAGCGCGAACTCCCTATCCTTCCCAAACGACTGCAACACCGCCTCGTTATTGTTGTTACTGTCGTTGACTCGGTACCGTTGCCTTGCCAACTTCCACCCGGTTAACGACATTCAAATTGCGTCCCTCTACCACCCTGTGTTTCACCGTTCCGTATAACCTTCTTCCCTTTTCCTATTATGTCTTTCGTAAGAGAGATCGGTTCGAAAGAAAAAAGTATCTCGTACGTCGTAAGTAAATCGTAAGCTGTAAGCCGTGAGCGATAAATGCACCGCCACCCTCCGAAAGTACTTACCTCGAGCGACCCTCTTCTTCGGACTCTTATCCTCGGCGGCATCGCCAATTCGATTCCAATTTTCTTACAACCACTAATCTTTACGATGGTAAACGCAAATAATTTACAATTCAGTTGATAAACGATTAAACAGACGCTAACTTGATTAAAATCTCATTTTACCTTAAACAAAAGAGTACACGAGTGGAAAAAAGCGCACAATGAGAAATATATCTTTCTATCGATACACTAGGTACTAGTTATCAGACGAACGAACTAAAATTCATCACGTACATAGTTATGTATATGTATATGTACATGTGTATACCTATACATAAATAATTTTATTCAAGCACGCGTAATCGTCTAGTATTATTGAAAAAACTGGTTACATTGGAAACGTTTATGGAACGTGTTTCTCTTGACCACGACGACATTGGCAGCCTATCTCGTTTTATCGAATTATCGTTGATTTGCGCGATACGCGGTCCGTTTCAGGTACAAGACGCGAGAAACAGGCCGTTTTTAAAAGAAACGCGGGTATTTCTATTCGGGTAGGGAAAACGGGTAGAGCAAGCGATGTTGCACAATTTACGTACTATGCAGCATCGGCAGCTACGACTAATATTTTAATATTTGGTTGCAAGCATACGTGCGTGCGTGTCTTTGGAGGGGCAAAACGGCGCGAAAACGGGAGCAAAAGAGAATTCGGCAAGGCATAAAAATCGTTGCGCCCTTTCCATGTAGGCATGATAGGTTTGGCAAGGAGGCGACTATGGAACGAACTAGACGCCGTGCCACACCGCACCGCATCAGTCACAGCAGCGATAATAAGCGCGCGTAAATCGAGCTTAATTCGCGGAAGAAGTTACAAAGTGGAGGGAAACAGCAGCTAAAAGCGATGCGAATCTTCGAGCGAGAATATCCGCAAATCGCGGAAGCACCTGTGCACCAAAGAAAACGTGTCCACCGAGTCGCAGAACAAGATCGTGAACGCGTCCGTATCCGCGTGTATGAGAATGCGTGCGCAGTGTGCAGTGTGCAGTGTGCAGTGTGCAGTGTGCAGTGTGCAGTATGCATGCACACGCGTGTATACGTGCGTGTGGTAATGGTAATGCGTACGCGTAGATGGGAGAGAGAACGCGTGGTGCACTCTCGAGACACCGTGTTTCACGGCAGACCGCGTGGCAGCTCCTGGATTTATTTATACGTCTCGCGTACCTAGCTACATACATACATACATACATACATACGAACGAGCCTGTGGTTCGCGCCGCGTTCGGATAAACACCCTGCGCGTTGCGCCAACTATCGCCTGTATTTATGGACGTCCCAGCAACCTTTCGATTCGGGACGCAACTAACGCGAATTCAAATTTATGCTCACCTGGCTCACGCTCCAAGTCTCTCGAATTACCACCGGAGTTTCATCAACCCTTCGTTCGATCGTTCCATCATCTTCCATCATCAAGCTGCATCAACCGTAAGGCAAATGATAACGGAGTAGGATTACATGCTGATGCTGACTTTAGACGAGTTTACGTTCGTATTCGCTTCGATTCGTGAGTTATTATTCTTCCGGTGACAAGTAGAGCGGGCAAGATAGAGAGTAACCTCGAATTTAACCCAAACTGCGGCGATTATTTATGAGAAAAAGATACCTCGATCGAAAGTCGAGGACGAGACACTCAAACGGTAGATAAATAACATTTCTTACTCACTACCAGTCAAAATCAGTTCGTTATTTGTTCAACGCGATACTTTTAATGTCTTACGAAAGGAACGCACGCACTTCCTGATAACTATTCGCTTTCACACACGGGTGCTACCTACAGCTTCTTAAATCGTTTCACCTATGTAACAGGAAATAAACGGGACAACAGTTTCTCGTATCGATCTTGCTGTGCGATATTTTCACGACGAATTCTCAGAATCCTTGAAAGTTCTAGCATAATCGCAATCTCTTACATAACAGTTACGTAACAACACTCGTGTAAGACTTAAAGAATTTCGTAATTACATACCGTCGTAATTTCGAGACTGTCTGCATCTTCTCACGAACAACAGACTGCATGGCAGTATGTATCTGAATCTCTATCTTCTGCCAGAGAACGCCTTTTTCTTTCTACATCGTATTGCACTGCGTTCAGAAATATCTTCCAAACGAAAATGTCGAAGATTTTTCTAACATACGTATCTGCCATGATCCTCGAGGACGAATCGCGAATCGAGAACATTTTACACGCATTTGCAATTTGCGATAGAAGCTTGAAATCGAAGCGCAACAGGACGTAGAATTCCATCTAAATTTATTGTTTCGATGATAATACCATTCATCGTAATGCTAACGCTTGCTTCTCTCTGGCATTACCTTCAATAACGCAACTTGATGTATTTTAATATATAAAATCATATCCAAGAATTTTACTGTTTCCTCCGATATCTTCCTCCTTTTTCAAGTATGGACGCTACATAGCTAAAAAATTGTCAGAAGAATTCTGTGATAGTTAACCCCGGTGTAAGTAATTTTGAATTTCTTCGAGAACGTTTAGAATCGAGCATCGTTTGTTCTTGTACCCAACATATGTTACTCTACTACAACTCATATGTTATTCGCGTCCCGTAGTATTCGACAGAACCTTCGCGACGGTCGTTTGCGTGGTCGACGACGTTTCTGAAATTGAAACCGTGTAAAAATTCAGCACCCGAATAGAAAGACTCGTGGAATTTCCAAGAGAGGAAATCGGAAGGGCGCGATTCGGTCTGGCGAGAAGACGAAAAAGGCGGGGCAAACGCGTGGTACGCGCGCGAAATTCACTATGGGGGTCGAGCATATTCTCCGTGAAGCTGATTTTCTCGTCTTGCGGTGTAAATCTCGAGCGCATATGCAATGTATGCGTAGGTATGCGCAACTCGATCGTACGTACGGTCTACGGTCTGCAGTGTACAGTGTACAGTGTATAGTGTGTAGACACAAACGCGAAAATCGACGCGGTGAAAAGGCCTCTCGTGCGACCGATATATGTACATATTTCCTTTTCTCTTGGCCGCGGCTGTAGCCACGACTGCAGCCACGACTGCAGCCTCCACCAAACACGAATGCATCGTATACTCCGACAACCAGACCGGACCAAATTCAAATCGTTGAAAGTACACTTTGTGGTTCTACGACGAATAGCAACGATCCTGTTACGGTGAACTTGAATCGGACCCTTTGAAACTCTTAGCCAGACCAACGACTCGGTATCGGTTTGATAAAAATAATGTATCGAACAGGCTTTCGGTCATAAGGATCATGCATATCCAACCATTGATTTTCCGCTATGTACAAAATTACAGAGCCGTATCGTGTTTGTTTCAATTTTTATTCATTCTATTCGTATTATTCATTTTACAAATAGTACCACTCTAAAGTTTATTATACCGCATGCATTTATTTAAGATCACGATAGCGAATTTTCCATCCATCTTCTCATCCAACCATCTTCTCTATGAAAAAACCTGTTTTAATCCTTCGTAAACGTAATTGTTTAACATGTATTTATCTTGCCTGTCACCCCAAAGGCAATCATCGTCACAGTTGTCTCATCGGTCTCGTCGTCGAAACATTTATATCTTAAAAGGGAAGTAAATATCTTCGAAACGAACTTACACACTCGCGTATACTACTGAAGCAACAGAAAAAATGAAAGAGAGATCGAGGGTGGAAAAGAAAAAGAAAGAAAGCAAGGGTGGGTGAAAGTGAGAGGGG
This sequence comes from Bombus huntii, assembly GCF_024542735.1. Taxonomy (NCBI): domain Eukaryota; kingdom Metazoa; phylum Arthropoda; class Insecta; order Hymenoptera; family Apidae; genus Bombus; species Bombus huntii. Next base: position 13,862,011 of record NC_066245.1, on the reverse strand, counting down.
AAGAAAGAACCATTCATCTGAAAGGTCGCGACGACTCCCATTCATGCAAAGCGCGTCGGCCTCGCATCGCAAGGAAGAATAATCGTTGTACGTTGTACGAGCGTCGCGTCGGCGTAAGACCACGGGGACCGGGCAAAGAATAACATTCGTGCGGTCCCGAAACGTGTCAGGAAAACAGGAGTACTTACAAGTGAAAACAATCCGTCATACGACTACCATTTTGATTTTGTCGAAAGTTATCTGTTATTTCTGCATACTTTTCGAATTATCTGTATCAACTTTGTTCGCTTAAACTTTTTAGCTGACCAATTTGCAAGCAACGTTGTTTCATCCAGTTATTAAACTTTGCTAACTGGTTGTTACAAATTTTATACTCTGAATCGTGTTACGTATTACGATACGCGTTCGAATTACTCACAACGATAATATAATATATTAAAAACGTCTTTTACGCATGCGTGTATGTACGAACCTACTCATTATCACACAATTGAATCCTTTTTCTCATTTATAGTTTACTTTAGTTGCAAACATCCGATAAAAGTAAACTTGACTTTTACGAGTTATTTCGTTGCTTAGTCCAAGGACTAACGGGACGTAATGATTTATACGTACATAAAAATAATGAAATAATAAACAATATTCACGACATCTACTAATGCCACAAAACTCAAACTCGAACAATCAAGAGAAATGGAATTTCATTAGCTTGCCCCAAAAGTTCCTCTCGTTTTACAAGGAAATAATAGATGCACAACATTTTTTGTTCTATATTATTTTATTGAATTACGTATGATCCATTTTGTTCTATCGGAACAAACGGAACGGAAGAAACTTTTGAAACAATCATTAATATATGCATAAACCTAATACCTACCTTCGTATCCGTTTGTCACAAGTAAACCGTCGTAACTACTTTCAATGCTCAAGAAGAAGGAAAAAAGGGAAACAAGGGATTGGCGATAAGACGCAATGATGAATCCGCGTAGCAGTGAGAACGAGAACGAAATTCAAGAGGTGCTCGTAATTAAGTGGTCGGTTAAGGTGAAACATAGCAAAGGAAATTCGAGACAATTTTCTCGCAGGAATTGAAAAAGTAGAATACTCGAGTATAGGAATGCTGCGATGGCGAAGAAATACTCGGCTGGTTTTTACAAGGAATCAACGCGCACCGGGTGCGTTCAAGTTTTCGAAAATCTCCATCAGAGAGGGTTAAACTTGCATGCTTTTTATGGAAACGACAACAACCTCGCCAGACGATGCCAACTACCGACGAAACTCACGAAACCCTCGAATCGCGGCAAGAAGTGTCCAATTTAAAATGTAAATTGCACCGGATATTTGGCATATCGCGGTGTGCGCTGCGAAATGGCTGCGAAATTAAAATGTAATTTAATTCGAACTCCCTTCCTTCGTTTCGTCACCCTGTTTTCTTCCTTGCCTCTCTTTCCTCTCGTTCCACTCTTTTTTTTTTTTTTTCATCTCTCGTCTCTGTCACGTATACACGTACTCTGTAGCTGAACGAAAGCCGTTTACGTTTACCTACACAGCGTACCACCTTCTTTATCGATTCCCCGTCTCTCGAACGGTATTTCGTCTCTTCTTTACAAGTGCATTTCACAACGACTACATATTACCCGTTCCACTACCACGAAACTAACTCGTGTTCGCAGCGAAGGACTATGATTTCTGATTTCTCTATTCGTCACGCGACACAGAAACGATGCGACTTTTACCAAAGCTTATTATTAGAAAGCTTATCATTCTTGCCACTATTATCGTTAACCCCTGTCAGTCTTTACGTGCAAACGCCAAATTTTGCTACTTTAAGCATACTTAACGTATATATTTGCAACAAATTACGTATGCAGATATAATCTAATCGAATCTCAAAACATCTTTATATTTACCTATATAAATATTTTGAAAAATCCGTATCCTTTACGAAAGATATACATCTACATTTAAAAGACCAACTACATACGTACGTAAATATACCTATTTCTATAAATATAAATACGTCTTCAAAATTTCACTTTATTCCATTATTATTACCTATTATAGAAATAGTTTCTCAATCAGTATGTACAATCATAATAACGTTAGTTACAAGTTCTTCGATTATTCAACATGCAGAAGGATGCGATGAATTTTCGGCAAAATTATATACCTATCGACTTGGGAAAATAAAATTCTATCAAGAAACTTAACGTTCTGCGCATATACTTAGAGATAGATTAAATATTCGTAAATAGTTGTTAACAAAAAATTGACCGACGCGATGCGACGAAAAAAACGACGCGATCCAAGTTGTATTCCTACGGATGCCATAGGCAAGCACTCATAACCATCACCATAGCAACCGTTTAATTGGAAAAGGATCCCCGTAATAAAATCGTCGAGTGTTTCTGTCATTCACGTAATTGTTCACAGAAGGGCGCGACGAATTTCAGGCTAAGCCTCTTCGTCGTTTTCTTCTTTGACTGAAATTTCTGTTGGCAGGCAGGTACGTTTCTAGCTGAAACTGGTCGCGATCTGCTCTGTTTCTTTTACGTAATTCCATTCTTTTTCAATTGTCGAAGTTTAGTTTTCGATCATCTAGGAATCGATGTACGTTAAATAAGATCGGATAGGTAATTGCACTCAAAAAAAGAATGTACCGATTTACACTCTGCAAGCACATATATACATACGCTTAATAAAAAACATACACAGAAACATACATGAATACCTATACGGAACATACCCTATTTAAGTATGCTCGTAAAGATAAAAAATTCTACCAAATGTCCAAATTGGACAAATTGTGAATGTGAAATTTTAAATAAAAAAAAAAAAGTATGCTCGTGTCGTTTGATACCTTTTTCAATCTCTATCATCATTTCGGTGATATAGCTTCGTCAAATTGTACGAAACACTCTGTATTCGCTACAAAAACGTTCCTATTTTCTTTATAAGTTACTAGTTACTACCTATCATTTACAATTTAATTATTTTACATTATATTATATCTTCTTACGTTGCGACATTTTGCATATAGTGTACCGTTTGCTACAAAATCTTGACAAATTCTCTATCGAATTGTTACACGTTAATGATTAACATCAGAATACGATTGTCCACTAACTACAACGAAAAAACTTTTTTAAAAGTATTACACGAGAGAACTATTAACTAGAAAAATTGGATATACTTAGCTATGTCACGAGTAAACGAGAAACGACACAGAGTGAAGAGCAGGAAAAAAGGCAAAGGAAAGCAAAAAGAAAGAAAGGTATAAAAGAGAAAGAAAGGAAAGGGAAAGAAAGGAAAAGGAAAGAACGAAAGAAAAAAAAAAGAAGGAAAGCACGGAGCAAGAATTACGGTACATATGCATGTATATATAGATACGCGTATAACTACGCGTCGCATAAACATAAACGAACCCTTGAGAACATAATTCATTGCCGTAAATAGCAGTTACAGTTTACAGCGTTCCGTGTCACATTAACGGCAACACACCTAGGCCCCCCGAGATCTGTCTTTTTCCACCTTTATCCAACCGAAACCTTAGAAATCAATTTACAGGAAGATAACAGAAGCGTGCATTGACATGAAATAAATCGAACGAAGAAAAGTGAAACCATGTTCCAAGTTAAACACTCCTATTAACCGAGGTCGTATTCGAAACGCGGAATTCCCTGTAGAAAATGCGAACGAAATCGTCACGCGAACTGAATAATTCACGACTGGTAAAAGATCGATTCCGAATCAAACGTTAAATGTACTAAGTCTATGAATGCTTAAACCAATCAATGTCAGATTATCTAGAATCTACAGTTATCTAGTTTTCGAACAGTGTCCAGATTTTAGCCGCCTGGTACAATCGAGCCAATACCACCTATTAGTGAAAAATCTTACAAATCACCATAAACATAGTTTCGAGTCACCGTTATATCTACTAATCAATTTTCTTGCATAGATATAACGGTACATTTAGCAATAAACTTTCACGAGTAAATATTACAAATCGATCGATGAAAATTCATAAATCATTAAGCGATCAATTTGGAAGAAAAAGTTCGTTTTCCAAGACTCTGCAAAAATTTGACGATATAAAGTTTGACAATTCATAAAATTGCGATCATTATGCAATGAACGCTTACAAAGCGTATTACTGATAATATCAATCATCTAACTTGAAATTTATAATCTGTCAATCTCTACTATATGCGTAATAGTGTTAGTGTCGATAAGATATTATGTGAGAAGATGTTGTTAGTAGAAATGAAACAAAGCAGCAACGTAAAGAACGATTATTGTAAAGTTGCTACAGTTTCACGATAATAAGAAACCATTAATTTAAAAAATTAGAGAATAGCTAAATTAACAGGCCTGCCTGAACAGCGAATACCGAACAGAAAAGGACCTGGAAATCTCATATTTCCACGAGACACGTACAAACGTACATACGTACATCGTAAAACACATACTGCCGCTTGTACTACTCAAACTGTAAACTCTAGCATATGTTACTTAAGCGCTTAAACGGCGTTAGCTTATGTTGCAAGAACAAAAAGGCGTGCAGCTAGGAAACATTGAAAAGAACTGGAATTACTTTATATTGCGCGTACATTTGCCAGAAAGGGCACATACGCTGCATGTACAGGAGTAAAATTTACGGGCCTTATCCGTTTCCTGTTTCTTTTCTTTTTCTTTTTTTGCACCAATTCGTATATACTATATTACCAAAGCGCTGCTTGCCATAAGCATGACATTTATGAGTTCTGTCCTCAGTGTACCTCATACCTCATAATATATTGTTCATATTTTATACATTTGTACATACTTATATACATATAGGCATACCTATACATATAATACATACCTCTACAGAGGAGAATGCACAATGTAATTCATTATATTGTATTAAAGCTATCAAATTATAGATATTTTTTTTAGCATAGCGTTTATTTGTTGTACTATTTTCTTTTATTTGCCGTATCTTTATATCTAATATTAATCAAGAGTCCAGCGAAAACTTCTAGGACACGTCTCTATAGTAACATATAATACATTTTGAATTGTACATTCGTTGCACTGGTTTTCTCTTTTTAAAATGTTACGAATGAGATTAAGTGGAAATAACTACGATCGTTTAAATAAGTTTTAAGAAGTTTCAAAAAGTGAAGTACCTGAAATACCTGTCAAATTTTTTCATATCTTTTTAATTAAGAACGACATGCAACAATTTTCCAAAATTATCGTTTTTCGCGACATGAAATCCTCTACGATAAAAATTTTACTTCATTTTCTCTACGAGTGCCCAATATTTATAGGTGTATCTATGTATAATCACAGAATTTGTTATACAGATGTACTTGATCGAATAACGATAATTAGTTTTAGCACGAACCAAACAGTTTCATTGGTTCTTAAGAGTGTTTCAATTATTGCAATTACAAGGTACGACCAGGGATTCCGTTTCGTTCTCATTTATACATTTTCACTGGAATCAACAAATGGGAAATTTCATTTGGAGATATTTCACTGAGAATTGCCAATTACATGGTATTACGTACTTACTAACATAAATTGGTCAGATCGAATCAGACTTCTGCCAGTAATAATTGGTATTAACAAATCAAATCTATTTTCATCAAGCTATTAGAAACTCTCAATCTGTCTACTTTATTAGTAAGCAGATACATATCTACTACGAGGCGACATATGGATAACGTTAACGTTTTTAATATTTTTAATATTTCTCTAAGAAATACATATAAAATTGATAAAAAAGAAGGCAAAGAAACGAAGTAACAGCACTTTTCATTTTTTTAATAGATAGATATTCAAACTATAAAAGGTAAAAACAATAAAGAGGTGGTAAAATAATTTTTTAAAATGTGGATTACTCGAAAGATCTTGAATAATTTTCAAAATAATAATATATCCTGTGAAAGTAATGACCGATTAATCTGTTACTTGAAATCGAAATGTTTCGAAAGTCGTCGTTCCCGTTTCGCAACACTTGCGCATCTATCGATTGTATGTATTAACACTTTTTCAAAATAGAAAGTGACATAGAATAAAATGAAAAGGTATTTTTAGAATCGAAAAACCGTGACTCTAAACGTATTTTTTCAAAAGTTGCACAACATTTCAAGACATTTCATTGTACGTATTTCCAACGAAAAATTCACCGCTTTACAAACAGGTACATAGTTGATCATAGTTGACATTTATCGACATCTAATCTTAAAAAAAAGAATGCTACAACACTAATGTCGCGATATTGCGTAGCCGGCGCGGATCGCGGTTGTCGCGCGAAGAGGGCGTCCTTTATCGATTCGAAACGATTTTAGAGGGTGGTTTGCCCCTGACGTTTTTGATTTGAGCATACATCCTCGATCCGAGTCTCGAGGCAACGCTTCGCCGCTTCGAATTAAGGGGTGAACCGAAAGGAGTGCCCCCACGCCCTACCCCTAGGGTCGACTCACGGACAAAACAGAGAAAGGGAGTAAGAGATGGCATCACGAAGAGTGAAACGGAACACGGAGAATCGGGATACGAGTACGAGAATCGAGAATGGAAGATGCGGAACGAAGGATAGAGGAACCAGTCACCGAAACGAAACGAGAAACGAACTCTTCGTCGTGTTCATTTTCTATCGTTTTAAGCGGTGCGTGACCAAATAATCATCCCGAGTAGTCAATATATACAAATAAAATTTTCTATCGTTCGATATACGTACGTGTATATATACGTACCTATATAAAGTATTAAAGATAGAAAAGACTCTTATAGTTTTAATTTTTAAGTATATAAAGTATACTTTTAATTTTAAAGACTTCTAAAGACTTTTAATTTTGCACACATTGCACACACGGTCACACGTACGAGGCGTAAAAAAGATTTCTACTTTCGGAATCAACCGTGTATCGGCTGCTGTAACAGTTGAAAATCTGAGATCAGCGTTAATTACTCATCTTAATATGCTTGAAAAGCCTAAGGAAGGTTATACCTATACACTTACTCGTACATCAACGAAAAATAGACAAATAAATGGTGCAAATTGCTTCGACCTTTCAGAAATATGAATACGTTCTATTTCTAAAGACACAGATGTCTTTTCGATGTTTTGTCGTGTCTCTTCTCTCATCTTAAATAGAAATCGGATCTCTTATAGGTCATAGGTATGTACGCGACTTTGCGACATCGGAATTTGTTCGGAAGGAAAATATTTTGAATGAAATATAACCGAGATTGAAAGTATTCGTAATTCCATAGGTACAGATGAAAATGTTCATTTTGTCGGAATATGGGAACCCTTTACATTTGAAGCTACGTCCTTTCGATTGTGGATTATGGGCAATACGGGACGATTTACAGCCAGAGCTTCGAGAGAACGCGCAACTCGTCAAAATATCTATACGTTACTCGCAATCAGAAATACTTATAAGAAATGTACAACATAAATACCGTAACAAGATATAGGATACTACGTATACCACGGAGTACAACACCCGGACGACACGAGATATCGCAACCACGCATACGCGCCGTATAAATAAAATAAATTGAAAATTAGTTAAACGATCACACAGGCGCAACTCGATCGTAAATCGTGAAAAATCGCTATGAATGAACATCGGAAGCACCTTACGTGCGTGTAAATCTAAACTATTTGGAACTATTTCGAGAAAAGCCGCGGTAATCTTTAAGCATGGCTCGTGCACCGGCACGGGAATACTAAGTGTTAAGCACACACGTGTTACGTGGAAACGGCGGAGGATCGACGGAAAAGGTACCGGCACGGCACGGCGCGTCGCACGTTGGAACCGTTCTAGAAAACACTCAGTTCCAAGTAATCGAAGAAGCTTGAAATTCGATTCGATTCGAATCGAGAGACTCGAATTAGAGATTGGAGATAGTCGAGGGCAGCTTGTAACGAACAGAGAGACTAACCTTTGCATTCGTTGGCATCTCTGGCAGTGGCTCGTGCCCATGGTCGATCGAAGTGGAACGGGCGACACCTCTCGCAGTCTCTGCCGGCGGTGTTGTGCCTACACTCGCAGGCGACCTCGCCGTCCTTGCCTTGGATGCACCTTGCCGCGTGGCCGTTGCACTTACACCTGCCGCCGACGGCGAAATCCGAGACCGCGTAATGATGAGCCAGCGTGCTGGACCCATGATTGCTGGCGAGGGTGCTGCTCGTACTGGTCGAGACGGTGACCGCCGCCGCCGCCGCCGCTGCTGCAAACTCGCTCTCATCGTCATCAACCGCGTCGTTCGATTGCATCTCTTGCGGCGCGATAACCTGGTGTACCGAGGGCAAAGCGGTCGCCAATGAATCGAGCAAACCAGCACGAGCGGGGCTCTTCTGTTGATTCTTCAACCTCTCTTCTCTCTCCCTCTCGCGTTTCGCCAACTCCTCGAGGCCGAGGCCATGATCGCGGTCGTGATCGTCGCCAGTTCCACCACCTAGTTGCAAGACTTGTTCCTGCGACGGCTGCTGGGGCATGTGAAGCCGATTGAAGACGACGCGAACATCGGTCGCGGTAACCCAATCCTGAAGAACCGGCGAGTTATCAAAGTCGGAAGCCGACGGACGGCCCTCCAGGGTGCTGAACGCGATCCTGCCGACGGGCGCGAGGCCGTTACCACCGGTATATCGATGACTGTCGGTGCATCTGGCCTCTTGCTCGTTCGCCTTTGTGATGGTGGCGCGATTCGGTCTGCCGTATACTCGCCGACACTGAGACGAATAGAATTGGAACGGTTGCCACGTCTTCCCGTAGTCCATCGATTTGTAAATCGCGATCGAGTCCGGCTTGGCCGCTTTTGGACAGAATTGCAGGCTGACGTAGGTCAGTTCGTATTTCTTTCCTAGAGAGAGGGTCAAGGTCACATTGTCTGGCGGTGCGGAGAAACTCTGGGAGGTGACAAGAGGCTCGCTTCGCCAGCAGGTCACGTTGTTGGGGTTGCTCACATCCGTGAGGTAGCTCGCAGGAAATCGACGTCGCGGCGTGCTGTCGTCGCAGATGTGGCACTGACCTATACCCGTGCTACCACCCGGCTGTTCGATCACGTCGCAGTACCTCGTGGGCCCGCCGCTTCCACAGGTCGACGAAGCCTCCACCGCCGCTCCAAATGCCGCGTTCACAAAATTCGGGATGCATCGACGCGGTCTGTCCTCGTCGTAGCACGGGTCCGACGGATGTTGTTGGCTCGGGAATGTCTTCGCGTAGATCTCGCTACCCGCCAATGCGTTCCCGCAATCGAACAGAATCACTCCGCAGACGATTCCCAACAATCGTGCCTTTGCTCCACTCTTCATCTTCGTTGAGTTTGTTCGCGCGCGATACGACTTCTCTCTCTCTCTCTCTCTCTCTCTCTCTTACTCTCTCTTACTCTCTCTTACACGCCTCCTTCCCTTCTCTTCCCTTCCCTTCCCCGCCCCTCACCCTCCCCCACAGCCCCTTGCTGTGTCACCTACGCACAAACCGTCCTTGTCTCGTTCGGCGATTATTTCCTCGCTCTGTTCTTCTCTCGGGTAAAGCGACACCGTTCGAGTTTTCGATCCTACCGAGTTTCGAATCGTCGATCCTACGCTTCTCTCTCGCTCGTCATATCGACCGATCGATTAAACTTTCACGATCAGAGTGTCGATGCCCACCACGAAGCCGCTCGCTTCGATTTTTCTTCCTGTTCGCATTATACCGGAGGGCTGGCGAAAACAAAAGCGGTCCCGCTTGCGAACCACACGCGTTCCCTCCTTCAGGACTAGACTAGATGATCTTCGATTCGAATTTCGTCGCGATAACGATCGCGATTTCGAAACGAATTTTTCCAATGTTCGTTCAACAAGGACGATTCGACACAGGCTAACCAGCTTCGATATATTTCATCGAGCGTCTCTCGCAATCAGGTGTATTCGATTTTCAAGCGGAACGCGCGTGTCAATTTCATTCCTAAGCGAGCCGTGCAATTGTAACGAGTCGGGGGCGCGTGCGCGTGTACACGCGACGGCTGTGTTTCAACATGAAACGTTCGTATCTCGGAAAGACGGAACACGGAACACGGTACACGACGCGCGGCTCGCCACACGATCAGAACCAGCGCAATGCGATGCAATGCGATGCGATGCGATGCGATGCGATGCGATGCGATACGACACGAAGAAAAACGAAAAACCGACGATCAACGATCCCTCACCGACGGCGGCTCGCCGCTAACTGAATCACCGTCCTTGCACGGTGTGCATCCGAACTGTTCCGATTCCCAGTCCCTCTCTGACTCGCGCTTCTCCCCACCTTCGCTCTTCTCTCGCTCACGGCTCACGGCTCTCCGAGCCTCAGTCTCCCTCTCTTTTCCCTTTGACCGTCGGCTCGCATCCTCTCATCCAAGACCAATTCCTCTTCGGCCAATCCGGCGACGCCACTACTCGCAACCACCCCACTATTCTACTACGCGTTCCGCCACACTGGAACGAGCTTCGAGGATCCAGCAGCCACGCCGCGCCGCGCCGTGCTACCGGAAACCAACCGACCACTGGACCAGCGAACGATATTCTCTTCGCTCCTCTTTTCGTCCCTTCACCTCCTCCTATCATTCCTCGCCGCCTCGACTCCTTGCGTTTACTTACTTGGTCCGATGAAATTTTTGGAGGGCTGCAACAACTTTCAACCAGGATCATCGTTAACCTTGATCGAGCCTCCATTTTGCTCGATTTTCGCTTAGACCGCGCCTTACCTGCGAATCCATCTACTCTCTAAGTATCTTCATCGTTAACCCTCCGTCACGAGATTTTCTCTTGTTCGCGAAGACAGTTCGATTGATTAAGATTATACGCGATCGTAATTTTGATTCGCCATAGAGAAATTAAGAGCCGATAGTCGCTACAACATATTGGTCGAATATGTTTAATCTGTCAATTTCACATCGTGGATAAAACTAATTCATTAACGATCGTGTAATTGGAGATATTATCAAGATACTAGCACTGCTAACCTGTTAATTAGTTAGCGTTAGATCGCTAACAAGTTCACCAATTTTCAGCTGAAAACGAACAGTACCGTACACAATAAGGTAATATTACCTTAGCCTTCCTGTAATTTACTCTCTATAATTTTCTCCCTTAACTACGAAAGAATGAGATAACTCGTGTTACCCAGAAAATTCACCATAGGTATATGTAGCTCGTTTACCGAAATAGCGATTTATCGCTTTGCAACAAATAAAATGTGAAGACACGACAAGTGCAAATATAGTTTTCAAAGCAATGATCTGTCGTCCTTTGAAAGAGATATGCCTACCGAAAAGATAAGAATGTGTGCGACGAAGTGGGGAATAAAATTATAGTTTAGAATAGGTTGAGGTCGAGAAAAGCATTTCTTAGCGTAGGGTTTGTTTCGCAATGGTCGTGCCAGAAAGGAGACGAAGGTTCCTTTTCCTTTCCATCGATTCGATAGGAAGACAGGTCCTGGTGCTTGCATGGATTATGGAGCGGGTTCTCCGAGGGTCTATTGGCCGAATTGGCGAGTGAAAAAAAAGCAGAACGGGAATGCAGCAGATACGGCGCGACGTTGAAAAGCAACAAAGACAAGATAAAAAGGGAACGGCCGAAACTTCCGTAGATCGTCACGCGATGCCTACCTCGAACAAAGTCTCTCGTTGATTTCTACGATCACCGCCAATTGAACACAGCTTCAAATTTTCTAAAACGAACAAAATCGGTAGTTCCTACAAAATCTCCGATCGACCGATACTCGGCATATGTCACTTCCCTTAAAATATTTTCATTTTCCTACGCTTCTTACCCTCGTTCTTCTCGAATACAATTTATATCGTTAAATCAGTTACCCTATACCGCGATTGCTATTATTCTCCTTAAAATAAGTTAATTACCTTGCGATTGCGTATATCTATATGTTATTTACTAACGTGATTGAATATAAGTAACTTGTACGATATTTTGTTACTAGGATTTCCATATAAATTTTGTAAGAGAATTCATTTGGTAACGCTGAACAATATGAATACGAACAACAACAACATAATACACGTTTTACCAACTTATTTTTTGAAATTTTTATTATTTCAAATGGAATATTTTAATTTCCAGGTGCTTTTAATTTCTCTTGCAATTTTTACAAACTTTATTATACATATACCTACCATCTATAACCATGTACATATAGGTATACATATGTATATAAGATTTACAATTACTCTTTGTATCATTTGTTTGTTTGTTATCCCTGTTGCTATTTTTCTTTTTCCAAAATTTTAAAACGTAAAAATTAGTCTAAAGATAATGTCTCCGATGGTGTTACTCTGTCGAGATATTAAGTATAAAATATACACGTTAGAAATAGGAGTACTTTCAGAAAATATTAGAAAAAAATGTACTTACATGTTTATTACGTTATTTTCATTTCTTGAGTGTCTTACCTCTTAACGTACATTTATTCACGTACATTTTTTTAGGTCAATCTATTTATGGAAGCGATACAAAAAAAAGATAGTAACGTATTCGAAAATGTCGTTTAGAGTTTTAGATGTATCTGGTCGAGATATTTAACATTTGCCTGTAAACATTTGCCTGTAAACCTTTGCCAAATGTAGAAAAGAGCTACTTCTCGACGAGTAAAATTCTTTGCAAAAGGTATCAGAAGCATTATCGCGATATTCCAACTCATCCCTCGACCCAACAATTCAATTCATTCAATGGCAATCTCCTTCTCTATAGATTCTACACTATAGCAACCTGCGTTCATTTTAAGAAACCGATTTCATTTTGAAATAGTTCTATGTATTAGGTCGTCCGAAAAATTTCTTTCGTTTTATAGGGAAATGATGGATGCACAACATTTTCCGTTTTATATTATTTTATCGAATTATTTATGATGCATCTTGTTCTATCGAAATAAAGATCACAACATTTGACAGATTAGGTTTCATGTTTGTATAAAGATGCATCGTTGTAAAAGCCGGGTCTGTAAAAGAAAGACACTTTTCGGACAACCTAATACATACCTGTTATACATATACGTGTTATTTACGTAAAAACTCCGCTACGCGTCTTCTGCGAAGATAAAAGTAGGATATTTATTTAAGATAAATATATGGTTACGTATATTATTACGTTATAAAGTGTAAAGTCTAGCCTGAAAGTTACTATGAAACATCCTTTATTATATAGCGGCAATTGAAATAAAATTTATTACGTTATAAGATTGTTAATTTCTATTCTTTTTCCTTTTTTATGAAGTTGTTCGGTAAATCTATACGAAAACTATTATTGTTCCCCTCCTGATTATTAGACACGGAAAAACATAACAGATAAAATAACAGATATCTCTCGTGTATAAATACTTTCATACAAATAATTAAAAAATCATCACTTATGTAGCTATACGTATATAGACAAATACCTAATTTCTACCAATAATAGATAACGTGTACCTAATTATTGTTTTTATGACATTTGCATAAATGTTATAAAGGTATTGCCGATACAAGAACAAAGAATTGCCAGAGATAGAGATGGATGAAAAATGAAATTTCAAACTTTCTCAGTCGGAGAATTATATCGCTTGGCCAGGCTCCAGGTTGATCGTTCAGATGGCAATCAGGAAAAAAAGAATGTTCTCGTAGGATCGTGACGTGGGGCGTGCACGATAAACGGCATTCGTTAATCGAATTAATGTAATCTGAAGGAATGGCTAGGCGAGCACGAGCGGGCGTGATGACATTCTCGGTTTTAGGCTTTTCGGCTTAGGCATCTTGGTCCGGATTAAAACTTTAGACTTTAGACCGATCGACAAATGACCAATCCTATACCTCTCGGAATATCTTTCGTTTGGCCTTTTTTCCCTCTTTCCGGAGGTCTTTCAGCGAACTTCCGGTGCTTAACTTAAATTTAATACTAACGCGTCCTCTTCCTTTTTCTGTTCTTCCACGAACTGCTTAACTTTTAACGATAGATCAAACTTGTAAAAAAAAAAAAAAAAAATAAAAACTTGAGTGAACGATATTTGAATCTAAAAGAGGAAAAACAATTCTAGGTTTTCAAAATTTATACATGCCTATGCGCCTAAATACGAAAAATACATGATAGAGATGATAACAAAAAAATAAATGAAACTGTACATCACGTAAAATATCAATGCATATCAATTAAAGTACATAAAATATTACGAACGTTTTTAATCGAACAAGCTCAAAGCTTCATTTTAATTTTACATATTTTTTCATATCGTCTACATTGCTGTAAAAACATCGACATTCCAATAGATAGTTCTGTTTAATACATTTTGTATCGAATAACTTTGTGTAATATCACTTATACAAAACTATATCGATTGCGATTTAAAACTGCCTCGTTTACCGCATAGTCCACGCATTATATGTTACGTAGGTACTCGTAGATGGTAAATGTATATATAGGTATGTAGTACTTACCTTGCACTGCAATTTACAGAAATTAACTGTAGAAACGTTTCTAATGTGATTAAATATATTAAAACTCGTAATAGGTATGTACCACACTTTTCCTGCTTTTCCTTTCTCTATACATATTTAAGACTCTTTATCGTATTTAACAAGCCACGCGTTGTAATTATTAAGAAATGTCTGGAAAGTCAAATCACGTATCTATGCGTTCCTTTTCTCTTGCTTATTGAACAAATAAAACAGAGAAACGCCCGCCATTATTTGTCTGTTCGATATTTACTAGTAAATCTGTATTTACGATTTTAAATTGTTGCTACGACAATGTTTTCGGTGACAGTAATAAAAATAGTATCGATGATCGCTTCGTACAATGTTTCTCTTTTTACCTCTGGCCCCAGCCGATAACTTTTATGGACAACAAAGAACAGAAACGTCAAAACATACAGAGTGTTTCATAATTTATAAATTGCATTATCGCTATAAATTTACAGCATATGGGTACATATGTATATAAAAGATAATTCCAAACCGTTTTAATCCTCGAGTAAACGTATAGTACAATGTGTTATTCTTATAGTAACAATATCAAGTATCTTTATCCTTAAATATTATCATCGCACGCTGTCAGCGTGTTTCTATCAATTTCCACAATTTTCTATGCTAACAATGATAATGGTATTAACAAATTAAACATAAGCATAAATATAAATATAAAGAATTGAATAAAATGAAAGATAAGATGATAATACAATTTACAGCGACACATTTTTCTTTTATTTTCCTAAATAACTTATGCTTTAAACTATTCATATTCATATATTCGATACACTTACGAAACATGGAAAAGAAGAACGCTACGAGATATCTATTTATGACAAACTTTTAATAGCTGTATAAATATTAAATTATTGTACCAAACTGGAGGGCGATTTCGTTAGATTAGATTAGAATACGTTTAAAATAAAAGAAGATATGTTTACAAAGTACAAAAAGCACAGTGTACTAAAATTCCCCATTAGAGATTAATTTACAATCCATGAAACACCCTGTATACACATGAATGTCAATTGTATTTCAACCAATCGATTACCAGCATTTTTCTATAATGTCGAATATAATTCAAATTTAATGGGAAATAATCAGAACAACAATTTCTTAAATATATCCTCTTTTATACGTTAAAATTTATTTGAAATTGTTGCCCGGACTGTTTTAAACGCCATTAAACGATATTCAATTTCAATATCATCGATAAAATGATCATTAAAATGCACAAAAGTGATAGTAATAAAAGTTGTTATTCTCGTCGCGTATGCCACAATTATATGTTCAAACTGATCGATACATAGAAAAATATTATGTATACATAATACTGCAATGAACCGTAAAAGGAGAATCGATATCGACATCGATCGATATTAAACTTGTCGTTACATGGTATCTTACATAAAAATATGTTAAAAACGAGCGAAGAGATATCGCCAAGCGTTTAGTTTGTCAGATACGTGCGTATTATGTGTATTGACTGAACGGGGAAAAAAGAAAAAAAAGAAAAGTACATGACTTTCATCATACTGAAAATATAAAAGGCATACACGTTTACGGGATACATCAATTGGCAAAAAGCTGAGATTAACGAAGACAAATCGAATGAAGAAATCAACAGACTCCGCCGTAATTAACGGAGAGTCCACTGATTAATCGTTCGCCAACGGTAAATTCTACATATTTTCATTAAAGATTAAAGCGAATGCCGGGTGTTTAAGTTGAAGAGCTTCGCACACACGAATCATATACCTCTACAGACTTAAACGATTAAATTTATCGATATACTCGATGAAAATTTGTCGGCTACGTTAAATGAACAGACGATATGCAACGTTTTTGTTTCATGTTTTTTTCTGCAATGTTCCCACATTAACCATCGTTGAAGTATATCTATATATTTGTTTCGTTTGCGCAGTGAAGAAAAGCTGCTGGTTCGTCTTTCTTTCTGTCAGAGACGCGTAGCGGTGAAATCGCGCTTATTGTTAGATCTACACAAATATGCGAGTTACACAATGTTTACATGTTGTGGCTCGACCTTTGGACAATTTCGATTATCCTGACAAAATGCATCGGCGCATCATAGTCGCATACGTGATGCGATCTCACTTATGCGATAAAAACGAATATAAAACTATTTGTAAAAGATCGCAAGAACGGTACATGATGCATCTACATGCGCCGCATTTCGTTCATACCGCTACCATTTTATTTAGGCTCGATCGTTACCGATTAAAACGGGATACAAAGGTAAAGCGTGTTCGTATTCCTCCGTTTCTCTTCCATCATACGGCGCACGATGATACTCTCACATAATTCTTCATCTACGTATGTACACACGTAGATAATGCTAACATGCTTTCTTACCAATATATTTATTGATCATATCTAATTGATCGGTATAGATAAAATAATAAATATAAAATATATTAAATTGCCATAAAAGGATTTCGAAAAATGAAAAAATGATTTGATATATTATATAAATCTTTATCTTTAAACATGTTCCTTATCATATTGCATTTCTTAATTATTTTTTTCTTTTTGTTTCTTTCTTCTTTTTTTTTTTTCAACATTTTGCCATTATTATTTCCGCATCGCACACACGCATACACAGGACAGGAACAATCACGGGCGCTCTGCCCTTCCCCTATCTATTATACTACATATAATATTTCGTTCTATCGGAAATAACTTAATATCTATATCCAATATATTAGGTATTAAATAATAATCGTATCATCAATATATTAATTTTAAATAATATAATTTCTAACAAAACACCCGCCACTCAACAAATAATCAAAAATATATGATATTCGACGATATTCTTATTTGGAATTTCAGTAAAAATAATTGCGTTCTTAAGGTTTCTACTATTCGTTATTATAAACTCTTGTGTAATATAATTATATTATTGGCTAACGTAAGGTTCCTTGTAATTCACAAATACATTTTTGGCATACTACGATGCGATACATTGACTATATATGACGCTAACGAATAACATATGACTCGAAATAATAAGGATACAGGAGATTATTATAGGTATGACCACACTTTCCCCAACAGAATAGAGATTGTGATTCTAAAGAAATTAAATAAACGTTAATGCTTGCCATAGGAAATGTACAAGTACGTGACGGGTTAGAGTACAAATACCGTTAAAAAGGACAATATTTTCCGATTAAAAAGTTGCAATAAGAAAAATATAATTTCATTAAAACAAAAGAGAAGTTTACAAAATACCGTTTTATTCCACGCAGTGATCGAATGTGAATTATCATTCCAAATCACTCGAATCATCTATCTTTTTTGAATAATAGTTCTACGTACTCGGTAAGATTTTAGTTCATTTAAAATCGTAAAAAGCAATAAATAGATATTTATAAATTTACAACGGAAAGAATTATGGAATATTTACTGTGATATGGCAGTTTGATAAATTTAAATTAGAACTCTATAATTTCCAAGAAAGTTTTGTAACTGCTCGAGTACGCGAAACTTAGTGTTTCAGTTAAATTTTAATCAGATCAATTCCATTTCTCAACACTTCGTTATAAATGACCGTTATTAAAAATGAAACTTACATTATCTCTGTGTAATAAAATAATGCATATGCATGGATCTCGTGAACCATCGTAAGACAATGGAAGTGTGTTCTGTTTCCTGCTTGGTGTCCGCTTTCATCTCACCCATAGAACACAGTGCATAGTGCATACATTACTATTTTCACTAGATGGTCAAATACCCCAGGCGTTTGATTTCTACCTTGAAACTGTTCGAAGGTCCCCTCCAAGAAGGGCGCCACAATGATACATAGCATATACGTATTTGTATCCCCAATGTGAAAAATACTCATTTAAATATCGTAAATACTATTTCACAAAAAATAGGACTCTCTATATAAAATTGTCAAATTCTATCATCTCCCTAAAAACGTATCCATTTGCGGTAAAACAACCCGTATTGATGAAAGAATGATCGCACCGATTGCTTGATTGATCCGATTCACGTCAAATGGTATTTTCATCGTCAAGCAATACTGAATATTGCAATAACTTGATTATTCATTTGGATACTCGCGGTGCGGTATAACGAATTCTATACACTTTTATGCTATACACTTCTATGCTTCGTCATAGATTTAGATATGAGTTTCAGAATGTTTATTGCCAGAATTAATAAAAGATCGAAGACTTTTATCGTATCGCAAGTAAGAAAATAAGTAAAGCAACGATATCTATCTTATAAGTATATATAATAATTACCCACTTTAACGTAATATTAATTATATATCTTTTTTATATTGATTTTAAGAATTCGACTATTTTGCGTCATTATATGTCAAGAATCTATTTCTTCTCATTTCCCTTAAAAATGTAAGACCTTTTTAAGCAGTGAAATTTACCTTCCAAATAACCATTGTATAAAATAGGTAACATACAAGTAGAAAATTCTATTCGTGATCCGTAACCCTTAATTATAAAAAAAAATGCATTTATACCTGTATAAACATTTTTCTATATACATAAAGATTCAAAAACAATTATCGAAAACATCGATGAAAATTCATTGATCTTTAAAATCAAAATAATCTCATCAATATGCCTATTACGCTTGAAGGGAGACCTACGTTCAGTTTCAATTTATGCAGCAAATTTTGTGCATTCCATTGGTTCCAGCACGAAGCAGTTTATAAAAAATCGAGTCATCCAGGATTCTTAACAAGTTTTTTACCGCGATAATCGTAAACGCGTCGACAAAAGAGAACCATATCCGAGGGTACTGGTATCGGAGGCTGCCGATTTTCTCTTGGATATAGTTGATCACCCGGCGGAACTATTAAACCGGGGCTTTCTAACCCTTCTTCGATTCTTCGTAAATTTTTACGATACCTATAAATAATATTAAAATTGTGATTGATGTTTATCTTTTTAAGATGTTTTATCTTCTTAAATCTGATACTCCTTTTTATGTAAAATATTTAACTGCTGCATTAAATAAATTGCGTTGCAAGTTATATTCATTAGAAAGCAAGTTACATTTTTATAGTTTTATATTGTCATTATTGTTCAATTCCATTTGAACAATAATTATCATGAGATATTAAACTTTAAACCTTTGTATTTTTGTTAAAATATAGACAGTGCTTGCAACGATGAATTAACTAGAATTTATCTGCGTTAGGTGTCGATAATGATAATAAACAATTATTAGAGTTAATTAGTTTTTTTCTTTTTGTGAACTCAAAATATCTTCGAGCCTTTAAAATGAAATAACTCACCGACAATATTCATTGAATGTCAAAATATAACATTTATCTTCTATACAAGCAACACTATTTGCATCTCGATGCCGTGAAGCGAAAACTTCGTCTTCGGTATCATATTGAGTTCTACCTTGCTCGGTATGTTCAGGTCTGTAGTACCATAACAAAGAAAACATCATTTCACCTACAACAAAACTTATTTGTTTTATTTAGTTTAAATTTACTTTATTATCTCTAAGAACTACCATTAAGAAACAAACCATCATCTGGATTTTCCCATAGTGCAGCAATTTTTGCTACGAATGGTAAATCTGCTTTTCGTGGGCCACTTTTTAGTAAAACGCAATCACGAGGTCTTAGAACATCACCACTTTCATGTTTCATGCTCGCATAACATCGACGTATAGCCGATTCTTCGTTCTAAGACAGGTAATAAAATAAATAGAGCTGTTCAACATATTTTTATATCATGAATAAATCTGTTAGTTGTATGTTTACCGTTAAATAAACTTTGGCTTCGAATGGATCACCTTCCCAACTCCAACCGTTACTCCATTTGGGTTTTAAAAACGTTTTTCTGGTTAATAGTAGGCTTTCGCTTCCTACTAAGCAATCTTCGATTTTGGAGCTAGATTTTTTCACAGACAGTTTCTTCGTATTTTTTCGCTTCTTTTTTATCAATGCTGGTTTCTTACAAGACTCCTGAATGTCATATGTTTTAGATTTTGTTGTACTGTCAGGCTTTTTACCATTATCCTTTGTTTTCGCTTCATATACTTTGGATTTTCCTTTTCCTTTATATTTATTCTTCTCGTGTGTTCTTGATTTTGTTCGTGTTTCCGTTCTACTTTTGGATTGGTTACTCTTGGTAATTACCTTTGACAATTTTTCTGATGTCAATTCTTTTACTAAATCAACTTTTTTAACAACCTTCTTCGCTGCTGGCAATAAGTTTACCTCTTTCTTTTTCTCTGTTTTTTCAACATTTTTGCTCTTACGATCTCTTTTCTGTGTCATCTGTAAACTTTGTTGAATAACATTATTAATAGTTTCCATAATAGAATTATCACTGGCAGCGCGCTTCAAATAATTTGGAATATTGTTACTTGTACTTTGTTTAGAAGTTTTTGACTTCTTTGTTATATTTTCTGAACAATTTGGATACTCTACTTTACGTTTGTGATTTTGATTATCTTTTTTAGGTTGTTTTTTCTTTGAAACACTTTCATCGCTGTTGTTATCAACCTTTTTTATAAGTGGTAAAATTGGTATAGAAATTTTGGTTGAAAAATCACTATTATTCAAATCTTGCGAAGAACCAACGGAAAGAGTCCTTTTGCTTACTTTCCTTTTTTTCCTACTATCGGATAAACTATCCAAAGATAATTTTCTTTTCGATACTTTTTGACATTTTGGATGTTCTTCTTCTATTTCTGGTTTTTCTGTACTTTCTTTATCTATAGTTTCCTCGATAGTTTCTTGTACAGTTGGCTCATAATCCGGTTTTTTCCAGCTTTCACTATCGATCGTAACAACATCACTCAATTCCTCCTTAACATCTGGATCTGCATCCAATTTATCATCAAGTAATATTCCAGAATCTTTATCAATTTCAAGAATGGCCATTTGCCCTTCCTTCATACATTGTTCACATTTCATGATATCGCACTTGTAATCTGATTCACATTTAACGTTACAATTTGCAACGCAGGACACATTGTCGCCCATTTCCACACTACAGGATTCACATTTCACATTATTATTTTCCAACTTAAAATTATGAAATTTGTTACTTGAACATATTGTTACTGCTAGCTTTTCAGATGGTGAAAGAGTTTCCAATTTGACTTCACAGGTTGATGTACATGCATGTTTCTGACATCCGCACTTTTGTAACTTATCCTCTGAACAATCTTTCTCATCCTAAAACAATTGTAATTACGAATTATAAATACAAAATGTGTCAATACATCTCTTATAAACTTGTAAAACTATTACATTAGTTAATATAGTTATTATAATTTTATATTCATTGAATATTGATCCATAGCATGAGTATATTATGGAAATTTAATAATTCATTTATAAATCTACATTAATCTGTAATATTATAACATTATAAACTTCAAGTTAAAAGTCGACTATAACAAACAATTCTGAAATATTTATTACTTTCATAAACCTATCGGTGACAAGCGACGTATATAACACGTGTTTAATTTGTTCAGATATTATCGTCGGAAGTACGATAACACGCATTGTGCCATGATCGCATATAAAATCACTTTTGTAAATAATGCTTGAAAAATCATCAGATATTTTTATACGAATTTAAAGTACAGAAAGCGTACTTTCTACATGTTCACTTCTCACGATGTAGGCATTGAAACTTTTATTCACTTTCGAAAATCCTCCATCCGCGGAGTGCGTTTATTAATGAAACTGCTTCGTCGTTGAAGAGTTAATAATACAAGAAATGTACCAAATAAACAACAGTAAATGAACGATTAACGAATTACAAGAATACTATAACATACGATAAAATTGATAAGATAGCATGGTTCAGGTTATAAAATACTCTAAACGTAACACAAACCTTATTCTTACAATCCGAATTTTGCGGGCGATTATGTCCACCGACTAGATTGTGAGACGGAGGGACCGACGGTTGGTTCTGATTCAGGTTGCGATGAGTGTTAAGTTGGACGCGATCCGTATCCCAGGCATTGGCACCGTGAGGCGGCGCTAGCCCGGCTAGCCCCCTCGCCGGCGAGGGCGGACCTACCAAAGCACTGGGCGGCAATGACAGACCGGGCCCCGATACCACTGGCGCTCCCTTACCATTACCAATAAGGGGCCCAGTATCCACGTTTTTTGGACAAGACTGCATCGGGCATGGGCAACCCTGGAAGGCTGCATCTAAAACGAATTATTTTCTAATATCATTTTCATTTTATTTCGTATAATGTAATTAATAAAACAACTACAACATACTTTATCCTATCATTTCTTTTTTCTCAATAAGATTACCATTTTCAAATTCATAGTATTTAATAATAACTAACAATTTAATACTAGAACAACCATGAGTCTTAACAGCATAATTTATAATGATTTTCTAGGAAGGAAAAATCGTCCTGTACCTAGACTATTTTATACAAACAATAACGAAAATATGTTTGGTGACTATTTAAGATACTCACGATCTACAAAAGGTCTTCCCTGAGAATGCAAGTATGCCGGATTGGGTGGTGGAGGAGGTGGTGGTGGAGGTGGAGGATATCCTCCATAATATGGTGGCAGGGGGTATTCACCAGGTGGCGGTGGAGGTGGCTGATAATCAACAACTGCTGGACCTCCTGCAGTACCACCGCTACCAGGACCGCCGCCTCCACCAGATTCCTGATATCCATAATACTGCCTGAAAAGGTACCTTTTTTTACAGTACATTAAAAATCAAAATTGAATATAATCATAATTTTGCTAAAGTAACGAAAAATAACACGGTTAGCATATTTTACCTTCTATAAGTGGGTGCATATTTATAATAAGGCGGTGGATGAGCATGTGGATGAGAATATGTTGGTGGATAACACAAATCTGCATATTGTGGTGGTGTACCATAGTATTGAGGGCAATACGCCCTATAAAATCCACCTCCTAAAAAAAAAAAAAAAATAGAGATGTTAACTGATAAGCAATTCAAAATCTTTAAAAATACCTTACAGAAAGTTCATAAGCTGAATTTTTTATTGTATGCATTGTTTAGATATTAGAAGAATTTTAGGCTAAGAAAGTTTTTTAAATAAAATGTTAGAAATTAAAGTTAATGGTACAACAAAAAGAATTTTTGTTAATTTGTAAATCTAAATATTCGGAATATATGTACATCCCATTGATTTTATACCACACTATACTCTTCTTAATAAATATATGGATGAAAAAAATTGTTCAAAGCATTAAAGTAATTGAAATTTATCAAATTTAAGATTGCAATGTAAAATAGTTATTAGTATATAAATATACCTGTACTGCTTGTTCCTCCAGAAGTTGTAGAAGTTGCAACTAAATCATCTGAGCCTTCAGAATTCTGTGGAGGTGTAGGTGTTGGTTCTGGCGGAGGTCCCTTAATAGGTGGTAAAGTTGGTGGGTGCTGTATCAGTGGTCCAGCCGGCTGATAATATCCTAATGTTATATTTCGTGTATATTATACTTCTATGTATTTTTGTTCTTTCAAACATCAACTTGATTTTCAATATATTTCACACTTATTTAATAAATAATTATAATAAATAAGACAGATAGTTTACCATGTTGATGTGGTGCTGAAAATGCAGAATGTCTTCTAGGTGACATATTTGGATGATTACTCTGACTCCCTGGTGGTTGCATAGAAGATAGCGCCCCCAATGGTGTATATGATTTACAAGGTTGCTCCAATTTTTGCTGGCGCAAAAGATATAAAGGCATTTAACAATTTTTAAATTAATACATACCTTTTTTAAATTATATTTAAAAACAAAGAAACTCTGAAAACACATAACAATACCAACCTGATCATGGAGCTCAGTAGCAACTGCAGTAGCTGCAGTTTGAGTATGACTTGTTGAACTTATTCTATATTGCATGCCAGCAATACTGCAATAACCTTCATGATGCGTAGATCGAGTTTGATTAACATAAACACCTTAAAATAAAAATTTTGTTCTAATGTAAATAGCAAACAAATGTGAAAAGTGAACTTAATGAAATATAATCGCGTACCAGTAATAGTAACATCTGTGTCTTGGTTCACAATAACAAGTTTATTAGATGGTTTTAGAACTTCATCTTGTTCTGGATTTTGCCTTGACTTTCGTTTCTCAATGTCAGAATCATTTTGTTTACGCTTTTTAATAATTTCCACTTCTGATTCACTGGAAGAATCAGAACTGCTACCACAACGATTTTTTTCATCTGAGTAGGAAGCAGCTAGAATAGCTGTAGCATTGAGGCTTGCCATTCTTTTACAAACAACCATATCCTTTAGATCCATTACTTCTTCATTTTTCTTTCTTCGTTTGATTATTTTTTTCTTGTTATGTTCCATATTTTTATCACGTTCACACTCATCATCAGAAGAAGATGAAGATGACGAACTTTCTAACATATCCCAATGCTTTCCACGTAATCCTGGTACATTCCTGAGTTTCCTTTTTGGGATATTTTCTTCTGCTTTAGTTTCTACCTTCTTTTCTTTTTCTTTACGAATTTGCTCTTCTTTCTCCTCTTTATTTTTCTTTTGTTTTTCCTTTTCAGGCTTTGGTTTGCAGAAACCACCAAGATAAACCCCTCCAGTTTCATTTTCATATAAACAATGTACTTTGGCCAATGCATTCAGGGAAGCTACTCTATATCGTTTTGGTCCACTCCAAAATCCAAACAATCTCATTCTTCTAACACGTTCATCAGATGGTGAACCGGATCTTTCTTTTTTTTTAATTTCTTTCTGCTTATTTTTTTTTGTTTCATCATCACTTTCATCTTCTGATTCTGACAATAACGTATTGCCACTTATATTGTCCCCATTAATCGGTTCATCTTTCAAGTTTGTGTCAAGTATATTTTCACTATCAACTTGCTCTTGTTTAGAAGATGCGTTATCATTTGAGCTATCTTCACAAACTTTTATTTGTTTACCAGATTCCTCGGATGATGTTTCCTCAGAAGAAGAAGAAGTTTGGCTAGTGTTCTCTATTTGTACTTTCACAACTTTCTTTTTCATTATCTTTTTCCCTATTTTTGGAGCGCATTTAACAATCTTTTTAATATCTTGCGATTTTGACTGAGATTGTTCTTCTTTATTACTTTTATCGATGTCTTTATCGTCTTCCAATTCGCTTTTTATATTAGTTGTATTTACTTCTTCATTTAATTCATCTTTAGTTATAATCTTCTTATGTTCATTTGTTAATTTTTCTGTTTCTTTTGCATCCAATCTTTTCTTAGATATAACTTTTTCTACAAGTGTTTTTAGCTTATCATCTTTTTTTAGTGCAGTATTTATTTTATTACTTTTTGAAGGCAACTTAGCTTTCATATGTTTTCCTAATTTTGGTTTTTTCTCTTGCATAATTTTGTTTTTAGAAATATTAACATTTTTTCTTTTTGTTCTTTTCATTGTTTCATCCTCTTCACTTACAGATGTTTCTTCATCTTTTACCAATTTGCTTAGTTTAATTTTTTTATCCACCAGGTTTTGAACTACCGATAAATGTGATTTTTTAGCTAAAACAGTCTTTCTAGAAATACCTTTTTTTTGCATTGATTTTGCCTTAGAATCTTTTTTAGTTCGTCCTAAGGGAGATTTAGTATTTATCATACCTTTCTCAAGGAGCTTTTTACGATCTGATTTCTTATCTTTTATCACAGATATTTTCATATTTTCCTTGATATCAGGCTTCATCAATTTTGAATCTTTCTTTTTCTCATCTTTACATTTTTTCTTCACAATGGTACAAAGGTGATCTAACTTTTCCTCGTGCAAATCATTCTCTTCTGTAACATTTGAAAGTTTCGCTTGTTCTTCTACATTTTCATCATCAAATTTACCACATTTCTTTTTGTCTTCTAGTTTTTCAGGTTTCTTCTTATTTTCCATTAGTTGTTTATCTACTTTTGGCTTCTCTTCCATTTTTTGTAGTTTCTTTTTCTCTGCACTGTCGCAAGTACACTCATCTGTGATCTTCTCATCTGTTTTATCTGATTTCTTTTCCTCAGTTTTTTCCCACTTCTTTTCATAATCTTTTATACACTTCTTTTTTTCATCCACTCTTTCAGATTTTTCTTTTCGCTTTTCTTCAATCTTTTTCTTATCTTCTATCTTCTTTCTTTCCTCAGTTTTTTCTGATTTCTTTTTATCACTTTCTATTTTTCTTTTTGCATCCTCCCCCTTCTCAAGCTTCTTAGGCTTTTTCTCTTTTCTTATATCAGATATAGACTTTTCTAAAAATGATCGACGTTTTTTAGCAATTGTTGGCATCTTTGTTGCCTTCCGGGCAACTGCTGCCTTTTTCTGTGGCTTCATTATGATTGTTTCCTTTACATTTTCAATTTGATGGAAATGTGCTCAATATTTAAAAAAGCGCTGAGCAAACCATTAAAACTACCTAACTGCCATTGTAAAATATTATAACTCTTGTAACTTTTTTTGAAACTATCTCTGAAAATAAAACAAATACATGAAAATTTATTAGCATTTTTTTATCATAGAAAAATAACACAAAACATATAATAGCAAAGTAAACTACTTTTGAAATCTACTTTTTTGAAGATATATTATTAGCGATAAGAGAACTTGTCTTATATGCATTAAAAACTTGTATAATGCAAAGATAATTCGATTATTTCTCTTTTTTTTATGAGAATCTCAAGATGACGACGAACTGACACACACACATACTAGAATTTTATATTGTTATTCGAAATAAACCATGTTTAAAGGCAATTAAAGTACAAGTAAAACGAAATGAAACCAGTTCCATATTTCCTAACAGTCAACAAAGTATCCAAATTCTACGGTAAAATGAAGAAGAATTACGATCTAGATTGTCGAATGCGCGAACTTTCATCGACTTGTTGACAAATCGATCCCTTTGAATTTCATTACTTCCATCATATAACATGCATCAGATAAATTCGTTGTTCAAAATTTTTCACTAGAATCCGTTCGTATTTCATAGAGAAAATACAGGGAACTCACAAAAAATGTAGAGCCCACGTTGAATATAGAGAAATTAAAAGGACAAGGACAACAGGATACTTTTTAAATGTATCCGTAGATGGCCACAAGTGGCTAACATAAACCTACTCTACTGATCGATGAATTTGTCACGTACGAAATTTTGCCAAGCTCATATACTATTATAAAAGTTTCTAGTAATATATTTTCAACAAAATCACTTACATGTGTAGAATATAAGTATAATCGGCCGACAAAAAATATACATAAACTAACGCATAATTTATGTTTACGTCTATCAAGCCCTTTTATTCTTACACACGGCCCGCGAACGCTTTTTTAAACAATAAATTAATACACCAATACAATAGACTAGTCCGAAAATATTTTATTTGAACACACCACCAAAAGAAGCAATAACACGATCGTTTTACTAATACTTCCCGTCTGGTTTCATAAGATCTAACACGGATTTCGCATTTCTTTCTCCCGAAACACGTATCTCACTCGACGTCCCTGCCCTTTTACCGTTGCCTTGTCGGCCATTTTCTTCCTCGCGCCGCTCCCCCACTCCTCCTTTATACCATACCAAATAACAGATTCTATCTCTGTGGTTTTATATTCTGTGGTTTTCTTTACATCTCCACCAGATGGAATCACTTCTTCGTTTAAACTCAGTAGCAGACAGCAGTAAAGATTTTTCTCATCTCTTCTTCACGTAAAATGATATAGACATACATATAGAGAGAATAAGGAATAGAACAAAATATATAAATGTTATATAAATATATATATATAATTATAATGTATTATAATGTACTATGATTTATATAAATTTATTTATACAAAATTTTGTCGCTTAAAAAATATTTTATTGCAGAATTACAATGAACATTACACGAATATATATATACAAGTATATACTTTCAAAACTACACCTTGTTTTTAACAAACTTTTATATACAAATATTTTATATGTATAAACAATGTACATATATTATATTACATTTTAATTCCATTAACCAAATATAGGATAATAAAGTGTTTATAACAATTTCATTTTTACCCTCCTATTTGTCTTTGTTCAATTATGACCATTGCGTAAATCCCAACAACATTGCTTGTACCACCTCCCCTTGTTGTAATACAGTTTTTTCTGCTTTACATCCTGGTAATATTAATAATGCATTTGCATTTTTACAGCTAAGTAATTTACTACTAATTTGATTTCCAGTACTGTAAGCTAATGGCAAAGTATCTACATCATTCCATTTTAAAATTGCTCTTGCATACTCCGGACGTGGATCCAACTTATAAGATGACATTAACTATCATCAAAATATAATTAAATACTATACAGACTAACAATTCGAAATACATAAATACATTACATACTTTTGCTGACACAATCGTTGGCATGGAAAAGTCTTTGCATAATTGCTTTAGTAAAGGCAATGCAAATAAATTCATAGTAACAGTCGCAGAAACTGGATTACCCGGCAAACACAATAAATATTTTTTCTTATTTTGGAAAAAGCATGTTGCAAAAGTAGTTGGTTTCCCAGGTTTCATGTTTACTCGTCCTAAAATTTAAATGTTCAAATGTTTACTATAATATTCAAAATTATTGTATACATATTGCATATGTATAACCATAATTATACTATTAAATAATGATATTACCGAAATGTATAGTAGCATTAAAATAATATTGTAAAATAGGCTTCAGCATATCTCTATCGCCCATTGATACAGAACCCGATGTTATGAGTACGTCGACTTGTTTTAGAGCATGTTTAATCTTATGTACCATAATGCTCTCACTACATAACATATAACAATTAAACTAAAATAACGTTTTTTAAATATAGGAAACAAAATATAAATAAAGAAAAACTTACTCATCCAATGCAATGCCCATGTCCAAAGGATCAAAACCATATTCCCTTAACATTGTTAATAATGTAATTTTATTACTATCATATATGTGTCCTGGCATTAAAGTAGTCCCAGGGCATTGTAATTCATCTCCTGTAGATAATACACCAATTTTTGGAAGATCAGTGACTAATATCTTTTTGTAACCACATGCAGCAGCAAGCCCTAATTCTATTGCTCCAAGTTTTGTTCCTGACTTCAAAATTAATTCTCCTTTTTTAATATCGCAACCAATTGGCCTTAAAGTAAATAAAAGAAAGAATAACTATTATATTATTGTTTAACGAACATCATATAACTAAAAACAAGATACCTAATATCCTGGCCTGGTTGTATTTCTGTCATAATTTCGATTTCCTTCTCCTCCATACTATCTGAAGTTCCCTTTAAAAGTTTAGTATCTTCAACTTGCACAACTGCTGTTGCATCTTTAAATAAAAAATAATAAGAAAATGGCAAAAAATATTATTCCAATTGAGCATATTAAGCATACCATCTGGAATTGGAGCACCTGTATTTACTCTTACACATATGCCACGTTCAAGTTTAATCGCAGTGGCCTATAAATTCATAATATTGAAATCTTATATTAGTTATATCAAAATTCGTTGAAGATATTGCTTACAGTGTCTCCTGCTTTTATTCCACTTAGTACTTTTCTTCTGCCTTTTCCATCGCTTGCTAAGACTGCATAACCATCTTTAATAGAGGCTCTAAATGGTGGTAAATCATACTTAGAATATAGATCACCACTCAATATCCTGCCATGACATTTTTCTAGATCCTCCTCTGATGTACCATTCAAATTTAACAGTTCTGCATGTTCATGTATTAACTGTAGAGCTTCTTCCACAGAAATCATTGGATATGGAGATTCTCTACTGCGTTCAACTATACTAGCTAAACATGACTGTAGAAAAAGAATATACATATACATTCCTTTTTACATATATTTATGTTTACGTCTATAGCATGTTTGA
Organism: Bombus huntii; assembly: GCF_024542735.1. Lineage (NCBI taxonomy): Eukaryota > Metazoa > Arthropoda > Insecta > Hymenoptera > Apidae > Bombus > Bombus huntii. The sequence continues at coordinate 13,831,617 of NC_066245.1, read as the reverse complement.
GTTATTGCCGAAATATCAAATATCTTTTGAAAGGTATTTTTCATCCAAAATTTTATCTATTGCTCCATCTATAAAGAAATCTATGAGTAATATCTCCCTAAAAATCTTCTACAAAATCAATTTTTTTACATTCTGTATATTTCTTTTTTCGATGCACGAAAAGTTATTCATTTAATTAGAAGAGATTTTATTTAATAAAACCTTACCATAATTTTATCTTGTCCTTGTGACAAGGGAATTTCTGCAACAATGTTATTTTGCACATTTTCATGCGTATCTTTTATTCTTTCCTTATTATCTCTAATTAAGTCAACAGCATGTGGTATAGCAGATGCGATTACGCTTAAGCATTCCTTTGCAGCTTTTGGTGATCCCGGTAAATTTATAATCAATGTTTTATCTCGTATTCCACATACACCTCTTAATAACATATATTTAAAATATACATTTAAAGACTATCGAAAAACGTGTATTAATGAAAAAAAATTATGAAGTGTGCATGTAACATACATTTTGAAAATGCTTATCAACAAAACAAACTTTGTAAATAGATAAATGTTAGAAAAAGAAATAAGTTACTGTTTTAAAAATATCTGTTATATTAGTTAGACTAAGAAGCAAGACAACAAACATGTTAATATCACAACAAAAATGTTAATATTATCGTACTCTATAAATAATTACCCAAAAATAATAATAACAATATCTGTTATCAATAAAAATAATAATAACAAAAAAGATTAGTTATTCAACAAATTTTCTAATTTTTTAATGAAGTACCGTAATATATGCTAACGTTAATATAAAATATGAAAACACGACAAGTTAAGATAATGATATCAATGAATAATTTTCAAATATCTAATTTTGTAAAAAACATTGTACCTAGATAACATAGCCAATGGAGTGATTTTTAGATTGGATATTAGCATAGCTGCAATTATTCCAGGAGCTTCCTTTTGAATAATTTGTTTTGTTGCTTCAGGAGTTACATCTCTTTTAGAAAATCCTGTTCCACCAATTGTAAGAATAACATCTACTTGTCCATTACTGCTCCATGAAATTAGATATTCCTATGCATATAAAAATATACATATACATATCAAGTTATGAAATTCTATACTAAATAATTACCTTTATTGTAAATTTGTCATCAGGAACGATATGTTTATAACATACTTGACCTCTTAAAATCTTTGCAATATCAGACTTTTCATCTTTAATACATTGTTCTATTTCATGTCCACTTTTATCTTCATTTTCACATTTATAGCAGCTATCACTAACTAATGATAAAATTTGTAAATTACTACATATTATGGTGTTATTAAAGCGAATCAACAAATAAAATTTATAAACAAATCAAATTTTGGACAATTTTAAAATAACAATGTAATAACAATGTAATAAACTACCTGTTAATAATCCGAATCTTATTGAATCCATACTTTATACGTAATTATTTGCACACGGATAAGTAAGTATGTCCGTTTGATAACACTAAAATTATGATAACATGAAATTAATAAAATTGGTATATAATATAATCTCATATAATATAATATATTATAATCTCAATAAGTAAATTATTATAGTAAACATATAGCATAACAATTTGAAAACAATTAAAATAATATTAACATATGTATATATGAGTATATATTTAACATTTATGTTTTTAGATAACTTGTTTTTAAAGAGAAATTATAAGCCTATTAACTTTCAGTATTGCCAATCTTAGTTTTTGTTATCGTTAACGCATACTCTATAGTATAATGTAAGTAACACACATATTTACCGCACTCATAATAACCATATTTATTATTAAATATTGATAATTATATACGAAAACAACATCGCTGAGAATTATTATTTATCTGAGCAAAAGATAAAATGTAAAAATATTAAACAAATAAGAATTAAGATAATATTTAGCTAAAAAAATGTACATAAATAAAAGTATATACACGTGTGTATGTGTGTGCGTATGAACGCGCGTGCGAATGCATATGTACAACGCGATATGTAATTGTTATTTGAATAAAAGTGATATTGTTTGTGTTAATAAATACATAATTTATTAAATTTTTAAATTATTGTTAATCGACTAAATAATAATTGTTAGCCGAGTAAATCATCATTATGCATAAGGAATCCTTTCGTGTATTATAGGTAATATTTTCGTTATCATCGTCGTTGCATCGTATATATGTACATATATGCAAGTTAATATATACAAGTAGAGATATTAACGTGTAAGTGATGAGCATTCTATAGTTTAGTTTAGCCAACAAGTTGGCAACTTGATTATTTTATGTAGTTGTGAATATAGGGAGGGGGTTAAAAGGCTGAGTGAATAGTACATTATATACGAAGTCGTAGTGGAGGCAGTGGAACGAAAGGTGTGTAAGGATTGAGAGATATTCAAAGATTTACAATCCTATTACTTTGTGAAATATCTACCATAAAATTTACTTCTGTATACGCCACGGGAATTCCTGTTAACCGGGGTAATGTTTTGATAATTAATTTCTATTTATTTATAAATATAAACAACACATGGGAAAATGGCAGTTTATTAATAGCGACTAAGTAAATTATTTTGGCCTACTTACGCGAAAAAAATCCAAGATGGGAGGCACGACCACGCACTGACGCACACCCTTCACTTTAACCAATCAGAATGCAAGTTTCAGTTCTTAAGGCTAATAACCTTTGGCTTCCATTTTATATATACAAAAGAAATAATATACGTATACAGTAGGAATGTACCTTTTTCTAAAAACAAGAACATAGTTATTATGTTTTATAAAATTTATATAATTTAAAGAATATATATTTCATATACTGAATTCGGTTTCATAATATACTAAATAAATTATCTACGTAATAACATATGAATGTAATAACATGATACGTTAAATAACTTTCTAATTAAATTTCTTTTTCATTATTATTATAGTTTAAGAATAATAATAACAACAACGATAATAGTAATAATAATATATTGGTTATTACATATAACAAATTTGACAATTCCCAGTATGTAGATTCAAAATATTTTTGGAAGATTACTTGCATTCTCAATATTCCATGTGGATATTCCAACTTATATTCGTATGCATTACAAGATTATTAGTATAAATATTATATATATATATATATATATATATATATATATATATATATATATATATATATATTGTAAATATTTTATAAAAAACATTAATTTTCTGATAAACAATTTTCGTAAAAATTGATTTTCGTAAAGTATTACAGCATACATTATTATATTTCTATATCTTTTTTAAAACCTACGCGTTTTTTTAAGGTAATACTTAAAATTTGTAGCTACATACTTGATATACGTAATAATGTTTCAAATGTATGTGTATGTGCGTGCACATTAATTTGTACTAATATAGTCTTGAATCAATCTTAATTAATATTTTGTATTCAAATTTAAGGGATTTTCAGATATGATAAAATTCAGCGGAATATCTATTTAGATATTTGTTTTTTTTACGCGATATCGAAACTGCAATGATTTTATGATTGTCTTTTATATTAAAATAATTCGTTTTTCCAGTAAAATTTTCAATATGTTTGCTCAAATGTAATGTTTTGCTCAAAGTTTCAATTTTTGAATTTAATATAGTAATATGAAATAAACACGAAAATTATAAATTACCATTAAAAAGAAAAACAAACAATACTAAGATATGTAAATATATCATATCTCGATATTGAACGTAGAGTTAATGGATACAAGTGATTAAAAAAAAAATTACGTATTTCATTTAGAACTAATAAGCTTTGTCATCTATATGTTTCTTTTAATCAGCTTCTTATGAATTATAAACATGTCATTAAGCATTGGCAATCTCTAGTCAATACTAATTTTATAAACAAAAAAGGAAATTTATATACTTTTAGCATAGTTAGAATTATGAATACATTCACGTGGGAGATGATGAACTACCATAGAGATAATAAGCACCAAATAAAACTTCGATTTATTGCTAGTAGCGAGTTACATATATGAATACGAAGCCCTAATATTTGATAGGGATTCACGATTTCGACATAGAAATTATAGTATCATGGTGTTGGAAAACAATATTTTTGTTGTATCAAATTATGATAAATGATGCTATTTATTTTGTCTTTGAATTAATACCGTATCAGTTTTTTTCATCACAGACTCGTCCAAAACATAACACTGCCTTTACCCATTTGACACTGTTCTTCCATGATCAAAATCCTCTTTTTTATATGTGTTAATAGTAAATAATCCAAGTCATCTGAATTATCTGTCGTAGATTATCTCGATATCTCGAATATTTTTATTTTACTGTATATGTTATGTATTTATTATAAGGTTTATTTGATCCCTCATACATTTTACTATTAATCCAAGTTTTTTTTCGGTCTTAACCGTTTAATATTCTTATATATTTGAAATGAACAACGAATGTTTCTCTTCAGTTTCTGAATAATTACACATGTTATGAAATATAAATTCAATACAGCACGCAGAAGTCATAGAAGTGTTTGCTCTTTTTTCATATTATAACTATCCAACAACAGTTTTGAATTTTGAATTTCCCCGTTGTTTAATTTTTGTTGCAATCTCATTTTTATGACGAATATCTGTAATATTGTTAATAATGACTGCCTGTGTTTATACATTATATTTGCACAACTTAAGGAAAATTAAGAAATCTAGACGATAGTTGAAGTGTGCTATTACTTCGTAGGCTCTATTTCACATGTCTTATTAATAAACATAAAAGTCAAGTTATAATACAGTTCCATGCTAGCAATTAAATATTATATTCCTAAAAGGTACTATTTATGTATCATTCGATACATACACGTATTTGCTGTTAGGTAGTGAATTTATTATATAAAATAGATATTCTAAGGTAAAGCTGATTAATTAGTTTAATTTGTAAACGAGATTATTTTCCGCTTATGCTATAATATTTTTATTTGGTGATTTGGGGAATAAATTGTATAAAGTAACTTATGTAAATTCTTCATCACAGAAAGTATATTTTTTAAAACAGTAGATTGAATCCATTATCTATTATACTCGTTGTGCCGCAACGTTTGTAAACAGTCCTGAAGTTGCAGCAACACGACTCACTGATAAATATCAGCTATACATATATAATTCTTTTACTTTGGAATGTGAAAAGTAGTGTCATGGATATATTGCTTAATGCATTATATATATACATGCACGCACACACGCGCACACGCACACACACATACGTACATACATACATACATCTGTATGCCTTTGGCCTTTGATTATACATACAAAATAACCTTCAATTTATATTTTAATTAATGGTGACCTAGCAATTTTGTAAACTATAAAGGAAGTAAGAATAATAATGAAATATAGTGTAGTGTCATTTAAATAATGAAGTTCTTGACTTAATACATCTTTTTTCATACCATTTATTTATTTCCCTTCCAATAGTAAGTACGATATTGTAGATTAGGAGGAAATAGGCTAGTTGATCTTATTAAAGAAGCCACAATTGTAGCACATACATACACATATACATATACATAGATGCATCGATACATAAATACTTTTTACACTTATAAAATATATTGTAAATGAAAATTGTAATTAGTAATAATAATAAACATTCTAACTTTTGCTGATTTATATACAAATTATCTGGTTGTTTCAATGTCATTACATAAAAATATGATTTACTTGATATAATTATTTACCAAAAACAATATTTTCATACAATGAGTTATAGCAATAACAAATTAAAAAATGGATAATGATGCTTTGTTCTTTGGAGAAAATCTTATCTAATTTCACAAAGACTTCAGTATCTCTATTTTGGAATGATAAATATCCAATTTTGTATATAACTAGATGCACAAGATAATCACTATAAATGAAACTAGTACGATATCTAGGAAACTAACTTAAAACTAACCTAATTTTGTTGGTCTCAAAGTTTATACACAGGTCTTTGAATATTTTAACAATTATACGTGACAATTAATTCCTATTTGTCTTCTCTTAACTGAAATAATAATTGAATTATAAATTTCAAATATTTTATATTAGAATCTAATGTAATTTGGAATTGGTATTGGAAAATAAGCAACATATCCTCCCATTATAACATATTCTTTATAGTATCTTTTTTAAAAAGTTGCAAATGTACAAGATTCAAGATACATTACCACTTATACATAAATACATACATAAATAAGTACATATCTGAATATTTAATTTTTATGGCAATAATACGTAAATTTTATCAGATAAATTAATGGCAAATATGATCTTTGATATCTTTGCTTGAAATAACGGTAATAGCTTTCCTACCAATTTAAAAAAAAAAATTTGTTTTCAATAAGAGTACATGCGTTCGCATAATTAATTTATAAATTAAATAACTAATCTAACTTGAAAATTATTTTAATTAAATAATTTTGATAATGAATTATTATGAACTTTAGTTATCTGTTTTTAAAGAAATAACTTTGCGAAGAAACAGCTTCAAAATTCTTGATTTGTTTTATTTACATTTTTATTTAAATTATCTGTCATTTCAATATTCTGTACGTAAAGTACTCACGAACGTCTGCATATACAAATTAAAGAAAGTTGAACGTTAAGTTTAAGATGTTTTCGTTTGGAAATATATTATAGCACTTGGAAGAGAACATTGCTAAGTTAAATTAAGTAAAGAGGTCTATATTATATAAATTTACAAAAACTTTGGGAGACACTATTATTTAATATGATCAAGATATCCTATATTATAGAATTCATAATAAATACTATTTTAGAATATGTGTAGACTATGTATGCAAGCGGATTTAGAATGTATAGTGAGATCAAGTAATTGTTTGCTAAAATTACGACCACTTTTCCAACCAGACGAGCATCGTTCAAAGTCCAAGGTTATATAACCGAAGCGTAAAAGTGAACCGTTTCTATTTGAAAGTATACGTGCATGTTATTTTCAACTGTTTTAAACTTTTATCGTAAGCTAAAGTGTATTTTTTTTATATATAATTAGAAATAATTATTTAAAAATGATACAATTATGGTTGAACCTTCAGATAGCTTGTATATCATACTTGATTTTAACAATTTTGATAGTTCTTACTGAAGTTAATAATCTTTCTTTGTTATGCGTAACAAGTACACAAATACAGACTTATAGAATGAAACATATGATATAGTCATGTTATAAGTGTGCACTTAATGTTTTCTAAAATATGATAGCTTATACGTATGCACAGTAATACAATAATAAGACTTTTTTTATACTTAAGAAATTAATAACTGGATAAAGTTTTATACGTGCATATATAAAATCTATATATTAAAATATTTGAAAATTGCATTATTGTTTTTTATAACTATTATTGAACTTTACATTAGAAATATCACTATATTTTATTAAATTATGTAACAAATGACACTAAAATTTTCACAAATATATTTGTACATTTAGTTTGGATTTATAGTATCCAAAAATAAATGTTTACTGAAATATCAGAGAAATTATACAAATTATAAGCAAATACATATATGTACATCTTAAATGTGGAAAGTATATATGTATAAAGATTAGATTAAAGTTAGAAGAAAAATGTATTTTTTTTAAATACTAATTATTGTTACTATCGTTGTTATAAATTTGATTTATGCTTATTTCAGTTTTATAGCATATAACTAGTGATATGGCGGAAGCACATTCAGCTGTAGCATTTAGCTTTTCTATTACTCATGAGGGATGGGATGTTAATTTTGATAGAGAAGTTTTACATTTAGTATGGCAATCAGGTATCCGTTCTTGGAAGAAAAGATTTTTTAGATTTGTTGTAAGTAAATAAACATTAATTTAAAGTACATTTAAATAATATAGATAATAATAAATAATAAATTAATAAGTAATAAATAAATAAATAATAATAAAGAAGCATTTAAGAAAATAATTAAATGAATTTCAGAATAACTTGAGAAGTGGTGTATACCCTGCCTCCTTAGAAAGTTTATGGTTCACTATAGCTTTGGTAACTGCAATACATTTTGCTGGCTACAAAGTACCTTATGACCTTGTTGGAAAAGCTGCACCATATCTTTCAGGGTAAGTTTAATTATCTTTTTTTAATATAATTTTTGTCTAATTGTTAATGGAATTAATAAAAGCTTATACTGCTGGTATTTACATTGCATAGATCTTCAATATTAGCACACTTAACAGGATCATTTATAGTTGGGTTGTTTTTGTGGTTGATAGTAATATATATAATGCGATACATCTTGAAGTTATTACTTATGTACAAAGGATGGATGTATGAGTCAAGAGAAAAAAGGTCCAATGCTTCAAGAGTTACTAAGTTGTGGTCCACATTAGTGAAGTTGTTCTTTGGATGGCACAAACCAATGCTGTATAGTTTTCAAGGATCATTGCCACGACTACCATTACCCTTAGTGGAAAATACAATGAAACGGGTTAGATTATAGAATATTTCGTAATCCTATATAAGCCGTGAGTAAGTACTCACTTCTTTAGAAAAAAAGATGGTCTTTCATATTTTTCACCCTTTTCTCTAAGATATGTTCATTTAGTTATTTATTATTATGATATAATTAAACGTAATATTAATAAAAATATATATACATTTAATTAGTACCTACGCAGTGTTCGACCATTGCTTGACGACAAAAATTATTCTCGAATGGAGACATTGGCAAATGAGTTTCAAAGAGGCATTGGTGTGAAGCTTCAACGTTATTTGATTTTAAAATCTTGGTGGGCCACTAATTATGTTTCTGATTGGTGGGAAGAATATGTTTATTTACGTGGGCGATCTCCTATCATGGTGAATTCAAACTTTTATGGTATTGATGCGATTCTTATGTATCCTACTCATGTACAAGTTGCCCGTGCTGCAAGTGTTATTTATTCGTGTCTGCAGTATCGACGACTCATTGAACGCCAAGAATTAGAACCGGTCAGTATATAAATAAGTTTTTATAAATAAAATATTTTCTTCTGCTTCTGATTAATTAAATATTTTTGTATTGATTATATATTAAATCATATTTTTAATAAATAATTATTTGAATTTATATTTATTATGATCTATTCTTTACCGATATTACATAATTTCAATACCTTCGCTATGCTTCATCAAAATAATCCAATATTTAAATTTAATTTGATAATAGATGGAAATTATTAAAATTTTGTTATATTTTAGAACAGTGCAATATATAAATCCTTAGGTAATACTTATTTTTTCTTGTAGATATTAATTCAAGGTTTGGTGCCTCTCTGTTCATGGCAATACGAAAGACTATTCAATACTACAAGAGTGCCAGGACTTGAAACAGATAAAATTGTACATTATCAGGATTCTAAACATATTGTTGTATATCACAAGGGAAAATATTTCAAGGTCCTTATTTATCACAAAAGCAGAATCCTTCAAGCTTGTGAAATTGAAATGTAAGTGGAATATTGTAACGTGTTTAAAAGTATTTTAGTCCTACTGTAGTGATTAAAGATCCATTTTGTGCACTATACATCATACAATTTATACATTAAGAATAATGTACAATACATTGTACATTATACAATTAAATATATGATAAAATTAGTTTTATTATCCAAAATGAAAAATAAAAATGTAAGACATTATACCTTCGAAGATTTATTTATTAAAAATTGTTTAAACATTTGTATATATATATATATATATATATATATATATATATATATATATATATATATATATATATACATATTTTGAATTTTTATTCTATCGAAATATTTTATTTGTGATTTTGTTTTCTTTTATAATCTTGAACTTACTTCTAATTATAGAAATCACAGGTTTCCCTGCTTTATAGTAGAATAAAAAAAATTGTGATTTAAGAAAAATTAAAGTACTTATATTTAAAAGATAAAATAGGGATTAACAAGATACACTTATAATATATGCATTTACTCCATAAGTATCAATTTCATTTCATGTAAAAATAATTTATAATAACATTATGTCTCCTTCCATACCATACTTTTTTAAGAATATTCTTTTTATATAACATTGTTTAGAAAATATCTTACCATATTCACTTAAAACAGACATTCTGTATTCTTATGTACATATATTGTATTTTTCATTATTTCAGACAAATGCAACAAATTTTAGATGATAAATCAGAACCATCAGAAGGTGAAGAGAAATTGGCTGCTTTAACAGCTGGTGAAAGAACTGCATGGGCAATAGCTAGAGAAGAATTTTTCTCGAAAGGAGTAAATAAAGCATCTTTAGATCTTATTGAAAAAGCAGCATTTGTAGTTGCATTAGATGATGTACCATATGTATACGATCCAGTAAGTGATACTAGAATTATCCTATTTGTAAATTTGTATCATATTCATAATTTTTATACATAATTTTTATCATTAGGAAGATCCAGATAAATTAGATCAATATGGTAGAATTTTATTGCATGGTAAAGGATATGACAGATGGTTCGATAAATCATTTACTTTATGTATAGGAAGTAATGGCAGAGTAAGTGAAATTACATGAAAACATTATTTGAAAGCAATATAGTACAATTTATAAATAATTACTATATATTGCTATGTTTTACAGACTGGCTTTAATGCAGAACATTCATGGTGAGTCTTTTTATATTAAGATATGTAAAAAATAAAAATATAATTAAACTATATAAACTATACAAGAAAGTAATATATAAAATAAGCAAATAATTGAAAGAAAAACGTTTTATGATGAAATGAGTACATATATTATTATATATTAATTATATTTTTTCTGACATAAACTAAATACTTTTTGTTAATATCAACTAAACTTTTATGATAAATGTAGAAGCATTTTGAAGCAATTATGACCTTATCTCATAATTCTTTGTATATAAATGATATATGATCATCCACAAAAGTCTTCATACATATAGTAAGAAACTCACTTTTATGAAATAAAGTATATACATATATGTAATGACGTATGTGATAACATATTTATTTTTTAACATACAAAGCAATAATAAAGCAGTTCTTCATCATCTTGACAAAGAATGTCCTGACTTTGCAGAAAAATTTTATAGCATTTAATTTTAATAAAAATATGCTTTTTATAGGTTGTATAAAGATTTTTGTGGATATTCGTATATTTAAAAGAAAAGGAAATTTCATTATTATTATTTTAGTTAAATTATTTTAGTTATTAAATTTAGTTATTTTAGTCAAAAATATTGCAATTTAACCTCCTTAATCCCTTAATACTTACCTTACCAGGGCTGGTCAAACGACTGATTTCAAAATTTAATTTAGAATTGTACTTTCATTGTTATTTCTTTTGTTCATCTAACTTTGTGTAAATTTTTATATTATCTGATTAATCAATTTCCCAATTTTTGTTAATATAAGAATTAAGAATAAAGTTGGATGAACAAAAGAAATAACAATGAATTGAAATTAATTTTAAATTAAATTTTGAAACCGTTCATTTATTTTCCCAGTAAGGTTAGTGTTCATGACAAGTCAAATTTTCGTTTATGATCCATATAAAGTGTTAACACGAAGCTGTTCAAAAGATTGTTAGCAATCATACCATATGATAGTATCATTTTGTTTATTTTTTATTTTTTTGTAGGTCATTCAGCTTTGACCACTCATTTTCTTTATTTTGTTTATATATGTCGGAGATTAAAGAAAAACCGGAGCCTTCCCTTTGCAATTTTGAGGAAGTCTTCTAATGCTTTAGCCTAGATTTTATCACAGCTGCAATTAAGCAATTGTCATTTGTAATTGTTTGATATTTGTGAAAGCGAAAGTGGGTTCGAGGTGACAACTGGTCGCCGAACGTAGCCACGGTCACGGGATAAACGTTTTGCCTGACGAAGGTGTGGATCGGTTGTATTGTTCTTCCTAGAAATCGCATAGAATTGTACTTTGGAGATGTCGATATAATGGGACACACGTTGTATTAGGAATCAAACTCCAGACAGAAACTGCCTAGCAACGGCGTTTGGATCTTTCTCGATGCTTCCAAAGAGTATACAACAAACTTTTGACAGAAACTGCCTAGCAACGACGATTGGAACCTTCTCGATGCCTCCAGCGAGCATATAACAAACAAATGCAGTCGTATAGCGAAAAAGATTATCATCAGATATTCATTCGTGTGATCGCCTTGGAAAGCGATACATCGAGCAATTTACCGAGTGTCTCAGCAATCGTATTTTTTTGTGTTTAAAATTATTCTACGCATAGTAAAGAGTTATCCCGTTGACCGTGGATTCGTTTGAACCCCGGAACATTGTTAATAGCGTTAATTAAATTCATTATTCGTAAAACCTATTAATCGTTAATCTCATTATTCGTTAAATTTATTATTCGTGAGACATATTATTCGTTCCTCTTATTATTCGTTAAACTTATTATTCTTTAATCTAATCATTAGTTAAACTTATCGTTTGTTAATCTTATCATTCATTAAACTCATTATTCATAATATTTTGAAAAATCTTGTATATTCGCGTAAATATAATCTCTGTTTCGTAAAACAATGGCTAATTCAAACGAAGAATCGTTACGCGCCTTAAATTCTAATGATACCCCGACATATATAAATGATGCAATTAGAACAAAGCCCATAAAAATTCGTCATGAGCCCCCTTTACTCCAAATTCACCATGAATCCTTATAAATGAATAATATTTCAATATTGCTTTTGTGCTCTCTGTTCTTTACAAATTTAATACAACATGTAATACAACAACAATGTTGTATTATATGTTATCATCTGATACATAGAATTCTACATATCAAAAATTTTATGTAAGTACGGTTTGTACTTATGTAAGTAGGATTTAAAATTGTATATGTATGTAATGCTTTGCACAGATCACAAGTGATATTGTGATATATTTTTATAATCTGTTATCTGAAAGTTAAATTAATTGACTATTAATATTTTACTTTGATTATTAAAAAATCATAATACATTGAAATTGATACATAATGATAAGTAATGAGCAGGGCAGATGCTGCAGTGATGTCACATATGTGGGAGTACGTGATATCTCAGGAGATCACCAATAGAGAGTAAGAAATTAAATTCATAGCTTTTAGGGTGTTCTTCATGTCTCTTGCTTTTCTTGCCTACTCTACCTACCCTTCGTAAGCTAATTGCAATACATTATTTGAAGATAATTGGAAGATTCGTGAAATTTATTCAACTTTTACATAACATGTTCTTAGTTTCAGGAATATCTATTTAAGACAAGTACATAAAATATGCTTGAAATTAATCAAAAAAATAAAATAAAGATATGATTATATTTTTATACATACAATTGTTTAGTACTTTTTTATAATTTATTTCTACGTATGAGTAACTCTTAGTATTACACATTTTGTGTAATTCTCAGATATAAAGATTATAGATCTCTGAAAATCTGTAAATATTCTTACGTCCTTTTCATCTGTTTTATGTATACATCTTTATCATTACTGATTCTATTAATTGGTAGAATTCTAATATCTTTTTTATGCACAATAATTAAAAAAATTTTGTTTACAATATGCTTGTTAGGGCTGATGCACCTATAATGGGATCTCTATGGGAATATGTTATCGCTAATGATGTGGAAATGGGGTAATTCTTTTTCTTATATTTCTCTGTCTTTAATTATCAAATGCTACATAAATATTCAAATAATTATTATTCTTAATCTATGTACATAATCTAATAACTATTTTTTACACTTCATGCATTAACAACTTTCTTAAAAAGCTGTTGGTGTTTTATTATGTAATTATATTATATTGTTTGTGCAAATATGATTTACTAATATATGTTCATATATTTAATATAAAATTTTACAACTTTTTCATATTGCATGTTTTGAAAAATTGCTCAAATGTATTATAGATATAAGGAAGATGGATATAATAAGGGAGTACCAGAGTTCACACCTCCACCTCCTGTTCGACTTCAGTGGGATTTGAATCCAAAGTGCATAGCCACAATTGAAGAATCAAACCAAGTAATAGACATGAAATTGAAAAACTTCTTTTTACATGCATATTTACAGTTATTTTCTATCAAAATTCAAAATTATTAATAAATCCATGACTAAAATATTAACCTACATTTGATTTATTTTGATTTATTTTGTGCAATAAAAAGTTGATTATATTAACAACATTTTTAATTATCAGGTTGCACAGAACTTATTAAATGATGTCGAATTACGTATTTATGTACATGATGCGTACGGTAAAGGGTTTATGAAAGTTAATTCAATGTCACCAGATGCATACATACAAATGGCCTTACAGTTAGCGTATTTCCGTGATTCTGGTAAATTTAATTTAACTTATGAAGCTTCTATGACTAGACTGTTTCGGGAAGGAAGAACAGAAACTGTGAGGCCATGTACAATTGAATCTACGAATTGGGTAAAAGCAATGGAAAGTAAAAACACAACTGTAAGTAATACTATAAAATTTATTTGGACCAAAAGTTTTATATAGATCAGTGTAAACGTTTTTATATTACAATTTTTCAAGCTCTCAGGAACAAGTTGTTGCACTTAAATTTTTAATATTGGTCAAAATCTCGATTTCTCGAACTTTTTATTTCAAAAAATTCATTCAAAATATTTTGTGATATTGATATTCAATTCAATAATCAGAACGTAACAGTTAATTATCAGGACATAATTTGGTATGAAATTAATGTTTTTTATAAACAGATTTACTGTAAAAAAAAACTTTAATGTACTACATTTAATATGTTATATTAAAATAGTTCTATTATATTAGAAAGTTTGATAATTATTTACAAAGCAGATGGGTTTACCGATTTTGAATGATGTTAAAATGTCCGTATTTTTACATGACCCTAATTTACTTTCGATAATCATTTTCAATTCGCGTAAGAAAGGAAAAAGCAATCAGTTAGGCATAGATAAAAATCAATCGATTTGGCATAGATAATTGTGGGATGATAATGCTACTGTGAAATAATTTAGGGTATTAAGACAAATACAATTCATAGTAAGTTTTATATTATATTATTGATATTCGAAATTGGAGAAAGCGATTATTCGATTATCAAAATCATATTATTATCGAAACAGAAAGTTTTGCAAATATCTTGGAAACTAAAATCGAGTAGCGGTAACATCTATAGAGGGAAAAGTAGTTGAAAATGTTGACCTTGACATCTCAAGATTATTGAAATCGGTGAAGTCGTTCGGTTTGTAAATAATTACTGAGTTTTATTACTATTATTATGTAATATATATAATTAATTAATGTAATGTATATGTGTAATTAATGTAATGTAATGTATATAATTAATTATGTCAGAAAGTTCTTTTATCATAATTTAATAATAGAAATTTATTGTTTCTGGTTTCATATCAACTTTCAATATTTTCATACTCTTTGTCAAGTATCAACTTTTATCAAAATACTAAAATGCCTTGATATTTATTTAGAGTTCAATTAATTAAAACAGAGTCATGTATTAATAACTAATTAACTATATAAATATCTATAGTAATATAATTTGTTTTTTGTGTCTTTTAAACAATTTGAAAAAGTTATAGTTTTAATTAACTTAACTTATTTATTTTAGTATTATGTAATTTATTTTGTATTCTTCTTACAGGTTGAGACTAAGTATGATTTATTGATGGCAGCAGCAAAACAGCATCAAAAAGGTTATCAAGATGCTATGTGCGGTAAAGGAATAGACAGACATTTATTTTGCCTATATGTAGTATCTAAATATTTAGAAGTAGACTCTCCTTTCTTAAAGGTAATGTTTGCAAGAAAGAAATATAATTATATGATTTTTCTCAGACGATTTCAAAGAAATTTTCCTTTAGGAAGTTTTAAGTGAACCATGGAAATTATCTACTTCACAAACGCCACATGGGCAAACATCATTAATAAACTTGAAAAAACATCCAAATTGTATCTCTGCAGGAGGTGGCTTTGGTCCTGTAGCTGATGATGGTTATGGCGTTTCGTATATTATTGCTGGAGAAAATCTTATATTTTTCCATATTTCATGCAAACGTAATTCTCCAGAAACAGTAAGCAGTTATATAAATTATTATTATTATGTAATTACTTCATTCATAGTTAAAATATTTATATAATTATTTTTAGAATGCAGCTAGATTTGCAAAACAAATAGAAAAAGCATTAGCTGATATGAAGAATCTGTTTCTTGAAAGAAAAAAGCTGCAAACTCAAAAGAATGGTTCTACATAATTATTCTGCAGCAAAAAGAGATGCAGTTACAGTATACTAGTAGAAAGTTTCAATTTTAATCCTTTTTTTCCAAATGTTTTAAGATGATCCCTTTACATACTCAAAATGTATCTTTTGTAACGTTGTCTGCAGAAAAAACACTAAACATTAATATTTCATGCTCTTTAACAGCATACATTAAATTTAAAAACGTACAAAGTTTAATTATATTTATTTTTATAATAAGCATTTTATGAAAAACGTTTTAGAATGGAAAACATTTGTAAATTATAGTAATAATGATTAAAAAATATTGTCATTAAACTTTTTATGAAAACTATCTTAGAAAAAAGAGATACATATTGCTATTTTTATATTTTATATTACTCTCAGGAAAATTGTTATAAATGAGGTTATTGTAAAACTTATTGAAGATTGAGTGTTTAATAGTAAAGTTTAGTAAACAACATAGAGAAAAACTAAGAAACGTAGTGCGAAGTTTTCAAACAGACTGCTGTTTGAATAGTAAAATTGTGTATTCATTATGCAATGAGAATAGTATTAAATTTTGTAAGCAGTTTCATCTCTTCTATATAGTAGAAGATCGAAAGTTTAATTCATTGTATAACTAAATTTTCTATAATATAAATAAATAAATAAATATATTAAATTACTTTATATATATCTAAATATATATATAAAGTAATTTAATATTTTTAACTTTGTACCAATTTTATCAATTATACGAGTTTTAATCATATTCAATATATCTACAAAATGATTATTATTAGTGAAACCATCAGAAATTGCGAATATATTATATAAGTCAAATCATTATTAATATTCAAATACCTTTAGTATTGCAGTAGAATCAATCAATAACTACTATTTTTATATTTTAGATGTGAAGAAAAATTATTGTAATTGATTAACAATAAGTTTTATATTAACTGCGTATTAGCTATAACGCGTGTTATTTGTAATACAAAATGTAATTATACATATATATATATATACACATATATACATATATATATATATGTATATGTATATTTAGTTTTAAAATATATTAAATAATATGCCATAGATCTATATCAGCAACCTATCAATGCAAAATTTTAATGTTATAAGTAGTTTATATATTATTCATTTTACTATATCTTTATTAAAACTGTATTTCAAGGTATTGGTGCTTTTATAATTTTATTACTCGAATTTACAATTTTAAGGTAAATATGTTATTCTATTTGATGTAAACAGAAAAAATGAAATATATGATAATAAGATGCAACTATTTGGATTTATAAATACTCGACATACCTTGGACGTGGAATAATTAAATGATCATAATGAACAAAGGAAAAGGAATGTATTAATAATACATAAAATTATATCTTTTGAAATACCTGAAACTTAAAAGTAATCAGTTACTATATTACATACAAAACATATTCACAGAGGCAATATGAAAAGATCATTCAACTTTTTCGTTTAAATATTTCTAGTGATTACTTTTAAAATGTTATAAGGACCAAATAGTGACTAACTATTGAAAAGATGTATTACAGACTTGAATATCTGGGAATTTTTAGAACTCGACGGTGGAAATAGTTTTTCCTCATGATAATTTTTTGATGGGATTTTAAGGCTACTAGTATTTTTTTAAACAGAACCTGATTCTATATTTATTCTTCAGTGTTCTTGTAGAACAGGAAAAGACAAATACACCGACTTTAATAACCACTCAACATTTAATCTTGGCATATTTGCGTTTGAAATGTATGTATGTATAGATTATGTATATACAGGGTGGTTGGTAAGTGGCGGTACAAACGGAAAGGGGGTGACTACGCGAAAAAAGAAGTCGAAAATGTAGAATAAAAATTTTTTTTAAATTTTTTTTTGTAAATTTTTCCATCGAGACAACGATCTACAGTGAGATTCGTTATAACGAGACGTGATAAAGTGCACGCGTACCGAGCGAAAATTCAAAGTCGATTTTCTTGAAAACAAAACCTCAAACGAAAAATTTTTATTCTATATTTTCGACTTCTTTTTTCGCGTAGAATCACCCCCTTTCCGCTTGTACCACCAGTTACCAACCACCCTGTATATGATATTTAATTATGTCTCGACCGATGAATTTTTCGGTTTCTAGACAAAATTTTTTAACTTTTCAAATGCTCAAATAAAAGTCTAAAACCTAAAGAATTAAAAAATTCAACAATTCATTAATTTATAAATATTTTTAAATTATTATTTTAGGTTTTGGTTTATCAATACTATTTATACAATAAGGTGAATATAAATATCGTTTTATATTGAAAAGTCGTCTTTTATCTTTTTATCTTTTTATCTTTATATTGTAAGTCATACTTTTGTATATATAATTGATATAAGCTATAAAGCGTATACATATCGTTACATTATTTTATTCCTTGAATATTTTTCAAAATGTACGCTTATGTAAGGGAAAGTAGAATTTATATGTTACACATAACATACGAAATGCGATGTGATAAAAATATTTCGTCGGAACGAAATATTACAATTTCTACATTTCACAATGGTTTCAGATAACGTAGTAAGACTTTCGTTTTTCGAGTAGCGTAGTTTCGCGTCTAGATGAGGTATCAAACCTATGGTTGTAGTTTAGCTTGCTTACGCGCCGCGAATTCGTGACACGAGCACGAGCGTGACGAACGCGGAGTGAGTGCGTACTGAAAATAAACAGAGAGTAGTGGTGTGGTGACAAGAGCGCGGGTCGAACGATGGCTTCGCCGAACAAAAAAGCCAAGGAATTAGAGGATCCAGGTTCGGGGGAGGGTGTTGAATCACGGGATTACGACATTGAAATACAAAAGACACTCGAAGAGATTGACGGGTGTCAGAATCAAATCGATGGCCTCAATGAGAAGGCCAGCGATGAAATCCTCGAAGTCGAGAAGAAGTATAATAAGTTGCGTAAGCCCTATTTCCAGAAACGGAATGACATTATTAAGAGGATACCCAATTTTTGGGTCACTGCTGTATCCTTTCATATGATGACATTACGGTTTCGCTAATAATAGTTACTAATATATCTTTGACGTTTCTCGGCAATGCCGGCGTCCACCGGCGCTAGTCGCCATCTTGCCTCCTTGTATACCTATAGAAGTATGTATAACTACATGCGGTCACGCGGAATGCAATATATATTTATTTTTTTATGTGTTTTTTTTAAATGTTTTACATGATTGTTGTTCTAGTAATACGGTTCATTACCATAAATATGCGTGTAGTTTTTCTTTTATAGTATGTTTTTGTTGTATATTCTAATTAGTAATACATATTACTCAAATGTAAATATTTTCTTCATTCATGATCTTTTCTTCTATGTTTATAATGTTAGATCAATTGAACAATTATTCTTTTTCTATCTCTTTTTATTTTTTTTTAGTTTATATGTAGTTCTATTTAATTTACATTCAAAATTACTTTAAAGTACCAGAATATAAAATTTTATACTTCTATTATTCAGAAATAAGTCGTCCATAACATTAACATAATAATATGTATGTATATGTTAATATATTGTACATTATGAAGATTAAATATGATAAATCGTAACATTAAAGATATGATATGACAAGTTAATGTACATTTCCTTAGTGAATCTGTAGTTTGTAAACAATAAGGAAATAGCAGAAATATTGGAAGAAGATGAAGAAGATGCGCTTCGATTTTTAAATAAATTAGAAGTTGAAGAATTTGAAGATATTAAATCAGGTTATAGAATTAATTTTCATTTTGATGAAAACCCATATTTTGAAAATGACGTCCTTACAAAGGAGTTTCATCTAGGTTCTTCTGGTGAGCACATTTCTAAATCTAAATTCTATTTTATAAATTGTCTCTTAACATTACTTTAATCTTATCAATTTTGATTAGTTATTTATTTTATATTTAAAAGTATGATTTCTTACTATATATTCTATAAAATTTTAATTTCTAATATAATTTTCAAAAGTTACTGATTTATAGAATAATATTAAATTATTTATACAGATTTAATTAATTTCAATATTAAATTATATGTTCAAACAATGTAGGTAATATAAGTAATAAGTAACATAAATAAGTTATTAAATAAAGTAAAATTACAGGCTTTGTTTGTACAGAATGACAAAGTTTGTAGTACACGTTCTCAAATACATATAAGCTTTTTTAATAAGGTTTATATTTAATATGATAGAAAGAATTAAAAAATAATTTTATTGTATTGTCTTATTTATAATTATAATACAAACAATTTGAAGAAGTTGTAAGTGGATGTTAAACCCCTTGTTGAATAATCATAGTTTTGATGTATCTCCTGCATTTTTGCAGGAGATCCAGCATCTCAAAGTACACCTATACGTTGGAAAGAAGGTGCAGATTTAACAAAAAGAGCAAAAACCAAAGCCCCGTTAAAAGGTCGTAAAAGGCCATTAAAACACAGGTCATTTTTTGATTGGTTTACGGATCATGGAGATCCAAGTTCAGATGAAATAGCAGAGTTAATTAAAGATGATATGTGGCCTAATCCATTACAGGTAAAATTATTCATATTATAATTAAAAGAAAAGATCTATTATTATTGAATATTTGGACTTCATCACATAGAAAATTTGGTTTTTGTATACAAAATTATTTGGTTTTAGTATTATTTGGCACCAGATATGGATGTTGAAAATGGCATTGAAGGTGATGGTGAAGATTGCGATACAGAAGAAGAGGAAGAAGAAGAAGATGGTGGTGCGGACGAAGGTGATGAAGCAGGTGAAGGTGAGGAAGGAGATGATAGCATAGTTGTTGTCGAAGATGATGTAGATGAAGATGATGAGGAAGAAGAGGCTGTGAATGATGAAGATGATGGAGTAAACGAAGAGGATGATTTATTGGTAGATGATGAAGTGGATCGTGAAGGTATAGACGATATTTTTCTTCTTTAATATTTCTGTTACATCTATAATGTAATAGAAATAGTAGATTTATTATACGTAAGTTTCTAATGTATCTAATGTATCTAATACATTTATAATTACTGTTTATGTTACAGATGGCGAGGGAGAGGAACCAGAATAGAATATAAAGTTGGTTTTCCACAATATTGGTTACAGTCATAGACACTAAAAAAAGGATCGCTGAAAATACACATCAGGTTGATTGAAAATAAAGTTTGTAGAACTGAAAATATTGAGCCATATGAATAAACCTTGGGACAATTTTGGGAAAATAAAGTAGAAAACAGAATTCAGTAGACCTAATCTTTATCGGCGTGAAGGAAATTGTACGTACAAAAGTACAATATTTGTTTGATTGTGCCGAAACAAAGAAAAAATGGTCTGAGATAAATTAGATAGGTTTCACACTGCACTTTGTTCTAAAACTATACCGCAATACAGAACGAATTCCTTAGTTATATTCATATGGCCTAGTCATTCTCTATAGAGTAGGTGTACGATGAAGAACACCTGCTCATCTTCATCGTGATACAATTACATTAAGGAAAGAATAAATTATAAGATATAAACGAGATAGTGGACAGGTGTTCTTTTCGTCTTGTTTTGTCACAAAAATCTACTTCATCGCACTACTTCCGGAACGAGGTGTTTTAAATATTTTTGAGAGTGACAGTATAATAGATATATGTTCAAATATACAGTATTTGATTTTTATCGTGGAGAGATTTAATTTTTTAAAATAGTAAAATGTGTGTGATACATTTATTAAGATTTGTAATTTATTATTAGAATACGTTTATGAATTATAATCGTAATTTACAGTTACAGTTTGTTTATTAATTTAGAAGTGTAAAGAAAGTGAAGGTAAATTTAATATATTCTCAGTAATTGAATTTATTTTGAATGTCAATTGGAAACATATCGCAAAACATAGTAATGTGTATAAAGGTGTATAGAATGTAAAGAATTCATGCTTTTTTACAACTTTATTATAATTCTGTCATATCCGCGGTGTAACATTACAAATTTATACTATTTGAAAGTGTCGAACGTTTTTATACAGTTATTTTTCATTACGTAACATTTTGTGATTTTCTTATTGATGATAATACACTAATGTTTTATACACATACACACGCGCGCGCGCACGCACGCACGCACGCACACACACACATTCATATATGTATGTATATGTATTAAGTTTACTATCGATGAAATTGGTTTATTATGTCAAACTCAATTAAATCTCTATTCATTTTGAATGCAAATAAAATGTAACTATTACATTGTTTTAGCATATTCTTTTGTCACTTTTTGAAAATGTATCATACTACAATTTAGTGATGTTGAATGATACAATAAAATCAATTTTATTATGTTAAGTATATAAATCTGTTGAAATACGATTTAAATAAATCCAATGTAATACAACTGATTGGTAGATATAGTAAAACTATATCTACCAAACTACTATATCTACCGATTGGTAGATATAGTAAAACTCATTATTTTAGTAGATATTTATTACTGTTCTATTTATTCAAATGTACAAATATACAAATATTTGTATTATAATTTGTCAAATGTTCCACTTGATCAAGAATTGATACTTGTCACACTCAAAATGAAAATCAATTCACGAAGGTCACCTCGTTCTTCTTCCAGATTTTACATTATAAATTTTCCACTTTTGCGAAGAGAAAATATATCGCAAGCGTTTTTCATGCGTAATTTTGACACGTACTTTTAATTCTAACGGCACCTTTATACATTATTGTTACGCGCCAAAGGTGAAGTTAGAATGAGGAGTAATCATAACTCTGTTATATCTCCCGCGATGTGCCAACCAAGAACACATTGCGATCGATTTTAGATTTCGGTGCAAATAAGGGTTCTATTGAAAGGTTTGATTAAGCGTTTCCTTTGGAGTCTAGGAAAAATCAAATAATTACATCGCCCGAAATAGTTAACATGCAGTTACATCTGATTTAATTACTTAAAGTTATCCAAGAAACACGTTTTAGGATAAAATCTGTTTATTAGCTCTTGGATAAAACAGTTTCGAATTAAGGAAAATCTTTCGATTAACATGAAATTATTATAGTATTGAAAATCTCTTAGAGTAAGATTCCTATTTTTCTACCAAATATTTAAAGGTTAGCAAAGTAAGCAATTATTTGATTCCTCCTAGAAAACGATGAGGTACGCTTGTCTACGACATATTCTGTCATAATTATCAGCCAATGTCCTGAAGTGAAATATTCAATGTTAATGAAAATGCGCGTTAACGTGACGTATTAGACCTGCGTAGAGATTTGGCATATGGCCGCACAAAGGGCACTTATGTCCGAGATAAGTGAGTCAGAATCAGACGGACGTACAACAACTGGGTGTAAGAATTTTTTGAATCAATTGACGTACTCGTGTCACGCAATCATACAGTAAATGAACGAAATAAAGTTGTCAGTTTGAGATAGGAATGAGTTTTTTATATTTGGGACTACTTAGAAATACGCAAATGTAAGACGTTTTAATACGAAAAATGATTCAACATTTTATCCCAAATTTTTACTTTTACAACATTATCCGAGCAAAACACGTTCAATATTGTTATATCAATTTTCAAGTACCGTCTTTGCACGATTTATTTTTCTGCTTATTTTTCTTTGTATGAATTTTCGTTTCTTTAGAGAAACTATTTTCTAGAAATATTATTCTTATTTTAAATGACCATCCCTGATTTTCTTCCTTTCTAAGGATATAAAACGAAGCTTATGAAATTTTGTCAAAATTTATATAATTATTTAAAGCAAAAAATGTTGTAACAGCTTACGTTTCATGCTTACCTCTGTTTTACCTCACTCTTGTAAAAACTTGCAAAGAAATTGATATGACAAAGGAATAAGATGGAAAAGATATAAATATAATAGGTAATAGATACACATAAGCATTACATTTAAATATATACTATTCTGTATGAATTTTATAAGAGGTAAAAAATTCATTGAGAAAATGCTTTAATCGTTATAGAATTTTGTTGATATAAAGGGAATCAGGGATGTGATACTAAACGACGATTATCCGAACTAATTTCGGAAATTAATTATCCTTGATAATTAATGTTTTAAATACTCAATATAAAGCAGTGAACAAAGTGTTTTTTAAAACACGGTACTTTTAAAAAGTAGACAATTTCCAAACTAAAAATTATCCGTTTTGTAGCGTTTCAATATAAATATTACTTATAGTTTTACATACGTAACAATTATTTTATACAGTAAAATAAAGAGACTCAGTCAATGAATGCATTTTTATTAGATGGGTATTTGCATACAAATAACAAGTATTTATCA
Organism: Bombus huntii; assembly: GCF_024542735.1. Classification (NCBI taxonomy): domain Eukaryota; kingdom Metazoa; phylum Arthropoda; class Insecta; order Hymenoptera; family Apidae; genus Bombus; species Bombus huntii. Next base: position 13,806,954 of record NC_066245.1, on the reverse strand, counting down.
CAAAAAATAAATCTGTTGTATCGAGTAAAACAAAAGTACTGTTTCTTTTCTTTTTTCTTCTGTTTGGAAAATTTGGTGTATTTATTAATTTTATACCTATTCTTATTAATTCCAATTCTACGTTGATATTTAAATTTTAATAACACTTCCGTTAGAAAATGGTCAATTTTCTATTATAATAATACCTTTTTCCTTCCGCACATATTCATTCTCGTTCTTGTTATATTTTGTCGAGGACAACTGACAAAGAAAATGTCAACTTCGTACCATCTATAGAAAATATTACGTATTTACAAAAATTCAGTATAAAAAGGCGGTTTTTATAATTCAAGTCCTGTTTAAATGCTATACATACACATAATGGGTACTGTGGAGTTATCGTATTTTGATAATTCAATTTCTTGTTTGGATAATCGACGTTTCTTTCATCGCCTGAAAATGTCCTAATTTCCAATAAAGTTTACCATTATTTAGGTAAGCTAGAATAAACCATTTTTCTAAATTAATAATTTATTATTGTACGTCTATAAGAGTTTGAAAAATAATTTGTAAAAATGACATGTATTTTCTATAAGGGCAGCAAGTTTCATCTTATTTTTTTGTCTATTACATTGTAAAAAATAATATTTGCGGAAATTACTTTAAGTTATAATTTATTACGATATTAAACCTTATCATAATTTTTGTCATATTTTGCTTTGTATACTATTCCACATATTGACCTTTCTGTCTCTATATATATGTATGAAGCAGCATTTTACTTTTTGAATTATCAATTTAAAATAAGATGTAAAATGATAATTAAATTTGTCGTTATTTTTACGAATTCAATAATCAAATAATTATAATTATTTGTTTCAAGTTTCAGATGATTGAAACTCATGTATCGGAATTTTGAACTAATATTTTAAAATAATAATCATATAGTTTTAATTAAAGTATAATTGTGCATATTGTTATATTATTATAATATTATTATATAATTATATTATTTTAATTAAAAATACACAATGGCGAGTATTGGTTTTGAGGAAACGTATGTAACTAAAGGCAAGTCATTTCTAAATAGTATATTTTCACTTTTCAAAGTTACCAGTGATCACATTTTCATCATCACATCCGGAAAAATATCGTCATTGTAAAGAATACACAAAATCGGGTATACGAAAAATCAAAGATCAATCAAATATTACTATACTAAAAAATATTATTATATGGAACGAGAAAAAATGTTGTTTACTAATGACCGAAAGAAATTCTTTACCTTCCTCATATTATATCATCGTTATGCGTTGTTTATTTCAACTTCTCTTGATTCCCTTTCAAGGTATATGTATACCATATATATATACATATATAAGTAGATTATCCAGATGGTGCCATTGAAAAGGATGTAAAAAAGGCACTTCAGGTTCGACGACGATGCGTAAGTATGCAGACGACGGATATAGATGGCGAAATATTTGATTTTTTTACAACACAAGACAGTGTAATCTGGGTATTAGACTGTTAGACGATTGCTATGGAGTTGCGCGTGTCATGGTCATCGCAACCTCGCTAGCTTGATGACTGTTCTCGGCCTACTGACTGTTACTCTTGCTCCTGTTGCACGTTTTTACTTCCGTCTGTTACCGAGATTAACCGACATTCGTATACAGAAAAATGCAATAATCTCTCTTTCTCTTTTTTTATGTAATTATTTTACGTTGCATCAACCACAAAGTTGGATTATGCTTTTGTCATTGTTATTATTTATATTACTGTATTGTTATATACTTATCATGTTTTTATTATTTACGTTTGCTCTATGAGAAAATGAATTTTCCGTGTATTTTTATTTTCTGATCTCTTTATATATGAATTAATGGGACAATTAGTTCCAATAAAACATATTCTTACAATAATAGTTTCCTTCAATACATATAATACGTATTTGAAAATTTAATTACATAAATGTAATAGAGTAAATTTAGAAAGTTTTTACGTGTACGTTTAATAGTTTTCTTCTACTTTTACCCAATATATTTAAGTTCATTGAAAGTTATGCGATGATATAATGTTAACGCGCCACACAACGCGTCACATATATGAATTGACTTGAATTCGAATGCTTAGCAGGCATCCGAACAGTAAAATATATAAGCAACAGAGTTTTTATAACTATATATTGTTTAAGTACATAAACGTTTTAACTACTTATACTACAAAAAATATTAAGAAAAGAATTAATTTGTATAAGAATTAATAGATTCTTTTATAATAGATCTTTTTAAATAATTAGTAGATTAGTGGGACATTGGTTAATAAATTTTGAACAAAGAAAATAACATGATTTCGTAAGACTGACTTCCGATGGAAATTGGTACTAATATTGGCTATCTGATTTCGATTTTCAATCGATACACAGAAATATATAGAGATAAAACATTTGAAGATATGTATTTCAAAGAGAACGAAGGACGACACGGATGGCCGACAACAGAGTGGTACGGAAATTTGCGAGATCAACAAAGCGTCTACTGTTCATGGAACACTGACAAAAAAGGATCTCTGATGCTAACATCGAACCGGGAACACATGCCGCGAAGAAGTCACTAGTACTACGATGATGATCAACACACTCTTGAAACTTACGGAGGGGGATTTTCTTTTGAAAATGAGGCATACATATGTATTACGTTGTAGTAATGGAACTAAAGTTCTTGTACATACATTATTAATATGTATAGAGGCGCATATTATGCATATTTAAATGTAAAGCAACAATTCAGTTAAAGTTAATAAAATCTAAGAATTTCGGTTTTCATACTGTTAGAACTATATAACGAAAATTTTGTTTATTAATCACCTAGTTCCCTTGTCATTTTCAGATCCAGAGATAATTTAGAGATTACTAAAAATTAGTAATTGTCAACAAATTTTTCAAGTCTAAATTCACTGTAACAGTGTATTAAAAAATATATATACATGTACACATATTCGTATAACGATAAATAATAGAAAAGCATGGAATTTCCAAATTACATAATGTTAAAAAGAGTTAAAATTATTTATCACGAGCGAAACAACTTAGGTGAAGATATATAAGGATAAGAAAAAAAAATAAAAGAGAAAACAATCGAAGGATCTTGTTAGGGCGAAATGTTGAGCAAGTTCTCAATCGGCGCCGTTACTAACGACGAAATCAGTCTGATATTTATGCGCGCGCACACGAAACAGGGACAGAGTGCAGACGGGAAAAGGAATCGTATCGTAAGATAGAGTGGGATAATTCAAGAAATGAGATGCACATAGAAAGGTGCAGAGGAGAAAACCGTGCTACCGGCAAACTGAACGCTTTAATGCATGTCGAGCGTTTGCTCGGAACGCATCCGACGACAAAGAAGAACGATATTTCACTTTCAAGTCAACGATTCCGACTCAAACTCAAACTGGCAACGACAAACAGAAAAATTAAGAGAAAGATCGTGACAGTTTGAAAGATTGTGATATTTGTACGCGAAAACCAGTTCGTTTTATGGGAATTTTAAGAAGATGATCCGATTCGTCGATCTATGTGCGATTTTCTTTCTACTTCTGGTCATTCGGTTGGAGCAATTTTCTCTACAAAAGCGAGGTATCTTTCATCTTAAGAATTTTTTTGGAAAATGAGTTTTTATTCCTAAAATCGATTTTATTGTATTAATTGTTTTTGGATTTGTTTTTCGATGGTAAATCTCGAAATAATTGATAGCGTAGAGCTATGTAAATGTAAATTTACAAATGTAAATTTTTTATCTAGACTTAGATCTTTTTTTCGCTACACTTACTACTAGCATAAACAATGCATTTTCTTCTATCTGCTATGTGGTTTCTATTTTATTTAAAATGAAGAGGAGAATGTACCTAGTTGTTAAAAACGTAAACGATTAGATAATCTAAATCTATTAATCGTACATTTTTCCTTCGAATCATGTTTTTAACGATACTTTTAATGATTTGTAGCTAGTAAGGAAGAAACGAAGAACTTAGAGGATTCCTTGTTTATCATTCAGGCAGATGCCATTTTCTATTTATTTTATTAATTTTATAAAAAGGAAAGAAATTTCGTGGAACACGCCTTCTTTCATCGATAACGGAGAATAAAGACAATTCTTCCAATTTTACTAGATGACTATGATAAATACATAATGAGATAAAATGGGTCATGACTATGATGTATGTACATCAAAATGTTCAGCCTGATATTCTGATTAAAACAATATCTTAATCTCGAAGAATATTAATCTTCGAGTTATTTAATATGCCTAATAAGTATGTTTTAATTCAGCTAATTGTCAATTATGGAAAAGGAAATTAAGTAAATTCTATTTATTTAAATATTAAATTCCTTGTTCGTAGAGAGATGACAAACTGAATACGCGTTAGAGAGATCGCTTTCTTAGAATTGATAAGTGAATTGATATGAAGTTGACACGCGTAAAGTAACGTTCGGTAGATTTTTAGGATGGATAGTTTACAGTTTAGAGATGTTCACGGTAGTATTAACGAAGAAAAAGGATAGGCAAATTAAATAGAATGAATACTTAAGAGTAGAGGGACACGTAGTTCCGGGTTCGAGAGTAAATAATAAACGAATAGTAACTACTTGCATAGCTTAGAATCTATCACATTTTTAAGTGAAAGATGAGTGTTTTTAATAATGGAATATAATTATTTTTCAAACATATTTTGTCCTATTTGAAATAAATATTATCCATATAAATAACTCTAAAACGTTTAAATAAAGATAAGAATTCTTTTCTGGATTGAATTCGGAATTTATATAACTATGTAGTTAGTATCAAATATCGCTAAGCTAGAAAAATTTACCGAATGTCCAACTGGACAAATTGTAAAATACAAATTAAATAACAATAAAAAAAAATCGCAAAGATGTGATAGTCAGAAAGGGTTGCGTAGTTTTCCAATGAAATAACAAGGAAACATACGTATGCGCTAGTTCCATTCTTATCATTAAACAAATTATGGTTTTGTTATTACTCAGTATGTATGGTCTTCATTGATTTATAGAGACTTCTAGCTAAACACTGCAACAAGAATTGCTTTTATCACTGTATAGTAATGCATAGCATATAATAATATATCCAAGCGAAAATAATGTAGGTATATCTCTCCTTATAAGAAGATAAGGAATATAATACTACAACAATATTAATTACTTTGAACGAAGGAATGAACGATAAATTAATATTTCCTTGTATTTATTTTGTATTTGTTGATATTTTCTAATATCAAATGTTAAAATTCACAGCGCATTTTAATATTAAAGAAATTTCGTATAAAGTCAGATGCTCGTATACATATGTATACATATGTACGGTATAACGTCTAGAAAGTTGATAATTAAATGCAGTAAACTATTGACCGTCCATCGAAAATGTTAAGAAATTTTCAATATTAGAAAATTTATTAGAATTGTGCAATTGTGTTGTCACTGTAATATGTACTAATGACAGCAAATTCGAACTATAATCGTAATAAACTAGTAGCAATATGTTTATTAGGATTATATAGGATTATATTGTTATTTCTTTATTAACAGTATAATGACAATGCAACGTTTCAAAAAACATTCAACAATATGTTTATTTCACCTATTTCATGTATCATATCTGAAAAACTTAATTCGTATGACTCATATGATTGAATTCGTTTAAAGATACAATAGAGTTAAATAGAGAGTATACTATACTACATTATACATATTTACGAGTATATCAAGCATATCATATTATTCAATCTAATCATTTAAGATCTACATTTAAAATCTTTTGTTTAAAAACAAAAGTGTTGTTGTATGAATATGATAAGCACATAGATGAAATTGAACCTTTAGTTTAGTTACCTTTAGTTTAGTTTAGTATAAAATTATATTAGTAGGTAAATTTTAAATAAAACTTATACACATGTATATACGAATAGATGTGGAATGTCATCAGTATATGTCAGTTGGTATATTTTTTGCATAACAAACTGAATGTAATATATCATACGAAACGAATTACGAGTAAAAATTAAATAACAAAGGTTGGTAAGAAATAGTTGTCTATTTACAATTGTTCTTCTTATCGCTGTACATGTGGCAGCGTCAGGAAGGATTTTACGATTTCACAATAGACTTAAATTCTGCCGAGAGTTTGTGAAAACGATAGACAAATAAGACATCATTTTACGTTATAAGTTTATCATCAAAAATAATTATTTTTTATATTTTACACTTATTTCCATTCGTAATGGTTTTAAAAATGACGATCAAAGCGGGAATAATAAAAGGGAGACGAACTACTAAAAATATAAAAATCGATGGAATAATTTGATATTTAACACTAAGCATTTTATAAAATTAAGAATAGACAAACCGATTTTCAGTTGTTTCAGGTAAAATTTGTTAAATGTTTGAGATTAAAAGTATTAAGGTTTCTGATGCCTTAATTGTTTTATCGACGGAAACAATTGTTATAATATAATATAATGTAAACATTTGGTGAAGTAATTTATATTCTCAAGGAAAATGAGAAAAAGGTTCAAGTTATGAAGAAGAAAGAATTATAAAGACCGATATAATTGTTATTAGAGAGATTTGTTAAGAGAAGTATATTTTGTTTGTGTAACAGAGGCGTTGTTCAGCGAAGCTAGAATGGAAGCAGAATTTGAAAAATGCTGTGGGCTTGGTACTTCGTGGGCTTTGGAAGGCCTAAGGTGTGAAAAGTTCACAGGGCCGGTATCTGGAGTGCCGACAGTCGAACAAGGTCTTTGCTTAGAGGCTGTGGACATCTGTTGCGTGAGAGCATATCACGAGGAACAATGCAAGAAAGGAAAATTCGATGCGCATGCTGGTTTAGCGTGTGTTTCTGATACCAAAAGTAAACGTTCAGGGCCGGGTGATTATCACCGTGACTGTTGCGAAGCTTGTAAACTGGGTAATTTACATATTCATATAATTTTTTGGTATTTATGTCTCTTTATTTTTTATTTACTTCATATATATATATATATATATATATATATATATATATATAATTAATAATTAATAATTAATAAAAAAATTTAATAATTTAAATAACGGTGTCAAAATTATAATTTAATAATCCACATCAGAACCAGTGTTTTTTTAATTCTGTCATTCTTTTTCTCCATTAATTATTTTTCATTAATTTTTAAATTCCATCGAAGGTATTTTAACTGGATCTATGGGACAAGGATGCGCTTTTAAGAAATTTACATTTGGGAATCCATGGGATCCTGCATTTTTGGAATGTTGTTACGAAGCGTCACCGAGCACAACATCAACTTCTACCACAGATCTTACAAAGGCAACGACGTTCAGTGAGACTACCGATACTGAATCAACTTCATCTCCATTAACATCGACTTCCTCATTATCTACTGAAACATTGGCTTCGACATCTTTCTTCCCATCGTTACCTACGCCTCGTAAGTAGAAATATTCAATAAAGTCCTAAAACTCCAAAATCGATCATATTTTTATATCTAGTTGCTACATTATAAAAGTCCATCATCAATCATTAAAATGATTGAAAAATACTGCCGAAGATCTCTATCCCAAAATATCTTATCTTCTATGTCCATATTTTATTTGTTTACAAGGTAATTTCCTATTACCTTACATTGAGAGTCCTACGAGTTTTTGCTGTCACTTGCGGCGGAGAAATTTATTATAACTATATCTTTTAAAAGTATTTTAAGGAAGTAACAAGAAAACTGTTGCGCGATTAAAAATTAGTTCCAAGTATTCATACGTGGAAGTTTTGAAATTACAATCTCGAAGATAAATCAACGATTCACTTAGAAAGATATATTCAAATCTTTGCGGCATAGGAAAACAATTAGATAAAATCACGAATAATATGTGATTGAGAAATAAAGAAATAAAATTATAAACAAAAAATTCGACATTACTTGCCAGTCAACTTAAAATTAATATAACAACGATCATAACAGAAATGCAACGTCATAACATTAATTTACAGCATTAGATGACATCTGTCAACTTATGAAGGGATTATTGTGTTCTGACATTTGTGTCCCTACGCCAGGATCTTATTATTGCAAATGTTACGAAGGCTTTACTCTACTAGAAGATGGAAAAACTTGTAGTCAAGACTTACCTACTGACAGGTATAAAAACTTTATAAGATATTTATATATATACATATATTATATTTTATTTCTGCAAATTTTATAATACTGTTCATTTTGATAAATATTCAGCGTTAAAATTATTATATAATATCTACTGAATTTATAAAATTAATTTACTATTCTATTTACTGTTTAATTTAATTTACTATTAATTCATTTATCGAATATTTTACAAGAAAACAACATATTTTTGTTGTTCGATTATACTATGTCATTGTGCAATCGTATATGATCTAGATGCAAATCGAGCAATCCATGTGAACAACGCTGCACGGACAATGGAGTTGCAGTTACGTGTAGCTGCAATCCCGATTACGTACTGGCGAAGGATAAACGTTCTTGTTTACCTAAACCATCGGAAAACAAAAGTACAATTCCTGAGGATGATAACGAGTTTTCATCTCTTTGTCCCGCTGGTTATCGTTACAATGCTACCAGTCAAGTGTGTGACGGTGAGTATGAAAGAGATATTCAAATCAAACTATTATTATTAATATTTTTCAAATGTCAATAAAGAGAATTTAAACTAACCATATTAACAGTGAATTATTTTTATGAAGTAACTTATTATATATATATATATATATATATATATATATATATATAAGTTAATTTATATATAAATAAATATATATATATATTGTATGTGCATACATATAATACATGTAATATGTATTACAATGTAAATAAATGTAATACATATGATATATATATGGTAATACATTCTTCGAAGTTAAATTTGAATATCTAATTAATCTGTAGTAAGTAATAATTCATTTTATATCCTTTGACATTAAGTTCTTAATGTTTTATGAGTTCTAAATTCACTTTCAAGCATATTTTATGTTTGCTTAATGATATGAGCTTCATTTTATTTTTGTAATGATGCACTGCAATTTTGCTTGTGTCCTTGCTTACTTCTGTTGGCATTGTGTGTCCCACCGCTTAGACGTGAACGAGTGTGTAGAAAAAGGAGCATGTCCTGGTCACTGCGAGAATAATATAGGATCTTACACGTGCGCGTCCAAACATAAACTTGGATACGAAGAGGATACTTGTCCTCCTGGATACCAGTGGGAAGCCGCTACAGGTTTTTGTACAGGTTTGAATCTATTTAATTTTCTAATTGTTTAAGAGAACATTTTCAATTATTTATTTTATAATGTTTATTTTCAATATATCTAATTTACATATTTAAATCTTTTGGATCGGATATATAGTTTCTCGGCAAGTGTTCCAGAGTATCTACGTTATATTCCATTACAAGGTTGAAATAATTCAGAGAACTTTTAGCTTCGATAACTTCCTAATGAATAAGTTTGGGGCATAAGTATGTTAGTACTTTTATATAGAGCACAAGGAACTGCATCGATTGCAGTTCAAAAATATAGGTTTACACTTTAAAAAAAGTGCAGTTGCATTTTTCTGATGCTCCGATGCACAAAGATGTATAAAATTAGTCGTATATTATGCACCGCCTGTTACTATTTAACTCCCACTTATGACATCTTCTTCTATCCCTAAGCGTTGAGGAGATTCGGCTTGTTCCAGTTGTGGGGGACACCCTGTACATATGTATATATATATAATGTATGTATGTATATATATGCATACATAAGTATATTATTTAACCTATTCAGAATTACAAAGGATATATTTCATGTATATACGTGATTTCTGTATATGAGTGTGTATGTTTTTTTATGTTTTAATAAAGTAATATACGCGAAGATAATGTACTTCTCAGATTCATAAAGTACGTGGTAAAATTTTCTATACACAGATATGTGCTTGAAGTTGCTTTAATAAGTATCATTGATTTTAGCTTTAATACTGTTAATGCAAGCCATAAGTTATTATTCCTAGCGTTCTTTTACTGGCATATCATTTTAAAATTAAAATATCAAACTACGTAACGAATTTTTTTTTACTTACTTTAGTGTTATAATATTAATAAATGAAGTATGATATTCTATACATACACAAAGAAGTTTTTCGTCTATATCGGATCTTAATCGTATTTATGCAGTTACTAGTGACGGTAATTATAGAAGTAAATGCTCTATAAATTGTTTGTGAGAAGATATTATCCTTTTTTAAAGTATTTTATAGCTGGCGATCTACAGTAAGTATGTATGTAGATTTTTTTTTAGAATTTATTTAATTTATCTTACATTTAAAGTACTCGAGACATTTGAGGATTAAGCATTTTATGGCTGTAAAACAATTACCAAGTATCGTAAGTACTGTTATGGCGCAGCTTCCTAACTGAGTTAGGGTCGGAGAATGTGAAAATTTCTCGCAAGGAATCGATAAAATTTCCTAGAAAAGTTGTTCGGCATCCGAATACCGTCTGAACGGTAAACCTGAGTTTACGAAGGCAAAGGTTTTGGGTTTTTAGATGTATATTCTTAACAAACTCGGTCCTTGACAAACAATATACAAGCTATATACTCTATTATATTTGATGAATATGAATTACACGATGTTTGACGATTTATGAATGAACTCTTTCCGGCGATCACTCGATAGTTTTTATATCCGTGTTTGGTATGTGTTTTGAGACAGCGGCTGACATCAGAAGCGAAGTTCTGCTAGCCTTGCAGAATGCTACTTAACGCAATGCTTTGAAACGAGGTTAAAAATGTGTCCAAGTGCCGATGCTGATACTGCGATATGAAGTGTTTCTGTCGTTATTGGGTCCCTAATCTTCCCGAACTGTGCACAACAGTACATCGAAGAATTTAATTTTTATCTATTTTATCGATTTTTCATTTTTCAATTAATGTTTTGCAATCATAATTTACTTTTTATTATATTATTACGAGTCGGGGTTTTGAGCAACGCGAGGGTATTTCGTGGGAATACCGTTACAGTGTAACAAGTGTACGAACGGAGCTGACGCGAGTTCAGGTAGCCGCCAGGATTATTGTTCACGAGGACGAACCTGACGCTAAGTCAGTGGGTCGCAGAAGGGCGTAATTTTATGAACGAGCCCAATGCGAAATCGGGAAGTTAATGGCACAGAGGTTGCAGACGAATTCGATGCGAAATCAAAGCCGAGGTGGTGTTAGAAAATTGAAGAAAGTGCAAACGAATCTGATGCGAGATCAGGGAGTCACAAGAGAGGTTTAGTTTTCATTGACGAATCCGATGGGAAATCGGGGAGCCACTGGCTTGGAAAAACTTGTTCTGTATTGAGACGTGTGAACGAACCCGATGGAAAATCAGGGAATCGGAGAAAATGTTAGTAAGGCTTCGTGTAACTTTGATTAGTAAAATGGAAGTACGTTCCACTATGTTGTACATTGTACGCTATACAGGATTGTGGGCTTGAATGTTAAGGTTTAAATAATTCGGTTAAATTATTTTATGTATTAATTTATATAACGTAGGTATATGTATTGCATTCAAGAGATTGTTACGTTACAAGTGGATATTTCGCAAATAAATGAGCGAAGACTAAGAATAGCTTGCAGAAATACAGCACAGAAGTAGAGTATTTAGACCGTTTCACGGATCCCCAAGGGTTAATGTTGATCGAAAGAGAACTTTAACCCGATTCCACTATACTAGCTCTTAACGAACGTGTTGCGAAGCAACACGATGACACTTTTCGTAACCGTTCTGTCTAAGAAGCACAATTTTTCACCTCCTTATACAATGTACTGTGAAAATCTGGAAACTCTACGTGGCCAAGGTGGTTCAAGGAGTTTATTGTACGAATATGGAAAATGTATAGATTTCCGAGAACGGTATCCACCAGATGTTTATCAGAACTGATTAACATAATCGCGGCTATGTCTCATTGTTTAGATAAATTCTGATAAAATTTAGATAAAAAGAAATTTTGGATAAGGATACCTTTGTTTCCGTTTCGTAGAATTGAAATAATGCAGTTGGAGGCCGGATGTTATTTATCTGTAACGATATTAATTAACTTTCAAAAATTTGAGTTACATTAGATCAATGAGAATTTAGATTATCTTTGCAATTTTTTATTACGGCAAGAACATGTTATATCTATGTTAGCATTTGTAAATTGATATTTTATATAAAATACTATTTTGTGGACGTATATTATCTAATTTCAATGTTTTTTTCAGATATCGATGAGTGTCTTGTATTACCGAAACCATGCCCCGGAAAGAAAAATTTTTGTGTTAACACCCAGGGCAGTTTTAGCTGTCTAGAAATGAAGGGAATAAAATCTTGTCCCGCTGGATTTAAATTCAATAAATTGTCACAGCAATGCGAAGGTATTTATTGTATAATTTAAAATGTTAACTTAAAGGTGAAAACGTAAGGGTGAAACTTATCATAATGATACACGCTTTTTGCGATTTCTTTGTAATAAAAAAGAAAGATATCAACCTACTTTTGTTTCCTTTTATAGATGTGAATGAATGTGTAGAAGGCATTCATAGCTGTTTGGAAGGTACAGAAGAATGTCGTAATATCGATGGTGCTTACGAATGTGATGTAAAATGCGATGAAGGATTTACTTACAGTGTTAATTTGGGTACCTGCATAGGTAACTATTTTCAAGCATTCTACGATTTATTAATGTGATTATTATTCAATCGAATATGTTTTACTTGTTTGATATTTCTAATGATAGGCTATTTATTACATCAACAGGAAGTTTCTCCTTTGATATTTTTACGCTCTTCTATAAATATGAGATATGTGCATGCACAAACTTTCTTTTATATCCTAACACTAATTAATCGAATGTTTGAAAATATTTTACCTCAAACGCTATTACGTGAATTTACGTTGATTCAGCATGTATCCGTCTTGCATGTGAGTAAGAATTTATACACCTGTTTAATACTTTTTCATTTCTTTAGTTAGACAATTTTCTTTATCTTCTTAATCCTCTTTCCAAATCGATACGTTATTTCTAACATGAAATAACCATTCCATACAATTTTTGGAATTTTAGTCGAAAAATTAAAACGTGATGATTCTATTAAAGACTACTATTGAAATATAATTTTTATTATAAACTATTGCAACCTTTTATTTATTCTGTTTATATATATGTATTACATTTGTAGATGTGGATGAATGCTCTGGCTCTAATAATCCTTGTCCAAGTTCAAATACCACCTGCAGAAATATGGTAGGTGGTTACGAATGCTTGTCTCTGAATCATTCTGAATCTCCGTTTTCAAACGATAAGTCATTGATTTGTCCTGCGGGATATAAGCCGATAAATGATTCCAGGGAAGCATGTATCGATGTGGACGAATGTAAAGAACAATTGCATTCGTGTGAAAATACAGAACAATGTGTTAATGACATAGGTAGTTATAGGTACGTTTTTTAACGGATCGTTTCATATAACAATTTTATGTAACAATTAATAATATTAATCATCGATATGCGTACATATTTTTAATATATTTCAATTAATTAGATGCGAACTATTAAGTGACCATGATGCGAATTTACGTGGAAAGGTTGAAGATACTCATGCTTATTCGTATAAAAGGGGACATAAATTACTAAGTTCAATCTTTCCAATTGTTAATGAAACAAGGAATTGCGAGAGAGGTTTCATATTTGATCAACGAAGTCAAGATTGTATCGGTATAAGAGTATTCAAATTTTGTTTATTTATTTATGTATTTTTTTCGTGTGAACATTTTCATCAAAATAATTAACGTTCCATTCGACAAAAAATTAGTGTTATCTCTATTATATATTATATTATATCATATTATATCATGTTATATTATATTAATAAACTTAATTGATTGTTTTTAACTTTGTTATAAATTCTTCTTTCGGCAGATGTCGATGAATGTAGCAATGGTTTATCAAATTGTGGAATCGGTGAGCAATGCATAAATTTCAAAGGTGGATATAGATGTTCTCCAGTATGTCCGTCTGGTTTTCAGTTGTATAACAATAGTTATTACTCGAGTAAAGAATCTTGTCAAGATATAAACGAGTGTGCACTTGGATTACATTCTTGTAATGTATCAACTCAGTTTTGTGTTAATACGAACGGTTCTTATATCTGTGAAGCATTTATAACAACAACAACAACAACAACAAGTTCAACAACAATTAACAGGCTATTAGATATTAAGAAGAACCATATAATGCAGGTATTGATTAATATACAAAATAAAATAAATAAATATATTGCTTCTCTATTTTATTATAAATTCAAAATTTATTTTATATTAAATTTAAATACATGACGTATGTATATTCGTTTACATCTTTGAATTTTCTTCTTCGGTCTTTGTCACAAAGCTATTGCACACTTTAAATTTTTTGGATAACTAATGGCGTTTTCCTTTCACAGTTATAAATGATCTAAACTCTTAAAAAATATCCGTGTAATTTATTTTGTAGAATATGGATGGTCACGTATTTTCGGAACCGTGTAAACTCGGATATGCTAGAGATATAAAAAGCGGAGAATGTGTGGACATTGATGAGTGCGCAGCAAATCTGAGTTGTCGAGACTACGAGCAATGTCATAATAGCCCAGGCAGTTTTATGTGTTTGCCACTATGTACCACTGGCTGGTATTTTAATACAGCGACAAAGAGTTGTCAAGATGTCGACGAGTGTCTTTTAGGCAGACACGATTGTCCACAGGGCACTCATAAATGCGTTAACACAAACGGTTCCTTTTTGTGCAAGTTAATTCCGCCTTGCAGCAGCGGTTATAATCGATCTTTCAATGGTAGCTGCGTCGATATCGACGAGTGCTTGGAAAATCTGCACACCTGTCGATTAGAATTACATGAGTATTGTGTCAATAAAAACGGCAGCTTCGAATGTTTGACTAGATTACCGTCTTGTCCATCGGGTTATCAATACTCCTTAACTACTAAACGATGCGAAGATATCGACGAATGCGTTCGTGGCCAACACAAATGT